>NW_022196909.1:31758387-31769261 GCF_008632895.1 Mastomys coucha
AGGAGGAGAGAGATGGCTCACTGGTTAAGAGCATGTACTACTCTTATAGAGGGCCCGGGTTTGGTTTCCAGCACTCATGTTGGTGGCTCACAATCACCTGTAACTCTAGATCCAGGGATTCCACTACATCTGGTCCTTGCCAACACTGCCCTCACACACACACACAAACCCACAGAGACACGCATGTATACATATATCTTAATCAGGGTTTTACTGCTATGAAGAAACACCATGACCACAGCAACTCTCATAAAGGAAAACCTTTCATTGAGGCTGGCCTACAGTTCGGAGGTTCGGAGGTTTTGTCCATTATTGTCACAGCAGAAACATGACAGAGTGCTGACAGACATGGTGCTGGAGAAGAAACTGGGAGTTTTACATCTGGATCGGAAGGCAGCAGGAAGAGACAATCATGCTAAGCCTGGCTTGAGCACCTGAGATCTCAAAGCCTGCCTCCATAGTGACACACTTCCTCCAACAAAGCCACATCTACTCCCACAAGGCCACACCTCCTAGTAGTGCCACTCCCTTTGAGCCAAGCATTCAAACACAGGAGTCTATGGGAGCCAGTCCTCTTTAAATCACCACAGTATATAGTTATCAAAAAAGTTTCATAAAATGTGCCATTAGACATAAGGGATTTAAGCACCCACAGATTGTGGTTCCCAAGGGACTTGGCTACTTTCTCATCAGTGACTGAGACCAAACACCCTAGTAAGAAACAACATAAGGGGGCTGGGGAGTTGGCTCAGTCATTAAGAGAAATGGCTACTCCTCCAGAGGTCCTGAGTTCAATTCCAACATGGTGGCTCAAAGCCATCTATATTAGGATCTGATGTCCTCTTCTGGTGTTCAAGTGTACATAATACAGATAGAGAACTCATATACATGAGTAAATAAGTCTTTCTTTCTTTTTTTTTTTTTTTTTTTTTTTTTTTTTTTTTTTTTTTTGAGACAGGGTTTCTCTGTGTAGCCCTGGCTGTCCTGGAACTCACTCTGTAGACCAGGCTGGCCTTGAACTCTGAAATCAGCCTGCCTCTGCCTCCTAAGCGCTGGGATTAAAGGCATGCGCCACCACTACCCAGCATAAATAAGTCTTTAAAGAAGCAATTTAAGGAAGGAGGACTTGTCTTGGCTCATGGTTTCAAAGGGAAGCAACAGCAGCAAAAGGGGCTGGTTCTCACTAGCCTGGAACTTGTAAAGTAAGCTCAGATGGATGGCCATTTGGGTGCTGTACTGGCTGGTTTTGTGTGCCAACTTGACACAGGCTGGAGTTATCACAGAGGAGGGAGCTTCAGTTGGGGAAGTGCCCCCATGAGATCCAGCTGTGGGGCATTTTCTCAATTAGTGATTAAGGGGGTAGGGCCCCTTGTGGGGGGTGCCATCCCTGGGCTGGAAGTCTTGGGTTCTATAAGAGAGCAGGCTGAGCAAGCCAGGAGAAGCAAGCCAGTAAGGAACACCTCTCCATGGCCTCTGCATCAGCTCCTGCTTCCTGACCTGCTGAGTTCCAGTCCTGACTTCCTCTGGTGATGAACAGCAATATGGAAGTAAGCTAAATAAACCCTTTCCTCCCCAACTTGCTTCATGGTCATGATGTTTTGTGCAGGAATAGAAAACCTGACTAAGACAGGTGCCTAGGACCTGCCTGAGGCAATCTCCCCAGCTCTACGATTGTAAGCAGATCCCACCTTGCCTGGCCTTTTCACAAGGTCTCAGGAGCTTGAACTCAATTCCTCAAGCCTATCAATCACCTTACAGACCTGGGAACCCCCATAGTCCTCGGACCAGCATTTTCAATAGCCCGGATATCCTGATTGAACAGCTCCCAATGTTAATTCAGTCCCAATTACTCTGAATGGGAAAGTAGCAATGAGATAGGGCATAGTAGGTGGTGCACGTCTTTAATCCCAGCACTTCAGAGACAGAGGTAGGTAGAGCTCTGTGAGTTCAAGGCCGCCATATATATAATTCCAGGACAGCTAGGGCTACATAGAGAGACTTTGTCTTAGGAAAACAAAATAATAGTAACAATAACAATGATAATGATAATGATAATAATAAAACAATAACAACATGAAATTTAAAAAACAAAACAACAACAACAAAAAAAAAAAAACAGTGGCTGTGCCCACCTCGTAACCTCCTAATTAACACAACACAACCTAGAGAAGGGCTGCTTTGAGTGCAAGAAAAGTGATTCTCTCTCCTAGACAAGCCTGTCAAAGGGCTGGAGTCAAGAGATTCATTATCCATCTGTCTGTCCATCTGTCTGTCCGTCCTTCCCTTATGTGGCTACAGGGGTGAAACTGTCAAATCTCTAGAGGTAGAAAAGGAGACTTTGATGAATTTGGGTCAACTGGAGAATGGCTTCATTCTTCATATGACTTCAAAAGCATTTTAAC
This sequence comes from Mastomys coucha, assembly GCF_008632895.1. Classification (NCBI taxonomy): domain Eukaryota; kingdom Metazoa; phylum Chordata; class Mammalia; order Rodentia; family Muridae; genus Mastomys; species Mastomys coucha. The sequence continues at coordinate 31,760,790 of NW_022196909.1, forward strand.
GTTTCCAAAACATAATCTACTCTGTAACTTCAAAGTTAATTGATTCAGTGATTGGTTCTACCTTGCCTGGGGAAATTCATCCCCTTACATACTTTATGAATTAAAATACTAAAGCAACTTTCCATGATGTATTTTGAAAGCTGATGATGGATCATTAAGAAGAATTTTCATGGCAGATTTCTTGGCTCTAGCCTGGCTTATTTTATGAACTCATTCACTGAGTCTGAGGCAAGTGGATTCTGGTTTCTGGGGAGGTTATTCTGTGCATACTACAAAGCTCATGTACCTTAATTACTTGTAATTAGTTGTATTGTAAGCTCATATCTGTTTAATTCATCCTAATTAGCCTCATCATAAACAGAATGGGCGATTGTTACAGGTTGTCTTGTTACACTGATGGGAAACATCTGGAATGGATAATTAGCTCCAACAACCAATGAACTTGGGCTACAAGCTGCTGTGAATAATCACTTCGCCCCCTTCTCTGGGAGAAGCCAGAAACTTAGAGCATAATATAGGGTCAGAGTAAAGTCAAGTTGCCTCTTCTGTGTAGTGCAGTAACAGTAACGGGGTAGGTTTTGTCTTTTTGATGCTTTTTCTGAAGGGACAGGTCTCTGTGTGTAAATGTGTGTGTGCGTGTGTGTATGTGTGTGCACTCACATGGATGTAAAACCACAGCCACATGAGCTCATTTATAGTTACACATGTGCATGTATTTGTGAGCACATTTTTTTTTTTGAGACAGGGTTTCCCTGTGTAGCCCTGGCTGTCCTGGAACTCACTCTGTAGACCAGGCTGGCCTCGAACTCAGAAATCCACCTGCCTCTGACTTCCAAGTGCTGGGATAAAAGGCATGCGCCACCACCGCCCAGCTGTGAGCACATTTTATACATTTTTAATTGTTATATTTTACTTATGCATTTGTATATGCATGCGTATGAATGTTTGTGTGCATGCCTGCTCGTGTGTGTGTGTGTGTGTGTGTGTGTGTGTGTGTGTGTGTGCCATATATGTAGATCCACCAGTATGCAAATGTCCTTGGAAACCAGAAGAGAACTGTATGATCCACCAGAACTGGAATAACAGGCAGCTGGGAGCCACTAGACCTGGATCCTGGGAACTGAGCCTGGATCCTCTGGGAGGGGAACCTCTTGACTCCTGAGCCATCCCTTCAGATCTATTTTGTACATTTAAAAAAAAAAAAAAGTCCTTCCATCATCACCTTTATGAACACCAAACTAAACAGATAAGTCCACCGGTGCAATTAACAGGGAGTCAGCGGGGCAGACCGAGGTACACCGAGGAGGCACGCTTCCCACCACCACCTTGGGATGAAAGAGGTGGGTATGGATGTTTCTTCTTCATTTCTGAGAACCGTCCTTGGAGGCATAGACCTCCTTTCTGGGTAAATTTTGGCCACTAAAAGTCCACAGAGGGAAAAGACTACTTCATAATGATAAGTTGGAAATGCAGAGCACGGAGCTGGCCTAAGAATGAGCTCCCTGCTACGTAAACAATCTGTGTAAAGAATTGCAAGGAAATGCGCCAAGGCGTGAGAGCACTCAGTTCTGAAGAAGCTTGCCTTCAGCCACGGAAATCTTGATTCCAGGGGAAAATAACTAAAAAGCCACACTGACCCGACAGAAAACGCCATGGTTATCGCCAAGAACTATTTTTCGCATCCGGGTGGAAAATTGGAAATTGAATTCATTGTTTTGTTTTGCAAGAATTTGGCTCAAGAAACTTCAACAGTGGAATCTGAAAGCCTATTTGAAAGACAGGGATTCAAAATAAGGGGCTTTGGGCTTCTGCAAAAGGGACTTCCGTTCTTTTGGTGAGAACGTCGTTGAGGTTTCGGGGCATAAAAATTTGAAATGGTTGTAAGTTTGCTGGCAAGATGGCTCAGCGGTTAAGAGCACTAACTGCTCTTCTGAAGGTCCTAAGTTCAAATCCCAGCAACCACATGGTGGCTCACAACCATCCATAATGAGATCTGATGCCCTCTTCTGGAGTGTCTGAAGACAGCTACAGTGTACTTACATATAATAGGTAACTAAATCTTTAAAAGATTGGTAATAAATAAGAGGGTTGAGGGTAGAAAAATCCTCTGTGGTGGTAGCATTAATAAACTTTAAAAGCATTTTATAAACTTGAAAATGTAGTGGTAAGGGATATAGGTGTATTGCAGGCATTTTTATTTTGTTTTACAAATTGAGAACGCAAAGGCACAAAAAGCTTCCGTGCCTATGGCACTTCTCTTGGGAAAAAAATTGAAACAACCTATCTATTCACCATCGACAGTAAGCAAATATGCTATGAAATTCAAATGAGGGCTGGAGAGATGGCTCAGTGCTTAAGGGTACTTGTTGCTCTTGCAGAGTTCCCAGGTTCAAGGGCCAGCACCAACCTAAGTGATCCAAAGCCATCTATAACTCCAGTTCCAGAGAATCTGTCTCCCTCTTCTGGCCTCCACAGGCCCTGCATGCTTGTGGTGTGGAGATATACCTGTGGGTAAAATACCAAATATGTAAAATAAATAAACTTTTAAGATAAAATATGGTAAAAATAAATAAATAAATCAGAGCTGCAGAGACCAGTAAGAATAGTCCGCCAACAGGGAATTTTGGTTTGGTTCGATTTGGTTTGGCTTGGGTTCCCCCCATCCCATCGGATTTTATGCAGCCCAACTGGACCTTGAACTCCTGATCCTCCTGCCTCTCTGTCCCAACTGCTGGGATCACACAGACGTGTGCCACCACGCTCAACACAAACAGAACCTTGAATCACAGAATGCAGTTATAGAATAATAGAGAGAGCATATTGTCACATTTGAAAATATCCAAACAATATGCTAAGTGTTGCTTTTAATATAAATCGGGAAGCTATCCGTGGGAATCCAGGTGTCAATATTGGATTGTGTTTACCTATGAGAAGGAAAAAAAAGTAGAGAGAGCATAGGGAGAAAGTCATGTTTCTTAGGTATGCTGGGGGTGAATATACTGTATCATTCTCTCTGGGCCTTCTCTACGTGTGAAATACTTTAAAATATCATTATTCTCCGGGCTGTGGTGGCACACGCCTTTAATGCCAGCACTTGGAAGGCAGAGGCAGGCAGATTTCTGAGTTTGAGGGCAGCCTGGTCTACAGAATGAGTTCCAGGACAGCCAAGGCTACACAGAGAAACCCTGCCTTGAAAAAAAAAATGTATATTTATATATACATACATACATACATGTATGTATATATAATATGTATGTATATATACATATACATATATACATACATGTATGTATATATATTATGTATGTATATATACATATACATATATACATACATGTATGTATATATATTGTGCATGTATATATATATACATATATATATGATTATTCTGTTTCCTTACTTTGTATCAGCGTATCACCCTTTGTCCTATTTATCGCTCACAAAAACCCCCAGTAGAAAAGCTTTGCTGTAACAGTTTCATAGATGAATGTTCCGGCTCAGTCTTTCATCACATACCCAAGTTCACTCACCCAGCATGTGACAGAGGAAAGCCTAGGGTTCATTTCCAGCGCTATCAATTTTGCTTTTCATTGCTTGTTAAATACTTGACAAGAAACATCTCAACAGAGGCGTTCTAGGGTACGACTCACCATAGCCGGCAAGGCGCGCTGGTTGAGCTTGAAGCGGCTGGATACACTGTATACACACTCGGGAAGAAGAGACAGATGAACGCTAGTGTTGAACTCACGCTCCTTTTGAGTCAGTCTAGGACACCAGGAAATGAGGCCACCTTCAGTTTAGGTAGTGCTACAACCTCAGTTCATCAAATCTGGAAATTCCGTCGTCGAAAAGCCAGAAACCTGAGTCACCTACGTGATTCTAGATCCTGTCAATCATCATTAAGCAGCACACCACGCGGTGTAGCACCGCCATCAAGGGAAAATGTACTGGACTGCCACTGCAACTTTTGTACAGGGTGCATGCAGCTCTTAACTTCCCTCCCTCCCTGAGCGCCTTCAAAAGATCTAACGCTGTTTCTCCCAGTTTATTTGCATGTTTGCCTTCTCAACAAAGAAGAAAGCAAGCCTCGTGCCTCAGCCACTTCCTGCCCGACTCATTGCTCCCATCAAGCCCAGACAGCACCCACTCTTCCAAGGAACCGGTCATAGCTGCGTGTCTGTTCAGGAAGTGGCTGCTTCTATAGACGGCCACAGCCTTCTCACTTCAGTCAAGACTTTTGTCACACTACACCCTGTCTGTGGTTTTGTTTTGATTTTTGTTTTGTTTTGTTTTGTTTGGTGGGGAGGAATGAATAATTGGCCTTGAACGGGGTTGTAGCGGGGGGACTGAGACGGTGTGACACAGATCCACAGCAGATTCGTGATCTCAGCCAGGATCGTATTGTACCTGGAAGGACAATAGAGTTCAGGAGACTGAAACCACGGAGACAAACGGTTTGTAAATTCTTCTTTTCCCCCATCACTTTGGGCAGCAATGGGCTGCCCTTCCTAAGCCAGAGAGAACAGAGTTAGATTGTATTGCTGCTTACAATACTACCAGAAAGAGGGACTTGATAAAAGCATGCCTACAGAACTGGAAGGCCCGGCCTTACGTTTAAATCTTCTAGCCTCTTCTGTTTTAGCGTGGTTGAAATGCCGCGGCTGGCTTCAGTGTGCGCAGAAGCTCCGTAAAATCATGTCTCCTTGTGCATACGTAGAAAGGATGCCTATTACATCACAACCCACGGGGCTGGTAACAGTCCTCTTGTCTCCACCCCTTAGAGTTAGGGGAGTGTGGAGAAGGTCCCCTGAAAAAAGAAGAAGCTACCCCAGCCACCTCTCACATTGACAGCTGGAGGAAATCTTTGTGGTCTGCCAGGTACCGGGCTGGATCCATCTTCGCGGACACAAGACCCACCGACATAAATCAGTCTTGGCATCCAAGTGGCCTTTGGAGATCAAAGTTCCAAGTAAGGAGAAAGGGGTGTGTTACACGGAATGATCCGGTGCCTCGAACATCCTTCAGGGGGGTTCCCTAGTGGAGCCCTAGAGACCCGTCCTTCACAATCTCGGGCTGAGCTGGGAGGTTCAACCGTCCTTAGGTCTCACATTTGTCAGGTGCCATGCCTGATGGGACAAGAAAGTACTCTGTCATGTATACTACTATCATTGTCTTTTCTTGGGGACCTATGAGGTGGTAGAACTCAGCATTTTTTTTTAACTTGTGAATCTCTCTCTCTCTCTCTGTGTGTGTGTGTGTGTGTGTGTGTGTGTGTGTGTGTGCATGCATGTGTGCGTGGGAATAGGCATGACTATGTTTGCATGTAAAAGCCAGAACACCTTGAGTATCATTCCTTGGGTAACATTCACTATTTCTTGGCTTTTTTTTTTTACCCCCTTTGAGACAAGGCTTCTCCTTGGCCTAGAACTTGGCAAATAGACTGGAATAGCCCCACAGCAAGCCTCAGATATCCATCTATCTCTGCCTCCCCAGGTCAGGGATTCTAAGCACATACCGACAGGCCTAGCTTTTTACACCCTACCTTTTCTTCATATTACAAGGAGGAAGTCATACCTCCGAGGGATGGGGCCCTGGCTTTTCTATCTCGTCTGTGTGCCCACTCTGTGAATGAAAGCCATGATGGGCGTTCCCAAGTAATCCATCCTGCCCTCCTCCACCTCCTGTGTGGTCCCCAACACCTCCTTCAAGTCATTCATCCAAGTCACTAAAAAGCATTTCTTACAGTGCAAAAAAAAAAAAATAGATCTTTATTGAACTACACATGAATCATACAGAAAAAGAGAGAAAAAAAGTCTCATAAAAAAAATGGCAATCAACAATAAGAAGCAAGCCAGATTTCTTTGATTGTATTCTTACAAAATCCTTTGGCCATTACAAACCTATTTTATTTCATTTTTTTGTTTTTTGTTTTGTTTTCCATTTTGATTTTGTATATATATATATATATATATATGCATTTTTTTTAATTTTGGATATATGTACATATATACATATGTCTATATATCCAAAATACACTGCCTTGTGTTATGGAAGGACATTTTTCGCACAAGTATGCATGAGGAGGAGCACAGGTCTCCTCATATCCCCTCCCCGTTCCCATTAGTCTCCTTTAAGAAACTTACTGTGAAGGCAGGTGGTCAGATGGCTCAGTGGTAAAAGCACGCACTGCTCTTGCAGAAGACTGGGGTCTACTTTCCAGCACCCACATAAGGCCACTCACAAACCCTGGCAACTCTGATCTGGAGAATCCAATGTCCTCTTCCAGCCTCAACAGGCACCTGACTTAAGTGCACAAAGCCCCCCACCTCCCACTGCTACACACACACACACACACACACACACACACACACACACACACATTAAAACAAAAGTAATAAATCTGGGGCTGGAGAGATGGCTCAGTGGTTAAGAGCATCAACTGCTCTTACAAAGGTCCTGAGTTCAATTCCCAGCAACCATATGGTGGCTCACAACCATCTGTAATGGGATCCGATGCCCTCTTCTGGGGTGTCTGAAGACAGTTACTATATACTCATATAAATGAAATAAATAAATCTTTTTTAAAAAAAAAGTATCCCAGTTTACTGTATTGAGTTGGCATTGTACAGAAATTAACAGCCATATTAGTCTAGAAATGTTGAATTTAATTTTTTTTCCATTTGTACAGGGGTAACGCACTATATTAAATATGTAAGGTCTTATCTACGTGGGTTTGATTACAAAAACTAATAAAGTATTCTCTAAATAATGAAAAAAATAAATCTTTTTTTAAAAAGTAATAAATCTATAAAAACAAATAGTGCCTGAAATAAACATGCTGTCCTATGTAGTAAGGGTGATGGGTCATGTGTTTCCTTAGTAACATGCTTGATAGCATGATAGTGAGGGGCGGAACCATGCTTCCGTGGTTGATGGAGATGTGCATAAAACATGCCTCATCTTACTTCACTTCAACTCTGATCTTCGTGTCTCACACTGCAGAGCTGGATAGAGGTGGACATCATTGGAGACACGAACCATCTTACTGACCAATCCCATACGTCAACCTGAAAACACCTGTCTATGGAATTCTCTTAGTAAATGCTCATCTCCCAGTCTCTCAGTCACCTCAGACTGACTAAAAAGGGCACAACGTCTATTTTTTTAAAATGCTTATTTTTAAGTGTGTGTGTGTGTGCGTGTGTATGTGTGTGTGTGTGCACAGGGTGTGTACATGTGAATGCAGGTGCCTGTAGAGTCTCGAGGAGGGTGTAAGGTTCCCTGGAGCTGGACTTACAGAGGGCTGTGAGCCACCTGACATGATGCTAAACATGGAACTCACAATCAATGCAGGAACAGCAAATGCTCTTAACCACGGAGGCATGGATCCTCCCCTCACTATATATTTTTAACACATTGACTCATGATTTCTGAAAGTCTTCCTCTGACCATTTACTTCCTAGGCTAGAAAGTTCTGTGTTCTGGGGCTGAGGGGGTATATTTCAACTGGTAGAATGAAAGGCCCAGAGTAGGTGGGGACATGGCTCAGTTGGTGAAACATTTGCCTAGTATGGCCAAAGCCTGGGTTCCACCTCCAGGACTGTATAAACCAGGCTTAGAGATAAACATTGTAAACCCAGCACTGGGGCAGGAGGAGGTGTGTGTGTGGAAGAACGGTTGAGGCAGGAGGATCCAATTTTCACGACCGTCTTCAACTACATATTAAATTCAAGGCTAGCCCGGATGACATGTGACCCAGATCTCAGGGGTAGGGTGTGAGATTATGAGATGCTTCAGTGGATGGAAAGGATGTGCTATCAATCCAGGTAACCCGACTCTATCTTCAGAATCTACATAGTGCAGAGAGACAACCCCAGTTCCCAAATGTGATCCTTGGCTGTCACATATGCATATAGCATGTACATCTACATGTATACACACATAGGAAAGGAAGGAGGGAGGGAAAGAAGAAGGGAAGGAAGGGAGGGAGAGAGACAGGGAGGAAGGACGGAAGGAAGAAAGAGAGGGAGGGAGGGAAGGAGGGAGGGAGGGAGGAAGAAGGAAGGAAGGAAGGAAGGAAGGAAGGAAGGAAGGAAGGAAAGAAGGAAGAGAAATAAAAGTTTGTTCTGAAGTTTAAATATACAGACACCACTCTTTTTCCTTAAAGGTGTGCTTGTCTATTTATATGTGAGTGTACATATATACATATGTGCACAAGTGTACACGCTCAGAGGTCAGGAGAGGTGTCAGTCATCTTCTCTATCATTCTGCCTGTTTCCATTCAGTCTGTTATGGGATACCTGGCCAGTTCATTATTTCATTAAAGATCACAAAGAGATTAGACCTACAAAATGGCTCAGTGGGTAAAGGGACTTGCAGCCAAGCCCAGCGGCCTGCAAGAGGTTTCTGGAACTAACACTTTGAAAAGAGAGAACGGATGCCTGCACGTTGTCCACTGGTCTCCATGTGTGC
>NW_022196909.1:31769500-31796982 GCF_008632895.1 Mastomys coucha
AGGGAGGAAGGGAGGAAGAGAGAGAGAGAGAGAGAGAGAGAGAGAGAGAGATCTTCGCACTCTTATTTCTAAACAACAGATTCTTTTTTCCTCTTCAGTATCCAAATGAGCATCTGAGCATCTGCCAGTGGGGGAATAAAATGCAATCCGGATGTTGACAGCCATTAACAAGGAAGACTAAAATTTTCCTTTCAAGAATAAAGATGAACTTTGAAGAGCACAGAGCCTACTTTGTACTCTCAACCACCAAGCACTAGAGAAATTGCATTTTCTCTAAAATTCCTCCTCATAGAATATATATATATATATACTCTCTAGAGAGAGAGAGAAATACTTGAGAGAGAGAGATACTCAAGAGAGAGAGAGAAAGAGAGAGAGATACTTGAGAGAGAGAGATACTCAAGAGAGAGCAAGAGAGAGACAGAGAAAGAGACAGAGTGAATTTTATATGTGTAAGTCTCCAAGACACTGGAGAGGTAGCCACACTGCCCCACTGCCCCCATGACCCCTGTTCCCAAGACGGTTCACCAGCATGAATTCCTATTGCATTTACTCCGAGCTGACTCTAGTTACCCCAGCCCTTTGGACTCATGGCTGCTACTTGGCAGGCATTGGCTTATAACCTTCAGAGTCGTCCCTTGGGTGGAAAAAAAAAAAGTTATTCCCTTTCTGAGACTTTGCTGCCATTCTTCCTCAACCTCTCTGCTTCTTCCTCCTTCTCTTGGTCGGACCTTGGTTTTAGAGACAGGATCTCAGGTCGCCCAGGCTGACTTCAAACTGGCTGTAAGACCAAGGATGACCTTGGACTCCCAATTGTCTTGTTTCTGCCTCTCTGGAAGTATGGGCATATGCCAATGCCACCGTGTCTGGTTTTATGCAGATACTGAGGATGAAGCCCAGGGTTTCCTTGTAGAGTACTTGCTCAGCTTTCCATACTCAATACCCTTGTGGTGGGGGATTCCCCTTCCTATCACAATTGCTCTCTGCTCTACAGATTATTATTTTTTAAATAATTTATTTTTTTATGTTTTATATACACTGCTGTTTTGCTTGCATGTGTGTCTGTATGAGTGCTTCATATCCTCTAGAACAGGAGTTATAGACAGTTGTGAGCTGCCAGGTGGATGCTGGGAATTTAACCGGGGTCTTCTGGAAGAGCACCCAGTGCTCTTAATCCCTGATCCATATCTCCAGAGCCATCTACAGATTATCATTAAGACACATGATCATATTTATCATATTTCTATATAGCCAATTCCCCTAGAAGAATCTGAAGAGCAAGTCCAGCACTTGACTGTGATCAGCTCCAGAGACAAAGTTTTCTTCTCCTCTGTGACCACGTCCCTGGTTCCTAGGGCAGGGTTAAGGATGTAGGTACCCTAGGAAGGCTTACTGAGTAGTGGGTAAACCTTGGCTTTGAAAACTTTAAGTCTTTGCTTTAAAGTCTTAGCAACAAGGACATTGTCTTAAGTAAGGTTTCATTGCTGTGAAGAGACACCATGACCAAGGCAACTCTTATAAAGGACAACATTTAACTGGGGGCTGGCTTGCACTTTCAGAGTTTCAGTCCATTATCACCATGGCAGGAAGCATGGCAGCATGCAGGCAGACAGGGTACTGGAGAAGGAGCCAAGATTTCTACTTCTTGATCCACAGACAGCAGAAGGTAGCCAGGAGGGGGCTCTGATTCCACACTGGGCAGAGCTTAGGCATAGGAGACCTCAAAGCCCACCTCCACAGTGACATACTTCCTCCAGCAAGGCCACACTCACTCAAACAAAGCCACACCTCCTAATAGTGCCATTCCCTGTGGGCCAAGCATTTAAATACACGAGTCTATGGAGGCCAAACCTATTCGAACCCCCACAGACATTTACTTAAGCCACTTCAAGAGAAGAAGGAAGATTTACCAAAGGACCTGTAGGTAGGAGAGCAATTTCTAGAAACCAATGAATAGACCAGAACAGTAGGAAACCATTAACCACACCCAGGACCTGAGAGCTGAATCTACCACAGAAAGGACATCAAACCCAAGCTGTTTCCAGAGTGGCAGATTAAAAACAGAACATGCCCCCAGGACTCTGCTGGCCAAACTCACATGGAGGAGAGCCAGCAGTTAAGACAGTATTAGAAATGTCAGCCTCTGGCACAGCCCTGGGCTGGACAGAACAGTGGGTGGTAAGGGAGGCTAAAACCAGTACCACAAACCTAGAACCACCAACCCAGCTGAGGGCTGCTGCCCTGGTGCCCCAGGCCAGTCCTTGTTTATGTCAGGGACAGAATCCTCCCCATGCTTGGGGAGACGGGCTACTCACTCTACTAGCTCTGACATTTGTACAGAACTCCTTGTTTCCCATGTCCACTGGGAATTGCTCATGCTTCGAAAAATTCGTTTTATCTGTGAAACAGGGACTCAACCATCAACCAAGGACTATACATGGTGGGAATGATTGTTCTGGCAGCATGTGTATAGTAGAGGATTGCAAAGTCGATCATCAATGGGAGGAGAGGACCTCGGCCCTGTGAAGGTTCTGTGCCCCAGTGTAGGGGAATGCCAGGGCCAGAAAGTGGCAGAGGGTGGGGTGGCAGGCATGGGGAGAGGGGAGGCAACAGGGGTTTGTTCTTGTTGTTTTTGTCTGTTTGTTTGTTTTTTGGAGGGGAAACTGGGAAAGGAGAAATCATATGACATGTAAATAAAGAAAATATCTAATAAAAAAAAAGATGGACTTTTTTCTTCATCCCTATTTTTCCCCCATTTTTTGAAATTTACCTACTCTAGAGAAAGAAAGCAACTCTTCCAGAATCAGCTGCAAAAGTGTTTGTTTAAAACAAGAATTTTTTTTTTAAGGGGGAACATCAAAGTTGTATCAAGTACTCAGCTCAATACCACGAACATTTATGGAGCCACACAATGACTGCAAGGCATTGTGGGATCTTCAAAGAAAAATTACAGATGGTGGCCAGCCCTCCCCCCAGGGATGGTAAGACATCTGTCCAAAGACACACCATGACATATGTTCTCATAGAGGTTAGTTGGTAGCCCGAGATAGCCTCGAGGGACTTACTAGAATCTGAAGACGAACCGAACTTTGATCAATGGGAATTTAGAGGAAGGAAGAGGGTTACTTCATGCTGTGGTCTAAATGTTTCCCCTTCAAAACTTAAATTGCTGTTTAATGAGCACTATGACAGTTTTAGATAGGTGTGGTGGCTAGTTTTATGTCAAATTGACTCAAGCTAGAGTCCCGGGAGAGCCGGGCGGTGGTGGCACACACCTTTCATCCCAGCACTTGGGAGGCGGATTTCTGAGTTCGAGGACAGCCTGGTCTACAGAGTGAGTTCCAGGACAGCCAGAGAAACCCTGCCTTGAAAAAAAAATAGTAGAGTCCCCAGAGAAGAGGGAGCCTCAACTGAGAAAAATCTCTCCGTAAGACTGAACTGTAGGGAAGTCTGTACGATATATTCTTAATTAGCTATTGGTGTTAGCGGGCCCATTGTGAGTGAGCCCATCCCTGGACAGATGGTCCTAGGTTCTAAGAAAGCAAGCTAGGTGAGCACGGAGAGCAAGCCAGTAAGCAGCATCCCTCCATTGCCTCTGCATCAGCTCCTGGCCCCAAGTTCTTGACCTGTCTGAGTTCCAGTCCTTCCTTCGGTGATGCACAGTGCTGCCGACAAGCAAGCCAGGTAAACCCTTCCATCCCGAAGTTGCTTTGGCCATGATGTTGCATCACTGCCATAGTAACCCTGACTAGGACAAGACGAGAGGAGCATTTGAGGAATGATTGGTCCAGGAGAACCCTGAGGACAGAGCAAGAGGATCCTCGCCACAAATTGGCACCTTGATCTTGGCTATTCGTCCCTGGTGTTCAGGGTCAGCTATACACATTTGACTAACACGTCAAACACAGGAGATATCACTTTAAGTAAACTGCTTTCTCAGATCAAGAATTTGTAAGCTCGGGCTGGAGAGATGGCTCAGCGGTTAAGAGCACTGACTGCTCTTCCAGAGGTCCTGAGTTCAATTCCCAGCAACTACACGGTGGCTCGCAACCATCTATAATGGGATCCAATGCCCACTTCAGGTGTGTCTGAAGACAGACAGCTACAGTGTACTCGCATACATTAAACAAACAAATTCTGTAAAAAATTCATTATTTAAAAAATTTATAAACTCGGTGACTTTAGTAGTAGATTCAGATGCAAAAAAAGTTCATTTATTAAAAGATGGCGAATATTAACTTATGACTATGGCAGTATCTATCAATCATCTATCTATCTATCTATCTATCTATCTATCTATCTATCTATCTCACATTATTAAGAAGTAAGCATGCCTCCCCACCAGAACTGAAATCTCAGCTCAGACCCAGCATTCCCTGCCTAAAATGTTCCCCATGTCAAAGGCCTATAATTCAGAAATAGTTCTGAGCTGGTTTAAAACTTCTGAAAAAAAAAAAAAAAACTCCCCAGAAAGACTTTCGCCATCATGCTAACAAAGTGGAAATTGGGAAGTTCCATTTATCTCAGCTCCTGCTCGGCTCTGCTCCAGAGGGCAACATTGCAAAAAATAGACGAGAGTGAGAACTGAATTTTCCATGATGGTTTTCAATCCTGTCATAAGAATTTATGGGAAGAGTAAAAATTATGAAAGCCAGCAGGAGCGTTTTAGGAGGACGGCGTCTCTTTACTTCTGAACGATAGGGCCTTTTAAAAGACGTTGCCTAGTGCAGTGCCAAACACATGGGCATGAAAACAGGATTTGAAACGTTTCTCTTCAGAAATTGCAGGCATGGCCCCCATCTGAATGGCGTCAGTTATTATAGTGCACGGCGCCCTGCTACACACCAGGCATATACAAATCCATTCCACCCCTTTCTTAGCTGATGTGGCAACTGAGACGAAGAGAAGAAGCCTGTGTAAACTCACTCAGCTAGCCAGCTCATGAGATTGACAGACGAAATACAAAAGCCCAGATGAGCTTGAATTCATCTGGTAGACAACGCAAAAAATTCTAGAATAGGCATTTTCCACACGGTACTTAGCAAAGGCTTATCCTACAAGGTGCTTGTCATGTATACGCTCAGCCCAGGGAGTGGTGCTATTAGAAGATGTGACCCTGTTGGAGTAGGTGTGGCCTTGTTGTGGTGGGCGTGGCCTTGTTGTGGTGGGCGTGGCCTTGTTGGAGTAGGTGGGTCACTGTGGGTGTGGGCTTTAAGACCCTCATCCTAGCTGCCTGGAGGCCAGTATTTTGCTAGCAGCCTTCAGATGAAGATGTAGAACTCTCAGCTCCTACTGCACCATGCCTGCCTGGATTCTGCCATGTTCCCTCCTTTATGATAATGGACTGAACCTCTGAACCTGTAAGCCAGCCCCAGTTAAATGCTGTCCTTATAAGACTTGCCTTGGTCATGGTGTCTGCTCACAGCAGGAAAACCCTAACTAAGACAGTGCTTATGTGTTCTTTGAAATCCAAACTCACCTGGGCAATCTGTATTTTGACCTACTAAATCTGGGAAGTCATAGCTAGCAACGGACAAACTGAAAGAACAATAATAGAGCATCAGTGGGCTCCAGAGGCCATGAATTTAGCAGTATGTCCTGCTGACAGTAAATAATGACATTAGTTCATTGAGCACTAATAAACATCTGTTTATGGTGCCCTTGGTACAGGTGAACTCCCTCAACCCTTACAAGTTGTCGGGATTAATATTTATTGTCAATTCCATGAAAACTAGAGCTGTAAAAGACTCTCTGAGCATGCCCGTGGGAGATTATCTTAATTAGGTCAGTTGAGTTGGGAAGACTTTCCCAAAACAGATAGTATTATTTCCCCCAGGCTGAATGAAAATGAGACAGGGAGATCACATTTATTGGCATACATCTTTAATCACAATACCCAGGAGGCAGAGGCAGTTGGATCTCCAAGTCTGAAGACACTGTGATCAACATAGGGAGTTCCAGGCAAGCCGTGGCTATATATAGTGAGAGACTGTGCATTAGTTAGGGTGTCATTGCTGTGAAGAGACACCATGACCTGAAGGAGTTCGGCCAAGCCACATTCCTCATCTGCACTCCGGCCATTCTGTAAATGACAGCCAATGCTTGGTGGGTAGAGATACGCATACTAATGACATGGCATTGATATTCCTACTCTAAGATATTAATAACAGGGCTGGGATGTTGATCAGTTGGTTGAGTTCTTACCTAGCATGCACAAAACCCTGCATTTAGTCCCCAGCACCATAGGAACACCTGAAATCACAACACTCAAGAGGTAGACACAGGAAGATCAAAACTTCAAGATTGTTGCATTAGTTGGTATTCCCTTGGTAGGGACAGAACACCTGACCAAAGCAATATAAGAAAGGATGTGTGTATTTTGATTGACGGGTCTGTGGGATACAGTCTATCACAGCAGGGAGGGCAGGGTAGTTGGAGCACGAGACGGGTGGTTACATTGTATCCACAGTCAGGAAGCAAAGAGCGATGAACCCTGGTGCTCCCCCACCTTCTCCTTTGTATAAAGTCCAAGGCCCCACCACACCCAGCCTAGGGGATGGTGCTGCCCACATTTACAGTAGGTCTTCTGGCCTCAGTTAACCCAATCGAAAAGACAGAAACTTCCTCTCAGACAAGCCCAGAGATTTATTTCCATGGTGACTTCAAAGCCTACCAAGTTGACCATGCCAACCATCGAACACCCTCAGCTACACAGGGAGCTGGGGGCCAACCTGGATCATGTGAAATCTTGTTTCAAGAAATGAAGACAAGGGGGCTGCAGAGATGGCTCAGCAGTTAAGAGCACTGGCTGCTCTTCCAGAGGTCCTGAGTTCAATTCCCGGCAACCATCTGGTGGCTCATGACCATCTATAAAGGGATCTGATGCCCTCTTCTAGCATGCAGGTGCACACATAGCAGAACAGTCATATACATACATACATACATACATACATACATACATCTTTTGAAAACAAATAACAATAATGTAATAATAACAGAAACAATAACTTACATCACTTCTCTACCTCTAGTGGGCCAGGAGTTCAAATGGTTTCCATAATAGCTATCAGCTTTTAAACTACAAAATCCTCTCATGCCTACTGACAAACAGCCAAGCCCCTGAGCTCCCTTAGGGATCCTTAATGTCCTCTTCTAGAGGCTCCCATGTGTCCTGCCCTGGAGAGCTAACAGCACAAAAGGGCCCTGGAGGACTCTTTTCCAATATTATAACCTGTGCCTCTTCTACTCTATCAATGACTCCACTAAATAAATATTTAGAAAATTTCCGCAATGCCATACACTAAGATATTTAATTATTATGCTACTCCTGTATTCTGGGAGAAAAGACTCAAAACTGCTCGAGACTTTACCACAGGCCCTTCTCACAGTGGTTCTCAACCTGTGGGTCGCGACCCCTAGGGAGTCAAACAGCCCAAGTCATCTGATCATTATGATGTGTAACAGTAGCAAAATTACGGTTATGAAGCAGCAACAAAAGTAATTTTATGGGGGCGAGGGGTTACCACAAAATTAGGCAACTATATTAAAGGGTCCCAGCAGTAGGAAGGTTGAGAACCAGTCAACCTAGAGTCAGATCCCCTGGTCCTCTCCAAGGGTAGATCTTACAAAAGAGAATGTGGGACTTAAACATCTGAATAAGCTGGCCCCACTAAACAAACCAACACAAGAAACAGGATTGTCAGAAACTTCCTGTTTGAATACATCAGAGAAGTGTATTAAGAATGTCAAGAGGCTGGAGAGATGGCTCAGCGGTTAAGAGCACTGACTGCTCTTCTGAAGGTCCTGAGTTCAAATCCCAGCAACCACATGGTGGCTCACAACCATCCATAAAAAGATCTGACACCCTCTTCTGGTGTGTCTGAAGACAGCTACAGTGTACTTATATAAGTAAATAAATCTTTAAAAAAAAAAAAATGTCAAGCCTGAGCCAGGCAGTGGTGGCGCACGCCTTTAATCCCAGCACTTGGGAGGCAGGGGCAGGTGGATTTCTGAGTTTGAGGCCAGCCTGGTGTACAAGGTGAGTTCCAGGATAGCCGGGGTTACACAGAGAAACCCTGTCTCGAAAAACAAAAAAAAACAAAAACAAAAACAAAAGAATATCAAGCCTGGCAGATGGTGGTGGCTCATAGCTTTAGTTCCCCAGAATCGGGAGGCAGAGCCAGATGGATATCATACGTTTGAGGCCAGCCTGGTCTACAAGAGTGAGTTCGGAGACAGCCAGAGCTACAAAGAGAAACCCTGTCTCAAAAAAAGCAAAACTAAATAAAGAATGTCAGGCCCTTTCCTGGCTGATCCATGCAGATGGTTGAACATCTTCAGAGAGCAGCTTTTGAGGGTTGGCATTTCGAGACTTGTGGCGTCCTCATCCTTTGGGAAACTCAGCTCCTAAACTTCAACTGCTCCCATCCCAGATGCCAAAATGGGCTAAGCCGTTTGTTCCCAAGATGCCCTCTGAGCAAATTGCCAGCCTCCTCCTTTGCCTCTGGCCCCTCCCAGCTGAAAGCTAACAAAAACCAGAAAGCCCAAGAGGTTTATTAGTCTTCTGGTCAGGAAAGCAGGGTCAGAAAACAGGATTCCATTTAGCCTGCTCCAACATATGACTGTTTAATTGAGAATTCGGGGGGGGGGGGCGGGATAAAGGGCTGGGGAAATAACTCCATGGTTAAGAGCACTCTTTGTTCTTTCAGAGGACCTGGGTTCGATTCCCAGTATCTATATGGCAGCTCACAGCTGTCTGTAGGTGTAGTTCCAGGGGATCTAATGTCATGTTGCAAGCAAAACACTAATGTATATAAAATAAATAAATCTTCTTTCAAAAAAGCATCTAGGAGAAGAAGAGCTAAAGCCTAATGAAAATATGGAAAGGAGGCTGAAGAGATGGGTCAGAGGTTAAGAGCACTGGTTGTTCTTCCAGAGGACCTGGGTTCAATTCCCAGCACCTACAAGGCTGCTCATATCTATCTGTAACTCCAGTTACACGCTGGCTTCTGGCTTCCAAGGGCACCGCACATGTGTGGTGCGCTGATATACCCCTACAGTATAATAATAATGAATTTTTTTAATGTTAAAAAAGATAAAACAAATAAGGGTAGAAGTTAAGGAATTTTTTTTAAGTAGTTTGATAACAAACCTAGAGGCAGAGACATATGTTTCTACAGAGATATATAAGAGGGAGTTGGAGGAGATACATGGTCTTTTTCACCCCTTCAGTAGAAAATGCTCAGTGAGCTGGGCAGTGGTGGCACATGTCTTTAATCCCAGCACTTGGGAAGCAGAGGCAGGCAGATTTCTGAGTTCGAGGCCAGCCTGGAGCTCCGGGACAGCCAGGGCTACGCAGAGAAACCCTGACTCGGAAAACCAAAAAAGAAAAAAGTAATAAAAAGAAAGAAAATGCTCAGTGGAGGGGCTCGTGGGGTTTCATTACGTGCTTCAGAGAGCCTGGAGTCATCTATTGGCGAAGCTTGGGGATATTACTGGAAGTTCACGTTTGATGAAGATGAGACAGAGATTTTCTTCAGTGGTATAACTGCCGTTAAGGAGCCTTGAAGAACAACCATGAAGAAACTTGTTGTATCATTTAAGAGGGAAGAGGAGACAGGTTTGGGGAGGGGAGGGAGGGTAAAATCACGAGATGTTAAGTTCTACCCTAAAACCCCACACGGTCAAAGAAACAACTGACAATGCTAAGTTGCCCTCTGGCGGCCACAAGTGTTTCGTGGTGCCCACACCCACACGCTAAACTCAATAAATGTTTTTTTAAAAATCATCTAAGGGCATGGAAGTAAAGGGAGTTGGGAAGTGAGGGATCAGAGATCAGTAGCGTGTAAGGGGGGGGGATAAAGGAGGGGACAGGTAATAAGATCGAACTACATTGCGCACGTGTATTGCACGTGTCCAGTGGAGCTCATTTCTATGTACGGTTAATATCCTCATTATAAAGTTTACAAAATGCTCTCTAGGCCACAGTATCGTTTCAAAGGCCTGGGAAGATGCTCAGAACGATGCAGCTTCTCATCCTTGCTTTTTAAGATAGACGTTGATATATGCACAGCTATATAACCAGGAGGCTGTTCACCAGAACGTAAGCCATCTCTGCCTCTGGCAGCCAAATTCAGAGATGCTTCTTGCTAGGCGGTGGTGGCACACGCCTTTAATCCCAGCACTTGAGAGGCACAGGCAGGCAGATTTCTGAGTTCGAGGCCAGCCTGGTCTACAGAGTGAGCTCCAGGACAGCCAGGGCTACACAGAGAAACCCTGTCTCAAAAAACCAAAAAAACCAAAAAACAAACAAGCAAAAAAAAAAAAAAAATGCAAACCAAGCCAGAGCTGCATCTGCTTATGGGAATGTACGCCCCGCACATCTTGTGCCACGATCAATGCTAAAAAACTGAGTCTGTGAAGTTACTCCTGTTCTCCTATCCGATTGTGACCAGCAGATCGTCGCTCTCATTCCAAGGCAGTCCTACCCCAGTAAGTGGGTGAGTTCAACAGTGTGGGGAGCCAAACTGGAGATCCAAGGCCCCAATTAAAGCCAGAGGAAGCCGACTCCAAAGGCAGCTCTGTCTGGGAGCCTTGACAAAGTTCTGTGGTTTCAGTTCAGTCACCAACTGGCAGCCCCTAAACCGAGTTTGGCCCGTCGAAAATATGTTGTTTGGTCTGTACTTGGTTTCTGTAAAATTCTTTCAGAAGCTTGGATTTGAACGTCAAGAGCTAGGGAGGGGATATGCTGGCTGAAACAGGTACATGCTTTGCATATTGGAATTCATTAATCCTCTAGAGAACATTTGTCAGGAGCTCACAATATGCCAAGCACTATTTCAAGAACTTTATGTGCATGAACTCACATAACGCTTCACCAGCCCAGCCTCCACATTGTCTGAGAGAATACCAAGGCAGAAAGCCATCAGTAGTTTTCCTCATTGGGATCCTGCACTCAAGGGCTCGGAGATCACTCGGTCAATCGAGTGCCTGCCGTACAAGCGTGAGGGCCTGGGTTCGGATGCCCGGAACTCTAGTAAAAGCTGTGCGTGGTGGTCATCACTCTGGAGGCAGTGGGACCTGAGGATATGGAGCTAATGAATGAGGTGGACTGAAGTCTCATGCAATAGACAATTTTACATAAAGCATCAGACAGTTTAAACTCTGAGGGTCAAGAAAGCCATACAAGGAAAGTTCACAATGAGTTCTAGCTCACAAGAACAAGCCATGTTAGAAGACACTGTCTGAATAACAATAGGAAACGGTTAAGTGTAATCTGAAGCAAAACCACTCCTATTTGCTATACCTGGGAGGGGCACCAAGACATCCTAAGAACAACCTCATGGTTTGGAGAAACTGAGGCCACAAGACTCTTGTCCTGGTTGGGGCTTTCTCTCGAAAGCACTCAGGATTCTCTTCATATAGCTCCATTCCTGTACTGTGTTCCGACATGGTGGCGTGTGCATCTGTGACTCCAGCAATGGGGTCAGCAGAGACAGCGCACTCCCTGGAGCTCACTGGCCAGTGAGTCTGACCTAAATGTCAAGTCCTAGATCCAGGGGGAACCCCTGCTTCTAAAACTAAGAAAGAAAATAATCAAGGAAGACACCCATGGCCGTGGACTGGTCTGTACATTCGGACATACCCACATGTACACCCACAACATGTACACAAACTAAATAAATGTGGATATCTGTGGTGGTTTGGATGAAAATGGCCCCCATTGGCCCACAGGGAGCGACACTATCAGGAAGTGTGGCCTTGTTGGAGTAGGTGTGGCCTTTTCGGAGGAAGTCTGTCAATGGGGGTGGACTTTGAGGTTTCAGATTCTCTAGCAGGGCCTAGTAGCTCTCTCCCTGCTACCTGAGGATCTAGATGGAGAACTCTAGGCTCCTTCTCCAGCATCATGTCTGTCTGCCTGCACGCCACCAAGCTTCCTGCCTGACAACAATGGATTGAACCTCTGAACCGTAAGCCAGCCCCAATTAAATGTTTTCCTTTATAAGAGTTCGCCTTGGTCACGGTATCTCCTCATAGCAATGGGAACCCTAACTAAGACAATACCTGAGCCCCAAGAATGTCCAGTGGCTTTCATGTCAGAGTTGTTTCCACAGGTGTCTTTCTTACTCTCAACCAAATCCACATCTCAATAGTTCCTGCTCATCCTGGCCATCGTTGAATACATGCATGCACCATGGTTAGCACAGGGGTGTAAGCAAGCCATTGACCTGAGAATCGGATGTCTGTCTTCCATTGGGTTTAAAGCAGCCTCCTTTGGACCAGAAGGTCACATGTCTTTCCCCACAGTGAGCAGAACTCCTTATATCCATGGCTAGGAGAAGAGTTACCTTGGTCTCTGATCTGATCCACATTCTGAAAGGGTCAACACTTTACTGGATGCTCAAAGGACATTATGCTTTACACAGGCAATGGGGAAAAAAAAGTAAACGGTGTCTCATCAAAATTAAAAGGTTTGGGATTAAGGATGTAACTCAGGTTGGCAAGTGTTTGCCTACCATTCACAAAGCCCTGGGTCAGTCCCCAGCATTGCGTAAAGTCAGCATGGTAGCATATGCCTGTGATTCTAGAACTGGGGCAGCAGGGGGTTAGGCATGGAAAGGTCAGAAGTTCATGTTAATCCTCAGGCACGTAGCAAGTTTGAGGTCAGTCAGGGATATAGGAGAATGAGACTCAAAACAAACAAATAAAGTTTTAGGGTTTTGTGGGCTTAAAGATACAGTTCTGTGAAAGTGATTGTATATCAGACAGGAAAGGTTAGGTTCTGTCCCCAAGAGAGAAGAGCAACATGGAGAAGTTTGTGTAATACCAAAACAGGTTTTTATTTATGATGTAATTCTATTTCAATTAAAAACCTATTTAAACAAAAAATCCCACATCATGGCTGCAAATTATATTTCTGATAAAGGAATGACGCAAAGAATACACAATGTAAAGAAAAGGAGCACTATGTCCGGATAGACGGTTCTGCACAGAACCACAAGTGGCCAGTGAGCACACTATTCACTGTGGAGATGCCCATGCGGAATCTGTGACACTGTGTCACATCTGTTAGCACAGACTCTGGCAAGCACAAAGAGGATGTGCAGAACTGGAACCCTCGTGGGTTGATGGAGAGGTGCAGGAGCATCGGTGGGAAGGGATTGAATGAGTCCTCGAGAAGTTAAAGCAGAGTGGCCGTGTGACCCAGCATTTCCACCGCTGTCTATACGGACAGGAAAATGCACTGAGCAACTGGGGTGCTTGAAATGCAGGCCAACGCTCACAACAGCTGGAAGGTGGAACAACTCCAATGTCTAGCCACAGACGACTGGGGGAAAGAAAGGTGAAATGCCCAAACACTCAAATCCATTTTTGTCTTCCCTTTTTCTTTCATTCTTTTTTTTTGTTTGTTTTTGTTTTCGTTTTTGTTTTTGTTTCAGGTTGGTTGGTTGGTTGGTTGGTTTTGATTGGTTGGTTACTTGTTTTTTGTTGGGTTTTGTTTGTTTTCGTTTTGGTTGGTTGGTTGATTGGTTTTGTTTTTCTTTCTGTTGTTGTTGTTGTTGTTGTTTTGAGAGAGGGTCTTTGTGAAGCCCTGGAACTCACTCTGCATAGACCAGGCTGACCTTGAACTCACTGAGATCCACCTGCCTCTACCTTCCGAATATTGGGTTTAAAGGCATGTGCCCCCACTGCCTAACGTCAACTCCATTCCTTTAAGGGAGGTAAAGGAACCTCCTTTCGCAGGAGTCTCCCTGAAGAATACAGCCTCCCAACTTTATCTGCTGCAAAGGTGTTGCTGGGGTACCACAGCATCCTTGGCAGCTCGTGATCCATTCTAACGGAATGACACAAAAAACGGTAAAACTCTAAGTTTCTTTTTAAAGTATCCAGTAGAGAGCAGTATTTTTGAAATGGAATGAGCTGCAGGCTCCTGAGTAACGAAGCAAGGTCATGGGTTATATATTGCTCTGTGGTTCAGTCTCTTCAACTGGAGCATTCTGGATTTGCCCAATCCCTTAACTTGGTCCATGTTAAGTTGATGGATGCCATGGGAGCCTCAATACCATGGAAGGAGTGGTTTATTAAGAGGGAAATGAAATCCAGTTCTAGGATCTGTCATTAAGTTGCCGTGTAACAGTGGGCAAGCCACTCAAACTCCCTGACCACCAATACCACCAATTTCCTTCTATGAAATTGGAATGAACCAAAAAAAACAAAAAACAAAAACAAAAAAAAACCCTCTGAGAAGTTTTTTTGCATGCTACACAAGTGCCCGTTCTATTGTCTTTTCTTTCAATGGTATCTCTTTTTGTGTTATGTTGTTTTGTTTCATGTTTGGTTTGGTTTGGTTCCCTTTACCAAATAGGCCAGTGAGTATCCAGATTGAAAGATGCATTCATGGGTTTTTTGTGGTTGGGGAGTTTTGGTTGGTTGGTTGGTGGTTGGTTGGTTGGTTGGTTGGTTGGTTGGTTGGTGGTTGGTTGGTGGTTGGTTGGTTGGTTGTTTGGTTGTTGTTTGGCTGTTTGGTTGGTTGGTTGGTTGTTGGTTGGTTGTTTGGTTGGTGGTTGGTTGGTTGGTTGGTTTGTTGGTTGTTGGTTGGTTGGTTGATTGGTTGGTTGTTGGTTGGTTGGTTGGTTGGTTGGCTGGTTGTTGGTTGGTTGGTTGTTGGTTGGTTGGCTGGTTGATTTGGGTTTTGGTTTAGGGTTTGTTTGGGTGCTGATTTGCTGGTTAGTTGCTTGCTTGCTTGCTTTTAGTTTTGGTTTTGGAAACAGGGTTTCTCTCTGTGTAGCCTTGGCTGTCCTGAAACTTGCTCTGTAGACCAAGTTGGCCTTGAGCTCAGAGATACACCTACCTCTGCCTCTCAGGTACTAGAAAGAAAGACATGTGCCCTGTGCCTAGCTAAGATGTATTTCATACACCTTCCATTACTATGAGAGTCATTCCACCTCACCTAACATACCCTTGTCCTTCATCTCTGCTGTTCATCATTGGATACAGAAAAAAAAATCTGCTCTCTCTCTCTCTCTCTCTCTCTCTCTCTCTCTCTCTCTGCTGACTTGTTCACATCATTTTGGTCCATAAAGGTTTCAAGATTCTCTAATTTCAGACAGGCATGGTAGTGCATGCCTTTAATCCCAGAACTCAGGAGGCAGACGCAGGTGTATCTCTCTGAGTTCAAGGGCAGCCTAGTCTACAGAGTGAGTTCTAGGACAGCCAGGGCTACACAGAGAAACCCTGTCTCAAGGAGGTGGGGGGGAAAAAAAGAATGTTTAATTTCATTCCTATAAGGATTCAAATTTCCTTCGTACATATTCCGTGCACACATAGGTTTATTTTAAGACCAAAGTCTTTTCCAAAAGAAAGAGAAAGAAAAGGAAAGGAAATAAAGCCAAGCCTAACAATGGTTACCAGGGTTTCTTTTCTCTTTTGAAACATGACAGTGGCATATGTGTGAAGGAGGCTTCACGCATGAGGACAAGATGTGGATTATGCCCAGCCAATTGCTGCCCCCCACTCCCAGATGATGGGCCAGTCACAGAAATACACTCCAGAGCTGTTCTCTCTCAGGGCAGCTCATCTAAGGATGCTCTAGCTTCTGCTTCAGTCACCTCCTTTGGAAAAACACGTGCATCCCACAGACAACAGCTGGAGAACAGAATCCAGAGGAACAGAGTGGCAAGGGAGAAACCATGGGGACGAAAGTCATCTTTTTTCAGTCTAAGCCAAAGAAGGAAGCTGAGTGTCTGTCAATAGGAAGAAATCCTATTCTTCTGCATGAAAAAGAGAGAGAGAGAGAGCAGAGCAGAACTGAGCAGTTCTATAGGTTAGCTGTCTTCAGTTGGAAGTGCACCATCTCTGTAGAACTCTCTCCCTGGCACAATTTCAATCACCAGCTAGCCGTGTCAGCAGCTTGGAGGATTGTTGGAAACATGTCTACCTGGGATAGTCTTCATAAAAATGGGGTCTGTCTTAGTCAGGGTTTCTGTTCCTGCACAAACATCATGACCAAGAAGCAAGTTGTGGAGGAAAGGGTTTATTTAGCTAACTTCCCACATTGCTGTTCATCACCAAATGCCGCGGGCCAGCCGATCTGGGCCTCCCTCAACCCGCGGGAGAAACGGGGGGGGGGGGGGGGGGGGGGGGGGGGTCCTAGTCAGGTCGACAAGGTGTAGGCGAAGAAATGATGGCAGAGACGACACATGAAGTATAAGATCTAAATGTATTTCTTAGAAATGGCATCAGACTTTTACAGTCATTGCAAAAGAGGGATGGTAAATCTGGCAGCTCAATAGTTGAGGAACATCTGAGGCTCTCTGAAACATACTGGGTCTAAAGCAGCAGCTATCTCTTTCTGAACTGGTCCTGTATCCCCCGGGGCCCAAGCACTCTGGGCCCGGGGGACTGCGGATTGCATGAATCTGTGTCCTAGCCCATCTAAGTTCTAGTGCTAGTCCTGCATGCGAGTCCAAGTCCTTCTTCTTCTCCCAGTCCTCGTGCTAATGAAAAGCAGGTTTAAGTAGCATACAGCAAGCAGGACTGATGTCAAGAGTCACGTAGGCAGGTGACTGCAGATCAAGGTCAGTAGGGTCTAGTAGCTAGGTGTGAAGCAGGAGGAAGAGGAGTGGAGCCCTCCCTGTTGAGGTATTTTGATATTCCTAGGCTAATTCTCTGGTTCTGCTGAAGGCAAAGACCAGGAGGTTTCAATCTAGCATTTCCTGCTAATTCTCTGGTTCTAGCCCGGGGCAAGCAGTGGGGAGTTCCGACCTGACCTAACACTTCTAGCTAATGTCCTTGAGTGGAAGCCCTTCGATCACTCTCTAGTACGTAAAACATTAAACCATCTATTGCCCTAAAGAATGTACTCGACCGACCTCTGTTGCTAGCTCTAGCAAGTCAGTATCCTAGAGAGAAATTACAAGTTATGGGAAGCTTGGTAATAAACCAGGATAGGTTAGAAACATTGTGTCGGCCAGGAGACAATGCCCAATCTTAACCATTTACGAATCATTTCTTGGGGTACCTTTATGCCTAATCATGAGGCCGTGTTGATGATTGGAAAGACTAATTCTGGAACACGTCTGAGTTAGGGGATACCAGTGACTGTCTGAAATCCAGGAGGCACAGAACTCCTTTTGGAATCTTATTGCCTCTTATCCTTTAATCAGGATTTTATCCCCGATATTTTGGATGTGACTGGAATAGACGAGTATGCGTGGCAACCAAACGAAGTCAGGACTGGAACTCAAGCAGGTCAGGAAGCAGGAGCTGATGCAGAGGCCATGGAGGGATGTTTCTTACTGGCTTGCTTCCTCTGGCTTTCTCAGCTTGCATTTTTTTATAGAACCGGAGACTACCAGCCCAGAGGTGGCACCTCCCACAAGGGGCCCTCCCACCCTTGGTCACTAATTGAGAAAATGCCTTACAGCTGGATCTCATGGAGGCATTTTCTCAACTGAAACTCCTTTCTCTGCGAGAACTCCAGCTTGTGTCAAGTTGACACACAAAACCAGCCAGTATAGGGTTTGTGTTTTATGAAACTTTAAAAATGTAAAAACCTGCCAGGCGGTGGTGGCGCACACCTTTAATCCCAGCACTTGGGAGGCAGAGGCAGGCAGATTTCTGGGTTCAAGGCCAGCCTGGTCTACAGAGTAAGGTCCAGTACAGCCAGGGCTACATAGAGAAACCCTGTCGAAAATATAAAATAAAATAAAATAAAGACTCAGAGTCTTATGGGTATCCATTATACCAACATCTAGATTTTATATAAAATATCTTAAATGTATATCCTAGTACTTTTTTGTGGGGTTAATAGAGGTACCACATCCCCTCCGACACAGGGCTCTGGCTACTGGGGAGGCGGGACACGGGAGTTTTGACTGAGCTTACCCAATGCCAGTGTCAGGTGGGTGTCCGGCTACGGAAACCCGCAGGACACCTCTTTTGGGATGGGGGAGCGCAGTCTGAGGTCCCAGAGTTGCCAGAGCTAGCTTAGGGTGGGGGGTGGGGGCCCCTGGGCTTCCTGGGAGGCCGGAGCCATCTGATTCTCGGGCTCTTGGGCACCCAGATGCCATTGGGAGCCACAGAAGAGCTGAGAACAGAGTGGGGCCCACAGGCTGGATCTGGGGGGCCCATAGGTCGAGGGGGGAAGAGGGGAGCTCCTGGCTGGCCTTGCTGGGAGAGAGTCCTTAGCTTGTTGGCAGGCAGCTTGGTCGTGGCTGGGAGCACAGAGAGGCCTTCTACAGGACACTAAATGGCGGCTCTATAGGCAAAGGCCTTCTCTATGGCTCCCCATGGTGGATTCCGGTGAAAAGAGACAGTCTGTGTTAAGACTTTTACTGTCATGGTGGAAAATGGATGCATAAAACTGTACCCCAGTTCTTAGAGTGGGCCTGAGGTTAAATACCTTTTGCAGGGAGGAGTGTGTCAGAAGGGGAGTTTATTGGCTAAGCCTCCAGGCCTCTAGGTACCTCATTAAAATGGAGATCTGTCTTGAGGCTATGTGACCTCGTGCCCTGACCTCGTCCTCTACCTGTGAGGGGCTTGAGGCGCTGCCTTTATGTGACTGATGGCCACAAATCTATGGAGGGCTGAGGCCTCATGTCAGGAGCCTGGTGTCCAGGAATCAGGCAAAACGCCTGCCATCCCTTTAGGGTCCCTGGGGTTTCTAACCTTAACTCAACCAGGAACCAGGCTGCCTTTCACAGTCCTACACTTTTTTACATTTATCAGGTGTATGTGTGTGTAGGCGTGTGGGTATGTGTAGGTGTGGACATGGACATGCACATGGGGACCAGCGCATGCCACAGCACAGATGTGGAAGTCAAAGAACAGCTTATAGCAGCTGGGTCTTTTCATTGTACTGGGAAGCAAGCTCACCGCTGAGCCATCTCACACACCTTTAAAAGGGCTAGGGGACTTCATGTAGCTCATGCTATCCTCAGACTTCCTAGTAGCTGAGGATGACCTTGAACTTCAATTTCTCGTGCCCCTGCCTCTTAAGTGCTGGGATTATGGGTGTATGCCAACGTGCCTGATTTACACAGGGGTGATTAAAATTGAGGTTTCGTGAAGGCGAAGGAAGCATGGTGCCCACCGAGCCACATCCCTCAACTTTGTAATGATATTTCAAATAGTGAAGGCTGTAAACCCAGGTCTATCGAAAGGGCAACAATGTGAACGAAGCAGGACCTGAGCCAAACTGAAACCCACAGGCAAAAGTAACACCCACTAAGGGGGCTCGTGCTTGTATTTAACAGACGTGATTGAGTAACAACAAGGCATTGTGGGAAATCTACAAAGTGCAAACTGATCAGACACCATGGCAGTATAGAACGTCTTACCACAGAGACATCTTCATGATACTGTTTCCCGTCCCCTCTTAGAGTACCAGTACAGAGATTCTGGGGACCAGAGAAACAGAGAAGTCATAGCTCTCCTCGTGCTGTACAAAGTCAGGCCAGGGAAGGCTCTATGAGATCGTGGACCCAGATAGGTATCGTCTAGGCCTCTGATATCCTCCCAGGCAAACGGCTAGAGGGAAGGCTGCCTTACCCCAGGGAACACAGGACCTCTGCACTCAGAGCTGGTCTTTCGCTGTTTACCCCAATCTACTAGGAAATCCCAGAAGTAGGAAGAAGTGATGCCTTCAGAGAAGCCATTAATAGGTTAGAGATGAAGAGGGTCAAAACTGGGGAGATGGCTCAGTGAGTAAGAACACTTGCTCAGCAAGTGTAAGGACCTGAGTTCAAATCTCCCCCGCTCCCATAAAAACCCAGGCATGGCTTTGAAAACCCATAACCCAGCACTGGGGTGTGGAGACAGGCAGATCCTAGGAGCTGGAGGGCCAGCCAGCTCAGCCAAAGAGTTGGTGAACGACAGGTTTCCTAGGTGTCTTAGCTAGGGTTTGACTGCTGTGAACAGACACCATGACCGAGACAAGTCTTATAAAGGACAACATTTCGTTGGGGCTGGCTTACAGGTTCAGAGGTTCAGTCCATGATCATCAAGGTGGGAGCATGGCAGTGTCCAGGCAAACATGGTGCTAGAGGAGCTGCCGAGTTCTACATCTTCATCTGAAAGGTGCTAGAAGAATATTGGCTTCTAGGCAGCTAGGACTAGGGTCTTAAAAGCCTGCTGTCACTATGACACCTATTCCAATAAGGCCACACCTGGGCCAAGCATATACAAACCATTACACTAAGGTATTCTGTCTCATGCCAATAAGACAGCCAGTGATAGAGGATAACATCCAGTGTCTTGCTCTGGCCTCCAAATGTGCATGCATGGACACACATGCTCATGGTATATACACACACATACGCACACACACACACACACACACACAGAAAGAGAGAGAGAGAGAGAGAGAGAGAGAGAGAGAGAGAATCATCTTTCCTCAGCCCAACCAGGAGATTGTCAAGTCCCTCCCACCTCAGGAGTATAAAGAGGTCCAAGGGTCAACCAACCCCGAGCTGAAGGAATGAGGGGAAAATGCCTTTGATGAGGGAAAAAAGCAGGAAGCATAGACAAGAGCCCATCTTCTAAAATATTCTGACTTGAACTATGGAAAGAGCTACCCATAGGAGGGACGATAACCCAAGATGCTTATGAGTGATACCAAGGCATCAATAGCCATGGACGGAACATGGATTCGCAGGCAAAGTCACCATCAAATGACAAAGCGCAGCTCCCTCGTCCTCAGAGACGGATGACATAGGACAGAAAATAATGTTGAAAGAAAGGGTAAGGCTTGAACATACACTGTGGTCACAGACCCAGAGGCAGGAGTGCCATGTCCCCGGGGGTCTGCAAAGCTTGACTAATGGCCTAAGAATATAGATGATGTCACTCCCCCCGCATGACCCCCGCAGAGATGCTAGCTGGAATCCAATCTTCCTCAGCCCTCCCCATCTGAAAATGCTGTCCAAAAAAAAAAAAAAAATGTTCAAGACGTGACTCACACATTTATACAAATATAAAATGGCCGGAGGCCACGGGCACTGCTCCGTTCACAGACAGGCTCAGTCACGCTTAGAAGATGTGAGTCTTTCAAAGCGTTTCAGTGTTAGATCACCATTACAGGGCATATCCTGAGGATCACAATTACAGGGAGATACACAACTATACCCCAAAGTGCCTAACACTACAGAATAATAAGCTATAGTCCTTAGGGTTTTTCTCCACTAAGCAAAATGTTGAAAAAATCTACATATAACCTCCGTAAACTTGGGAGCAGTCATTAATTAGCAGTAATTGTATTGAACAAGGTTTATACATAGGTAGGTCTGCTAAACTATGCCCCATATGATGTTAGGAGGAGTTATGGTAAACAAATCCAGGGCTTTGGGCCTCATGTATCCCAGGTTGACCCTCAACTGCCCTATGTACCTGAGGATGACCTTAGAATTGAACTCAGGAATGCAGCGCCATGCCCGGTTATTGGCTGGAGACTAAACCCGAGCTTCTTGCAGGATAGACATGTACACTACCAGCTGAGCCACCTTCAGCCTTCTCCCCCGTACTGCGCTAGAAAGACGTGCTATCCACTTTTGACTTACGCTCAAGTTTTAAACATATTTAAACACCTCGATTATTTTAATTTTGAGAGAAGGGTTGGGAAAAAAAAAATCTCGTTAATGACAGAAGATAGAGGGACACATATCCTAAATGTTTGCAACCTGGATGTACATGGTTCACCTTGGCCTTGACCCAGCGACATAGAGAAAGGGTGTGTGAGGGAGGATGGCAATGCTGCAGGGGAAGGTCTCATGCAGATGGCAATGGGGAACAGTAAAGCCCCTGCCAGCCTCGGCCATCTGTCATCCCGCCAGCTCTGCCGACTGCCGACTGTCGCAATGAAGTCTGGTGTTCTCGCCTCTCTGGGCCAAATGAGTCACCTGAGGATAGTTTTCTGGAGTGAGAACCACCGCAGTTAGAAGTGCAGAGGCATCCCCTAGGGAACAGCTTCCTCGGGTGCCTGAAGGCAGAGATTCTCCCCGCCCCCGCCCCCGCCCCCCGCCCCGGGGCCCCTGAAAGACAAGAAGAATCTAGAAAGGTTGATGTGATAGCTAATCTCAAATGAGATTTAAGATCGCCATGGAAACAAATCTCAGGGTCTGTAGGTGAGGGATGGCTTAGCTTAAGTTAAGCCAGGGAGCAGATTCGTGCCAAATAATGGTAGTACCACTCTATGGGCTGGCGCCTTAGACTGAGTAAAGCGAAGAAATCAAGCTGAACACCAGTATTCATGCTGTCTATCTCCTGACAGTGGAGGAAATATGGCCAGCAACCTGCGGACTCCACCACAATCCCTCCCCGGCCGGAATGGACAGCATTCACTGGAACTATAAGCCAAAATAAACCTTTCTCTTTCTTTAAAATTCTTTTTCTTTTTAAGGAATTATTTATTTTATGTGTTTGAGTACACTGTAGCTGTCTTCAGACACTCCAGAAGAGGGCACCGGATCCCATTACAGATGGTTGTGAGCCACCATGTGGTTGCTGGGAATTGAACTCATGATCTCTGGAAGAGCTGCCAGTGTTCTTAACCACTGAGCCATCTCTCCCATCCCCTTTTTCTTTCTTAAAGACTTTCTTTTGTTTGTTTGGTTGGTTGGTTGGTTTGGTTTTTGTTTTTTGTTTTTTGTTTTCTTTCGAGACAGGGTTTCTCTGTGTAGTCCTGGCTGTCCTGGAACTCACTCTGTAGACCAGGCTGGCCTCGAACTCAGAAATCCACCTGCCTCTGCCTCCCAAGTGCTGGGATTAAAGGCGTGCGCCACCACCGCCCAGCTTCAGCAAAGACTTTCTTAAAGTCGACTTTTGTTGACTATTTCATCAAAGCAATGAGACAAGTAACTATAGCCAACAAGCTGATAAAGGTGAACCTGATGGCCTGGGTTCGATCCTCCGATCCCATGATGGAAGAAGGGAACCAACTCTCAAAAGTTGTCTTAGGGGGCTGGAGAGAGGGCTCAGCAGTTAAGAGCACTGACTGCTCTTCCGAAGGTCCTGAGTTCAAATCCCAGCAACCACATGGTGGCTCACAACCATCCATAATGAGATCTGATGCCCTCTTCTGAAGTGTCTGAAGACAGCTACAGTGTACTTACATATAATAAATAAATAAATCTTAAAAAAAAAAAAAAGTTGTCTTAGGCCTCCAAACACAAGCTGTAGCACACATATGCACCTGCTCATCACACACACACACACACACACACACACAAAGCTTTTCATACTGAAAGTATAAAAGCCATTTCTCAGTTTCATACACTTAACATGTGAAAAGAAAATAGTGTCCCCTAAGAATGAGCAGAGTTACCAAAACACTTTTCCACCAAGGTGCTCATTTGGACCCTTGGAACCGATTGAGACTGACATGTGAGCAAGTGGCCAGGAGGATAAAACAGAGGGGGAAGATCAAACCCACAGTTTGAATGAATTCTACCGAAGAATCTATCTAGAAGCAAGTGTTCGCAAGGGCGTCCGGAGCTTGGAGCTAGCACAAGTCGCTGATGGTACAACTGCTACCGGAAATCAGTTGGATGATTTCTCAAGAAGGTAAACCTAGAATTCCCGTGTAAGCTGACGAATCAACTTCCGGTGTGTACCCACAATGGGGTGTACCCTCAACTAAAATCAGGCATTCCAAAAGGTACTTGTACATAATGTGAATGGCAGACCTATTCACACCAGCCCAAAAACGGAAACAAACTAAGATCCACCAGCGAACAGATGAATGGATAGACGTGTTATGACCATAGTTTCTCTTTGAGAGAGGGTCTCACTCTGTAGCCCTGACTGACCTGGAACTCACTATGTAGACTAAGCTAGTCCTGACCTCACAGAAATCCACCAGCCTCTCTGCCTTACCAGGCCCACCTGTAAACATAGAATTAGATGGAATACTATTCAACAATAAGAAGCAATGAAGGACCAATGCATGCTACAGGATAGACGAACTTCTAAAACCTTACACTAAGCAGAAAAACCCTAAACCGAAAATGTCATGCTTTGATTCCATTGGAAAGAAATAACAGAAAATCGGTTTGACAGACACAGAAAGACAAGGGTGGCTACTTGGAGCTTGAGATAAGAGGGAAAATGGTTAGCGGCTTGTCTGGACCAGAGCTTTATTTAACTCTTGACACCAGCCCTTGTGAAATCCCACCAGATGATACAGTTTGCAAATGGTGGAAGCCCGGCGGTGGTGGCGCACGCCTTTAATCCCAGCACTTGGGAGGCAGGGACAGGTGGATTTCTGAGTTCGAGGCCAGCCTGGTCTACAGAGTGAGTTCCAGGACAGCCAGAGCTACACAGAGAAACCCTGTCTCAATAAACCAAAAAAAGAAAAGAAGAGAAAAGAAAAAGAAAAGAAAAGAAAATGGTGGATTTTCTGTTATGTGAACTCTACCTCGATTTTAAAAAAAAAAGCAGATGGAAAATATTAGTTATCAGTGATCATTATAACTGTAAAAGTGTTTTTTATTCTCCTGAGGTAATTGTCCGCTGAAAGCTTAGTACCTCAACCTGCTAATCTAGGGCTAGCTCTGGATGTTGCTAGCCTCTGTACAATCTTACCTAAGCCTAGAATGTTTTCAGCCTCTGAGACTTGATGCGGAGTAAGCTTACCCCTTCCTAGTTCTTTCTGAACTCTGGCTGGCTGCTTCACACTCAGCTGTTCTGGTTCAAACTCCTCTCTAAGATGATTGGTCCAATCCTCCCTCCCTCCCTCCCTTCCTTCCCTCCCTCCCTCTCTCCCTCCCTCCCTCCCTCCCTCCCTCCTTCCCTCCCTCCCTCCCCCCCTCTCTCTCTCTTTCTCTCTCTCTCTTTCTCTCTCTCTCTCTCTTTCTCTCTGCCTCTCCTGAGTTGACCTTAAACTAACTCCAGCAATCTGCTCTAATCTTCTGGCTTCTTCCTCTCTGGTTCGTTCTGTCTTTACCTGTGTTAGCTTGTCCTCTCTTCAACCTGTCTCTGTAAAGCTCTCCCAGTAAAACTGCCTCCTCCCTTTCTCTCTCTGCACCGTTCCTCAGTTTCCCTTCCCTCTCTCTTCTCAGGAGAGCTGGTCACATCTTAGTCTGTCAAATATTCCTCTGATCCATCAGTTTTGTCTGCCACGCAACTGGATATCCCAAACATGGATGCTTCCTTCTACAAACTAATTTTAAATTCATTGTTTGGGATTAAAGGTGTGTACCGGGGGGTATGTCCGTACTCCGGCCAGAGAGATTAAAGGAGTGTGCTAAGGCTGAGCCACATCACAGCTAGAAACAGATATTTTCAATAAATAACACAATCTTGGGGTACACAGTGCAGCCAAATATCCTGCAACAAATCATAGTACCAGCTTCCTGTGGCACTGAGCCCCAGCACTACACACTGGTCTTCAGAACGCGAAACGGCCCAGAGTAAGCTGGTTTGGGGTAAAAGAAGGAGCCAAGAAACGTGCAGAAATGCGGACTTTATGTGAAAAGCACGCTGCTCTGTTCCCTGAATGACGTCAGGGTGCCTCTTCTGAGATGAGCTCTCGCCTCTAAAAATAGAAAAGAATTTTTTTTTCTAATTCCAACAGTAAGGAAGGAGCGTAGAGAGTGAGACTTCACAGCTTAGAGGCTTGACCTGAAGATAAAGACCAGAGAGCTTTCTCAGACTCACAGGTCAGAGCCGGAGGTAGCACTAGACTACGTGGTGAGGGAGCGATGCCCACTCTTCTCTCGGTCTCGGTCTCTGGCTCTGGCTCTGGCTGGCTGACTCTCTCAGTTTGTCTGTCTGTCTGTGTCTGTCTGTCTGCCTGTCTGTCTGTCTGTATGTATGTATGTATGTTTGTCTCTGTCTGTGTCTGTCTCTTTTTATCTGTCTGTATCTGTCTCTCAGTGTGTGTATGTCTGTCTCTGTCTCTGTGTGCATGTCTGTCTCTTGTCTCTATCTCTCTGTATATATCTTTATGCATATACATGTATATGATATATATCAGATTTATTTTTTCTTTAAAATCATGTATGTGCATGTATACCTAGATGATACCCACAGAGACCTGAAGAGGGCATCCCATCCCCTGTAGCTACAATCACAGGTAGTTGTGAGCCACCCCATGTGGATGCTGGGATCTGAATGAGGGTCCTCTGCCAGAGCAGTACATGCACTTTGACCCCCGACCCATCTCTCCAGCCCCTCTAGCTGTATTCTTGTTGTTCATAAGATTATTTTTTTCCCCACTATGACTTTCCCATTCTTTTCTGCTTGAATCACACAACTAAAATGAATTCAGGCCTATAGCAAATCAGTTCTGCCATCCCCTCTACAGCTTCTCAGTGTTCACAGTCAAGGAAAATCTCGCTAAAATAACATCTCTCCAAGAAGAGTAAAGAGAAACACCTGCCCTGTGCACCCTGGCATGTTCAGAAGTCAGTAAGGGAAGGGTACCTCTGCTCAGGTCCCGGCTCTGGGAGATGATTTAAGAGGCTGTACATTTATTTGCTGGGCAGCTCAGCAAGGCTGAGCCTCTGAGCCAAATTTCACAACTGCCTGTTCTTATAAATAAAGCCTTAGTGGACCATAGCCACACCCAGTTACAACTATGACTGCCTGAGGTAGTTTTCACATTCCCATGGAAGAGTAGAAGAATTGCAACAGGGACTGTAAAACCTAAAGGCACCTTAATGGGTATCCCCCAGCAGGAAGTGTCCCCCTGCCTCAGATCCACATTTGTCTGGGAAGCATCTTATTACCCCACGGCAGTGTTAGAATCACTGTGCACTGTGTGAGAGGAGCAGAAGAATCTTTTTTTTTTTTTTTGACACTTTTTCTTTTATGTGTATGAGTACACTGTAGCTGTACAGATAGCTGTGAGCCATCATGTGGTTGCTGGGAATTGAGCTTAGGATGGCCCCACTCACTCTGGTGTAATACACTGTAGCCGTCTTCAGACGCACCAGAAGAGAGTGTCCGATCTCATTACAGGTGGTTGTGAGCCACCATGTGGTTGCTGGGATCTGAACTCAGGACCTTAGGAAGAGCAGTCGGTGCTCTTACCCGCTGAGCCATCTTGCCAGCCCGAACGGAAGAATCTTAATCCTTTGAAATCATGTTATTTCTCTAGATGTACGTTCCTTAATACATCTCTATAGCATGTTCCTTTTCTCTTTTGTTTTTTCCTAGAATATGCTATCCCACCTCAGTGTCCACATCGTCCCCTGTATCACCATCCATTGTGGTGTACCGATTCCTCAGCCGCCATAAGAGGCGCTGTATGGACATAGGTTTCCTTCTCAGAATCCAGGGACCTGACCACGCCCTTGGGTGTAATTACATTTAGCACGGTTGTAGGTCGAAGTGCACTGTCTCCCTCAACCGAAGATGCTTGGGGGAGGGGGGGAGCTTAGATTCTGCTCCCGTAACTTCACATCTTGAGTTCAGTCACACACAGAGAGAAGCTCCTAAGAAATTGCCGGGCGGTGGTGGCACATGCTTTTAATCCCAGCACT
>NW_022196909.1:31797073-31798139 GCF_008632895.1 Mastomys coucha
CGAAGCCAGCCTGGTCTACAGAGTAAGTTCCAGGACAGCCAGGGCTACACAGAGAAACCCTGTCTCAACCCCCCCTAAAAAAAAAAGTGCCGGTGGATCCCTTAGCTGTTCCTTTTCAGACATTTGCTCTCTGTTCATCTGAAAACTGCTTTTTTTCTCCTTTCCTTTCTTTCTTTCTTTTTTTTTTTTTTTTTTTTTTTTTTTTTTTGGTTTTTCCAGACAGGGTTTCTCTGTATAGTCCTGGTTGTCCTGGAACTCACACTGTAGACCAGGCTGGCCTCGAACTCAGAGATCCACCTGCCTCTGCCTCCCAAGTGCTGGGATTAAAGGCGTGCGCCACCACCGCCCGTCTTTCTTATTTTTCTTTTTTTGATTGTTATTGTTGTTGTTGTTGTTGTTGTTTTCCAAGACAGGGTTTCTCTGTGCGGCTTTGGCTGTCCTGGAATTCACTCTGGAGAGTGACCAGGCTGACCTCCCAAATCACAGAAATCCACCTCCTCTGCCTCCAGAGTGCTGGGACTAAAGTCACTAGCACCCACTGAAGATTGCCTTTTGTAAGTCTGGTCATGACTCCAGGGACAGGTGAAGTCCTCCATAAATCCCTTTAAAAGTTAAGTTAGGGGCTGGTGAGGTGTCTCAGTGGTTAAGCTCACCGACTCCTCTTCCGGAAGTCATGAGTTCAAATCCCAGCAACCACATGGTGGCTCCCACACCATCCATGATAAGCAACAAATAAAGAACCTATGGGCCAGAGCGAGTGGGGTCAGAAGCAGGAGGGAGAAAGGGAAGGGGGTGGGGGGAGTTAAGTTCAGTAACCCAGTATCTGTACTTGTAATCAGATCTGCCTGACAGAGTTGACCCGGGAAAACCTACAGGGTGGGAGAGCTTTAACCCACACATAATTTGATTCCTTCTGAACAAACTGGGGGTGAGGGAGGAAATTTTCAATTAAAAGTATATACTCTGAAAATTCAAATTTTGTTTGTTTGGTTGGTTGGTTTTGGTTTTTTTCGAGACAGGGTTTCTCTGTGTAGCTTTGGCTGTCCTGGAACTCACTCTGTAGACC
>NW_022196909.1:31798171-31804674 GCF_008632895.1 Mastomys coucha
CACTCTGTAGACCAGGCTGGCCTCGAACTCAGAAATCCGCCTGCCTCTGCCTCCCAAGTGCTGGGAATGGAAATTCAATTTGTAAATGCTGGTGATGTGGCTCAGTTAGGGTGCTTGCCCGGCGTGCACAGAGCCCTGCTTTTGACCCCGACACCACATAAACGGGAAGATGGGCGCTGGAAGATTAAAGGTCAACTTCAGTTGGAGAGCAAGTTCTAGAACAGCCTGGGCGACACAAGACCCCCATCTCAAAAGCATTCCGTACATAATTCATAAAGCAAAACATTCAGAAAACAGCAGGATCACACCTCACAGATTTAAAATGAGCACCAGTGGCTGATGTTCCGTGGATTCTTTTTTTTTTTTTTTTAACTTACACAAAGCAATTTATTAACAGAAAATAATTTGAGAAGTCCTGTTTGCAGACTGTGACCTCGACGACGACCCCCGCTACCTTCGAGAGCTGTCAGAGGGCATGGGGGTGACATTCTCAATCCGCCTGATCTTCATCCCAGAGAGAGCAAGAGCTCTGAGGGCTGACTGGGCTTCAGGCCCAGGGGTCTTGGCCCTGTTGATATGCAGAGCAGTGATGCCCAGCTCCTTGCACCTCTGGACCACATCCTGGGCAGCCAACATGGCTCCATAAGGAGGGGACTCCATCTCTCTGTCAGCCTTCACCTTCATTCCACCAGTCACTCGGCAGATGGTTTCCTTGCCAGAAAGATCGGTAACATGGACGAGGGTGTCCCTGAAGGATGCAAAGATGTGGCAGACACCAAATACATTCTCTCCTTCAGCCATCTGAGGCCCAAGGCTGATGATGACCTGTTCTTCCTTCTTTCCCTTCCCCTTGTGAGGAGCCATTTCCATACACCTTCTCCAGGATTTGTGTCTCTTTTTCTTTGTGAACATATGCTACCTTTATGCTGAAAACATTATTAGCCCCCAACCCCGTCCCTACCCCACACCTTGTGGCTTCTACCTAAGAACCCACATCTGCGGGCCTGTATTGGGGAAGGTAGAGGTGACGTTGTTTAATGTCTCCAATGAGGAACTGACAAGATGTCAGAAGCACAGTTTCTAACCGGGGTCCTATCAAGCTGGATGTTACTGTGGGAACCTGGGAGCCAGGAGAACCCAGGAAATCAAAGAAAACAGAAAACAGTTCTTAGTGGATGTACCACAGCCTCAGGGTCTCAACATCCAATTGTCCATCGGGCTTGAAGAGGAATGTTTGTCCTAAACAATTGGAGAAATGAAACATATGTGCCTGTGTGGAGAAAGGAAGTACGTGCCTGCGCAAGCAAAGCTATTGGTGGGAATCCTCAGGGTCTCTGTGTCCATCAGTTTTCTGGGAACCAATCTCCTCTGGCGTGGGTATCCCTAGACATCCTGGCGAATGGATGACTTTCAAGATAATAAGCTCAACTCCCTCCGCGATGGTGAGCTCATTCTCTCTCAGGCAGTTCACTTCACAATGAGGCTAATGCTAGTTAGATGTCTCACGAGGCTGACTTCAGTGAAGTTGCAGTAAGACGGAGAGATGGGGAAATTAGGGAACATGGGAAGAGAAATCAGCCCTGAGTGGGAATCAGGAAATTTCAACACTTTCAACAAAGCCAAAATTGCCTCCGGAG
Source organism: Mastomys coucha (assembly GCF_008632895.1). Taxonomy (NCBI): domain Eukaryota; kingdom Metazoa; phylum Chordata; class Mammalia; order Rodentia; family Muridae; genus Mastomys; species Mastomys coucha. Next base: position 31,799,809 of record NW_022196909.1, read on the forward strand.
ATCATGTCTGTTCTCCGAAAGGCATTTCAAACAGGATGCTAAAAACATCATCTCAGGGCCAGAATGCCTATAACCTTGGGTTTTACCACATCAGTCCTCCTCTCAATCCCAAATCTAAATGAAACCTATGATTTCGTTCAGAAAAACCCAACTCAGGCACTGGAGAGATGGCTCAGTGGTTCTTGAAAACTGTTCTCCCTTGTTACCTGTACTGGCTGGTTTGTGTGTCAACTTGACACAGGCTGGAGTTATCACAGAGAAGGGAGCTTCAGTTGGGGAAGTGCCTCCATGAGATCCAGCTGTGGGGCATTTTCTCAATTAGTGATCAAGGGGGTAGAGCCCCTTGTGGGTGGTGCCATCCATGGACTGGAAGTCTTGGGTTCTATAAGAGAGCAGGCTGAGCAAGCCAGGGGAAGCAAGCCAGTAAGGAACATCCCTCCATGGCCTCTGCATCAGCTCCTGCTTCCTGACCTGCTTGAGTTCCAGTCCTGACTTCCTATGGTGATCAACAGCTATGTGGAAGTGTAAATAATAATAAATAAACCCTTTCCTCCCCAACTTGCTTCTTGGTCATGATGTTTGTGCAGGAATAGAAACCCTGACTAAGACATTACTCTTACAGAAGACCCCAGTTCAGTTCCCAGCACCCACGGTGGGCAGCCCACAACTGCTAGTCACTCCATCTTCAGGGCCTCTGATATCTTCATCTGGCCTACCCTAGCATCCACACACGTGTGCACATTCATGCACACATACAGATAAAGAAACATAATATAAATCTTATCTTAAAAAAAATCACTTCTACCTATATAATTTCATTTACAAAATAAAAACTTTTAAGATAAGAAAAGTTGGGGCTGGAGAGGTGGCTCAGTGGTTAAGAGCACTGACTGCTGCTCTTCCAGAGGTCTGAATTCAACTTCCAGCAACCACAGGGTGGCTCACACCATCTGCAATGGGATCTGATGCCCTCTTCTGGTGTGTCTGAAGACAGCAACCATGTCTTTAAATCTTTAAATCTTTAAAAAAAAAAAAATAAGAAAAGTTCACCCGTTCCTACATTTTTACTTAATTTTCAAACCTTAACCTGAAGTGTAAGGTTTATCTTTACATTTTGATATAAACTATGTCCTTTGAGAAATATAACTCAGAAAGCCAAGGATCATCTTTATAGCTAAGTCGGGACACTAAAGCAGGTCTCTCCCATACCTCGTCTTGGAATTGGGCACTATCCCTTCTCTATATGAATATCCATAAAAACACCTAAACTTGACAATTTCATATCATCGTGATTCAAGTTTCCCTGAGCAGAACTCCTTCAGGAAGTATAGACCACCTTGAGATGCTTCTGGCCACATTAAATGACAAAGCCACATCATTAATGCTTCCCTGTGGCCCGCTTAAGTAATCCAGTTCTTCCTAAGTCATGGTGACCTCTGACCTAACACTCCCAGGTGCTCCAAATCATCTTTCATGTGACTCTATGAGTGATTTCTATGCCCCTGTTTATAGATGTGCTAATTATATCCTAAAAGAAGGAGACAATATGCAGCCTGATTAATAAAGAGACCACTTGCATACATGTAATTGCACAATTCTGCAAGACCGAAAGGAGCAAGACAAACAATGGGGCCTGAAGAGGTGACTTCTCAGTCACGAGCACCAGCCATTCTTCCAGGGGATTCAAATTCAATTTCCATAGCCTACAAGGTGGCCCACAGCCAGCTATAACCATAGACTCAGAGGGTATGGTGTCCTCTTCTATCTTTTAGCCTTCTTGGGCATCCCATGCACAGACATACGTGCAAGCTAAACATAACATTAAAAACTAAAGTAAACAAAGAAGGCTGTGTGTGGTGATGTAGACCTTCAATCCCAGCATTCCGGGGGCAGAGGCAAGTGGATCTCTGTGAGTTCGAGGCCAGCCTGGTCTACATGGTGAGTTCCAAGACAGTAGGACTAGAGAGAGACTCTGCTTCAAAACAAACAAACAAAAAAATTTTTTTAAACATTTATTTATTTTATTTATATGAGTACATTGTAGCTGTCTTCAGACACCCCAGAAGGGGCATCAGATCCCATTACAGATGGTTGTGAGCCACCATGTGGTTACTGGGATTTGAACTCATGACCTTCAGAAGAGCACCCAGTCGGTGCTACTCTTAACTACTGAGCCATCTCTCCAACCCCAATATTTTTTTAATAAAAAAGAATAAGTAGTTAGTAGCATGGGGGACTAATGGGGAAACTGACTGTAGCCACAGCAGGAAGGGAATCGAACCACAAAGGGGTGGGAATGAACCCTCATTTCAGGTTGACTTCTTCAGGCCAGGAAGAGGTGCTGGTGGCAAATGCCTTTATTGTCAGTGCTCAGGAGGCAGAGGCAGGCTGATCTCTGTGAGTTCGAAGCCAGCCTTATCTACAGAGTGAGTTCCAGGACAGCCAAAGCTACCCACAGAGAAACCCTGTCTCAAAAAGACAAAAACAAAAAACAAAAGCAAAACCAGATTGACTTCATCAACCTGGATCAAGACTTCGGAGAGTCTGATGCCAGACAATTTATTCTCAACAAATTTGAACACAGTATATAATGTGGATAAGAAGTTTCCTGGTGGGGACTAGAGAGATGGCTCGGAGGTTAAGAGAGCACTGACTGCTCTTCCAGAGGTCCTGAGTTCAATTCCCAGCACCCACATGGTGGCTCACAACCATCTGTAATGGGATCTGATGCCCTCTTCTGGATATGTCTGAAGACAGCTACAGTTTGCGCATATAAAATAAATAAATTAATTAATTAATAATAATAATAATTAAGAAATAAGTCTTTACTTGTCTTCAGCAGAAGATCTCATTACGGATGGTTGTAAGCCACCGTTGGGTTGCTGAGATTTGAACTCAGGACCTCTGGAAGAGCAGTCAGTGCTCTCTTAACCTCCGAGCCCTCTCTCCATCCCCAAAATAAATAAATCTAAAAAAAAAAAAAAAAAAAACCTTCCTGGTGTAACGCAATCCCCACTGCACAAGGATTACATCAAAACATGACTCACCGTACTTGTCACTTCTTCCAAGATGGGTCCTTGAGATTGGAGACCTGTACTATCCTAAGGGCCTAAGGAAGGGTCTGGCCTACAGGTAGTATAGAGGTCACTGGGCTATTAGCCACCTGGTGTGTGTCCTGGGTGTGATAACTTGGGGGAGCCTCTGGCTATACAGAGAAAGTAAGGGTCATTAGACAATTAGTTGTCTTTGGCCCTAATTGTGGGAGCCTGAGGAGCCCCTGGCTATAAGGATCATTTAGATAACCAGCCACCTCCGGTCCTGATTGTAGAACTTGATATGGCCTGGCCCAACAGATCACTTGCAGATCACCAGGTTGTTAATCATTTCCAATTCCCGGCTTTCTGGATAGGAGGACAGGTTCTCTCACCTTTCCGACAGGAAAGATAATCCAGCAGCCTGTTTTAACATCCGTAGTGCCCCTGGTCCTGGAGCTCTGTGGGCGCAAGGACCTTCACACTGTGTTCCCAACGGGGAACAGGCTGAAGTATGCAGAGAGAATTGTCTGGCAGGAGCTGTGTGAGCTTTGGGGACATGGAATGACCTTACAGGGAAAAAGCTGGGGGTTGGGAGAGGTAATGCCCTTCCCCCACTCTTCTCGTTGACTTCAATCTGCCAGGGCTCTCCATGGGCCAAATGCAACTGGGAACCTTGTAATCCAGCCCAGAGGGGTGCCCTGTCATGTCTGCCCAGTAAGCATTCTGGTATCAATGCTCAATTTTCTTCTGGGAACTGCCTTCCCACTCTCCTTCCCTGTAATTTAAACAAGAGTGATGGCATCGCTGGCTTGGGGGGGTGGGAGAGGCGGGGCGGGCGGGGAAGTCACACGATTCGGGCCTGCCCAAACGCATTTCAAGCCTCTGATTACACTCACTGGTTCAGAGACAGATATTCAACCGGAGGAGGAGGAACGAGGAAGCTAGCTTCTCCTCTGAAGGGAGGATGTTAGCGGAGAGCAACTGGAAGCCACCCTTGACGTGTTAAAATGGCGGCTCAAGTCAGGACATACCACACACTAGGCCCAAACAGTTCGGCGTGTAAGAGGCTTAATTGAGAGGGAGAGAGGAGGCAGTAGCCGAGAGAGAAGAGAGAGAGAGGGCAAGAGAGGAACGTTCCCTGTATATATATGGGTTCTAACGTACTGAACACAGGTAAAGGTGGGAGGTGAGCCCAATGGATTCTGGGAATATGGCGGCTGTTGCCCTGGCAACAGGTCTGTGAGGCAGGCCCATGTGACATCACGGGCCTTGGAGGTCCTGATTCTAACAACCCTGTTCTCCGTGGAGAACCCTTGGGGAGAAAGAAGTTTGACTTAAGGAGAAGAAATCTATACCCTGGTGACACTATTATATTGTCTTGAATCCCATGGTGTCCACCCAGGCTTGAAATGGAAAGAATACTGAGAATATAAGATTCTACGAGAAAAAGATCGCTACTGGGATGTTAGTTCTCTTCCAGTGAGTTAACACTGGGAAATCACCCTCCTATATGAAAAGTTGACTTTAAGCCAGAAATTATAAATGCCCTGCCTGCCCTTTAGTGACCACTAAAAAGGACCACATAGTTAAAGACTCCTGAAAAGCATTGTGCAAATGGCACAGGCTCTTCCGTGGGTCATTCCTACTTTCACATGTACTACCATCAGGACAGTGTGTTCCACAGTTAAGAGCACACAACATTCTAAAATTACATCCAGGGCTGAGTAATGACATATTGAAAAGCAGCTGCGAGGAGCCCTGGCCGTCTCACCACTGCCAAATCGAGAAAGAAAGAAGGAAAGAAAGAAAGAAAGAAAGAGAGAGAGAGAGA
>NW_022196909.1:31804694-31832800 GCF_008632895.1 Mastomys coucha
GGAAGGAAGGAAGGAAGGAAAGGAAGGAAGGAAGGAAGGAAGGAAGGAAGGAAGGAAGGAAGGAAGAAGAAAGAAAGAAATTGACGAGATTGGCTTTATTTGAAAGAAGCAGAATGGAATTCACATCTAAGACGCAGAATGATGAGAAAGAGGTGGCTGGATTGAGAACGACACCTGAAACAATGTCTGGGGCTGGAAGATAACGGGAAACTGGCAAAAGCAGAGAAAAAAAATCAGCCCGTGCTGGGGGCACTGTGAATTCAGTCAGAGCTGGTGTGAAATGCAAGATCTCAGAGTGCTGCCTCCCAGACAGGGGCCTGCTCAAAGACTACCCATGAAACACTGAGAAAGGATGAAAGCAAAGAAGCCTGTGGGAGAGACCTAAGGCCGAGCTCAAGACTGCAAAAATATCAAAGACCCTGGCGCCAAGGTGAACCCCGGGAACAAGCAAGGTATCCACGCGGTCTACCCGGAGGCCAAACCCCATGTGGAAATTCCAAGACCGAAATGGGAAAAATCAACTGCACAGCAAGAAAAGGTCTTACCACAAGGGGAGGAAGAAAAACACATGTGCAGAAAGCCTCTCTGATCTTGCCAGTGTTCTTGAGCAGATATGAATACCAGACTTGGATGGACCACTGGGGGTTTTTTCCCAGTCCAACAAGTCAATTGTATTACAGACAAGAGCCAAAAAGCAAAGGTGGGGGGTAGGTGGCGGGGGGGGGGCGAGGGGCGGGCAGGATTGAATACATTGTAGGCACGCTGAACACAAAGAATTTTACCAATGACTGGAAAACCGAAATTAAATTTAATCTCATCCAACAGAAATTAAAACTTCCTGCAAGGCGGTGATAGATGCCTTTAATCCCAGCACTGGAAAGGTAGAGTCAAGCAGAACTCTGGGAGTTCAAGGGTACTTTGGTCTACGTAGTGAGTTCGAGGCCAGCCAAGACTATGTTACAGTAAGACACTGTGTCAAAATAGAAAAAAAAAAAAGAGCAGGTTTTTGTTTGTTTGTTTGTTTCTTTGTTGTCTCAAGTGAAGAGAAAAGGCAGAATTCTTGCAAAATGTTTGAAAGAAGTGAGTTCAAAATGCTCATCAGCATCTTCTCGGACAAAAGCACTGAGGTGGGTGCTCAGTTGGGCAGGACTTGTAAACAACACTATTGTTTTCTTCCAGTGGCTAGTAATCCCATCAGAAAAGAGAATCTCATTAGCCCAATGCTTCCATATTAAGCCTTCCCCTCCTGAAGGAAAAAAAAACAAAAAACAAAAAAACATGCTTCTAAGATTCAGGAAGTGGAATGTCCAAAGCCCGGGACGTAAGACACACTTACCGTTAGAAGATTCACAGTGCAGAAGAGACTCCCCCGCCAGCCCAGATGCCTGCCAGAGGAGCAGACGGCCTCCGCGGTGGAGTTCTTCCGAGCCATTGCCTGCTCGGTGCTGGGCTTCTTGATGATGCAGCTGCTCTTAAGTCACCCCTGGCCTGTATGTCTATAAACTACCCAAATTGACTGACTCTTTCACCCAGCCAGACTTGGGCAGAAATCATTTCTTCAGTCTGTTGTTAATGTCCTGCGGAGGATAAGCAGACCTGTGGAGAGCTTTTGGAGCTGCTTGACAGAAATTTGACATTAGGCCAGGACGGGGAAGTAAGTTCAGGCAGGAATCTGATGTTAGGTTAGAACAAAGAAAGAGGCTTCAGGGCTCAGTGGTTGAGAGCGCCGACTGCTCTACTGATAGGTCGTGAGTTCAAATCCCAGCAACCACACGGTGGCTCACAGCCATCCGCAATGAGATCTGATGCCCTCTTCTGGGATATCTGAAGACAGCTACAGTGTACTTACATATAATAAATAAATAAATCTTTAAAAAAAAAAAAGGAAGATTTTGTCACAACTGTATGGGTGGACCCATGATTCATGAAGAATGATATCCCAGGCTAAAATAGCATGCAACAGCAAAGGGAGTTTATTCTGCAAAGAACCTGCATGCAGGGGTCCACCATATATCACGATGGAAGACTGAGGTGTGGACTTAGCAGGGTCAATTTAAAGCCTGTTAGGGTAGGAGTGGGGGATTTTTACCTTTCTTTCCCTTGATTGGTTGGTTCTATCTCCAGGAGTATTGGGTGCCTCTGTGATTGGCTAAGGCTCTGGGGAGTTTTGGGGGACTTTTGGTGATTAACTATACTTGGCTCAAGCTAGGTGGTAGGGCAGCTTCTACAACTCCTGATTGGCTGCCCATGAGGGCTACTTTTTCCTGGAATTGACTTGTTTTGGACTGTTCTAGTTCTGGGAAAGAGAAACTTAGGCCTAGTTTCCCAAACTGCTAGTTTGCAGCCTGTCATGGAGTCAGCCTGGCTCTCTGTCCTCTCCACCACCATCTCTTTCCCAAGGACCCATCACCAAGTCCTAACACTTCTTACAGGATCTTCCCTCTCCTGTGTGGTTGTTGTTCTTTCCCTCTTCTGGACCACTGTCATCTCTTACCACAACTGCTCTTGGTTACTATATAAGTCATCTCTCTTGTAACCAAACACTCTGTAAAGGCAACTTGAAGAAGAGACCAAGTTGACTTGGGTTCACTGTTTGAAGTTCTGGTCCCTCAGGGCAGGGGAGGTGTGAGCCGGAGCAAGAGGCAGCTGGCGACTTTGTATCCACAGTCAGGAGTAGGAAGCAGCTGGCAACTTTGTATCCACAGCCAGATGTGTGGGCAGGAGCCTGTGGTGGCTGGCAACTTTGTAGCCACAGCCAGGAAGCAGAGAGAGATAAATATACTCAGCTCAAGTTCTGCTTTTTATTCAGTCCTGGCCATGGGGGTTGGGGGATGGGCGGTGGTTCAGATAACAATTCAGGTGGCTCTTCCCACCTCAATTAACCTAATCTAAATAATCCCTCATAGAGATAACCACGGCCTCATCCCATCCACAGCCTCATCCCTTCAATGATTCTAGACCCAGTGAGGTGGATAGTCAATATAAACCATCAGATTTATCCTTGAATTCCTGAGAATTCCTCTGATTCAGATAGGAAGGCATCAGGATTGGAGAGTGACACTAGGCCTGGCTTGAGCATCTGAAATCTCAAAGACCACCCTTACACTTACTCCAACAAGTTCACACCTCCTAACGTATCACTCCCCATAGGCCTATTGGGGGGGGAGGGGCATTTTTATCCAAGCAGGCAAGCAGGCAGGCATGTAATCACATCACATGCAGAACAGATTGTACCATGAGTGCCATAGGCTACTGAAATTTAAAACTAAAATGAGCATAAAGGCTTAAAAAAAATAACAGGAGAGGATTCAATTGGTAGAGTGTTTGCCTATCATGTATGAAGCCCTGGTACGGGAATTTTTTTTTTTAAAGATTTATTTATTGGGGTTGGCGAGATGGCTCGGCGGGTAAGAGCACTGATTGTTCTTCCGAAGGTCCTGAGTTCAGATCCCAGCAACCACATGGTGGCTCACAACCATCTGTCATGGGATCTGATGCCTTCTTCTGGTGCTTCTGAAGACAGCTATGATCCTATCATCCTAAATATTCCTAAATTTAAAACACAAACAGCATGGGTAAACGTCAGGCTCCATGATATGCTCCCCAAAATGTACTGTCTTCAAAAAAGACTGCAAGGACAGAGCCAGGACCTCGCTTGGGGATTCGGAGGCACTGTTGCTGTGGTGCAATTTAACATCTTTCTATGTATGAGACAGGTCAGATTCTAAAAGATCGCCACGGCAATGTGCGGGTAAATCCAAGGAGCGGCCCATGGTTAGGGATGGAAGGAACCAACATATTTCCCATGAGCCTCGGCTTTCTTGTTTCCAATGTCCACAGCTAAGAGTCTTGCTATTCTGGGCAAGGACCTCAGGACAAGTCAAGCCGACTTCCTTACAGAGCCCCAGTGTAAGTGTCAGAGGCAGCAGAGGCTAGGGGAAATGGCTCACACCTGTATGTAACCCCAACACTCTTGAGGCTCAAGGTTACCCTGAGCTGCACAGGGAGTACAAGCCAAGGCTCTATAGCAAGCCAGGGATGCGTCAAAACAACAAAATCAGGACCGGCAGAAGACTCAGCAGGAGAAGGTCTCCCCCGACTCTCCCGGATCCAATTGAAAGGAAGCAGAGTACCTACTTCGGCCACTTGACCCCTGACCTCCACATGTATGCCGTAACCACATGTGCCCATACACACTTAAGTAAATGACGGAGTGAGAGAAAGTTTAAGGAGCAAATTATCACTGAGCTATATCAAAACTAGCACAAGTAAAGTGAATCAGAGCACAGACCAATAGGAGAGTCGGTTCAGGCTGTGACTTCATCTCTTCTCACTAGACAGTTATAATTCTGAGCACCTAATGTAAATAATTTAATCCTTCCCATATCTCCACTTCATAAACGAGAAGATCGGCCATGAGGAATTTTACTTGTTAACTCTCTCTTTTCACAAAAAAAAAAAAAAAATCTAAAATTACAGGACTTGGGAATGGTATGAGATTTGAACCCAGGATCTCTGGCTTCAGGGCACTGAACTGGACTAAAAGCCTATGCTTTTATCACTCGAGGGTGAGTGATAGTGATAGGAAGGGAAATGGAATGGGCAGGCAAGACGACTCTGCTGGTAGAGGTGACGGCAGCACAAGCTGCCAGTGTGAATTACATCCCTGGAACCCACAGGAATGCAGAAGGAAAGAGCCAACTCCATGAGGTTGTCCTCTGCCTCCCACACACCGGCCATAGCATGTGTATGCCCCCACCCCACTCACTTCTCCCTCCCCCTTCCCCATCTCACACACATAGACATACGCCAATAATAAACATGAATTTTAAAGAAAAGAAAGAGATGGGCTGGAGAGATGGCTCAGTAGTTAACAGCCCTGATTGCTGCCCCCAGAGGTCCTAAGTTCAATTCCCAGCAACCACATGGTGGCTCACAACCATCTGTCATGGGATCTGGTGCCCTCTTCTGATGTGTCTGAAGACAGCTACCGTGTACTCATATAAAAAAGAACAATACTCCTTTTTCTTAACCCTGCTGGTAGCCAGCTACACAGCCTTGGGTCCTGATCTTTTAAAATGGATTGGTGGTGGACCAACAAGATGCCTCAGAAGGTAAAGGGGCCAGTGATGCAAAGCTTATCACCTGAGTTCAAGCCCCAGACTTCAATAACAAGACAAAAGGAGAGAATCTATTTCACGAAATCATCTTCTGACCTCCTATGAGCACTGTAACATGTGCATGCTGTGCCCTAATGGGAATAATAAAATGAATGCTTCTAAAGACCAGTGGAGGAGGGGTTGCTATTGGGGAAAGGCTTATATGAGGGGGGAGGTGAAGGAGCTGGGAAAATGGGAGGGTGCATGGGAGGTGATTAATTGAAGACCATATGGAAATCTACTCTCTTAGAACTTTACCCACCCCACCAAAAAATGTATCTATATGTACATATAGATATACAAATATACGTGTGTGTATGTGTGTGTGTATGTATGTGTGTCTTAGTTAGGGTTTGCATTGCTGTGAAGAGACACCATGACCAAAGCAACTCTTATAAAGAACAACATTTAATCAGAGCTGGCTTAGAGATTCAGAGGTTCAGCCCATTATCATCAAGGCAGGACAGCATCCAGGCAGGCACAGTGCAGAAGGAGCTGAGAGCCCTACATCTTCATCTGAAGGCCACTAGGAGAAGATTGGCTCTCAGGAAGTTAGGATGAGGGTCTTAAAGCCCAGCCCACAATGACACACTTCCACACCTACTCCAGCAAGGCCACACCTCCTAATAGTACCACTTTCTGAGACAAGCATATTCAAACCACCACACTACGGACATACACACACACACACACACACACACACATATGTATATGTGTATGTGTGTGTTCACAGCAATGCAAACCCTAAGACACACATACACACACACACATATATTTGTATATCTTTATGTATATATAGATATTTTTTGGTGGGGTGGGTAAAATTCTAAGAGAGTAGATTTCCATGAGGTCTTCAATTAATCATCTTCCATGCACCCTCATTTTCCCAGCTCCTTCAGAGTCCCCCCTGTATAAGACCATATATATGTGTGTGTGTGTATATATATATATATACATATATATATATATATACAGAGAGAGAGAGAGAGAGAGAGAGAGAGAGAGGAGGGGGTAGGAAAGAATGGGGAAAAAACTGCAAACTAAAACCAGCACTCCACTGTCCCATCAAATACAGATACTCTCTGTCCTCACAGCCACTGGGGTTGGGAAAATGGGAACTTTCTTTTTACTTCACAGTCTATGACAGTAACAGTATTGGTAGATAACAGCTGCCCTTTTACTGAACACTTCACAACCACAAACCCTGTATCCCGCTCCACAGAGAGCATCTATGTAATTGTAACAGCCTCTTCATGAAACAGGCATTAGACCGGGCATGCTGGCAAATGACAACCGCTGAAGGAGACTCTTCATGGGCAATAACGGACCCGTGAAGATGCTTAGAGTGGCCCACACCTGCGATCTGAGACCCTGAGCAGTAGGGGCTGGAAGATCAAGAGTTCAAAATCATCCTGACCTACAGAGAGAGCTGGGGGTCATCCTGACTTACATTAGACTCTGTCTCAAGGCCTGGAGAGATGGCTCAGCAGTTAAGGAGCCAAGTTTGGTGCCCAGCACGTAAGTCAGCACCAGTTCACATGCAGCCATAACTCTAGCGCCTGGAAGGGATTGGTCACCCTCATCTGACCCCTAGGGAATGGTACTCATGTGTGCATACTGGTTCCTCAGAACCAAAGTTAGGACCTCTATGAGAGCAGCACATGCTCTTATCGGCCACACTACGGACATATATATGTGTGTGTGTATGTGTGTGTGTGTTTGTGTTCACAGCAATGCAAACCCTAACTAAGACACACACACACACACACACACACACACACACACATTTGTATATCTTTATGTATATATAGATATATTTTTTGGTGGGGTGGGTAAAATTCTAAAAACTCATTGCTAGGCCCTAGAATAAAAATAACTATTAGGGCAGTGGTGGCGCATGCCTTTAATCCCAGCACTTGGGAAGCAGAGGCAGGCAGATTTCTGAGTTCGAGGCCAGCCTAGTCTACAGAGTGAGTTCTAGTATAGCCAGGGCTACACAGAGAAACCCTGTCAGAAAAAAAAAAAAAAAAACATTAAAGGGAAAAAAATAAGGCTCTCAGTAAATTAAAGACCCAACAAGAAGCCAGGGTTTAGGAGGATACAACCTGGCACACTTTCAGTGCATAATGAGGACAGTGGTGGTATTCATGCAACCCTTGACAACACCAACCCTTTACAACACCGTACAAGTCAGTTTACCCACTTGCCAATGAAATTGTTAAGTCCCTGAGAGCAGAGGCTAAAAAGTGATTTTTAAAGGAGTGTGCCACCACCGCCTGGCTACAAATCGTCTTCTCCTGAGGTTTGGTCCAGTGTCTTGGGAATGGAAGAGAATCAGACGCTCCTTAACACAGAACAGAAGGCATAATTAATAACAAGCATCATCACAAACGGAAGAAACCCAGAGGTTTCCCAGTCTTCTTGCGGACATTTTTTAAGCTATTCTGCACTTCAAGCCATCTCTAAGTCATCCCCCTTAGCAGTGAGAATTTTGCTGATATTTCCTGAGCTCCTTCGAGCACACTGAAGGGTGCGTGCTGTCACCATGGTGTTTCACCTGGCTGTAATGTGGCTTAATATTGTTTTGAAAAGTTCATCTGCATCTGTCCTGCTTTCATGCGTTGTGCAAATGGGGGAGGGGGGCAGAGAGAGAGAGAGAGACCCTCCGTGAGGTCTCTGTTTCCGAAGTTAATTTGGTAAACAGCTGCTCTAAGGAAATGGTCCAGATGGTTTCTGACATGGAGAGATAATAAATAAGTGATCCTTTCCGCTCACTACGTGGTATTTGCTGTGGTTTCTCTAACGAGATGGGGCTTTTAAAAGAACAAAAACAAACAAACAAACAAAACCTAGTCAGTTCCATGATCACCCAAGGCCCATGGAAACATGATGTGGTTCATATGTTTAAGTGTTTAAATGTCAGATCACTCTTTCTAGGTTCAAAGCAGGTCGTGGTATGAGAGTAAGGAATACCACCGCGGTGCTAACTTGTGTCTCTGTACTGGCTGGTTTTGTGTGTCAACTTGACACAGGCTGGAGTTAACACAGAAGGGAGCTTCAGTTGGGGAAGTGCCTCCATGAGATCCAGCTGTGGGGCATTTTCTCAATTGCCCCTTGTGGGTGGTGCCATCCCTAGGCTGGAGGTCTTGGGCTCTATAAGAGAGCAGGCTGAGCAAGCCAGGGGAAGCAAGCCAGTAAAGAACATCTCTCCATGGCCTCTGCATCAGCTCCTGCTTCCTGACCTGCTTGAGTTCCAATCCTGACTTCTTCTGGTGATCAACAGCCATGTGGAAGTGTAAGCTGAATAAACCCTTTCCTCCCCAACTTCTTGGTCCTGATGTTGTGCAGGAACAGAAACCCTGACTAAGACAGTCTCCTTTTGATATTCTAGTAGCACAGTGTGCTTTAAACAAACTACGTGGCTTAATCTTTACGTGGCTTAATCTTTTTCAACAGGCCAATGCTGTAGGTGTTATCGTTTTTCTTATAGTCTACATTGGAGAAATTGTTCAAGGGGTCAGGATCGTGGTTAAATTGCCCTGTGCAATCCCTAGCGACAGATGTACCAGGTCTGGTGGCACATTTGTTTTTGTTTTTTTAAAGATTTATTTATTTATTTTAAGTATATGAGTACACACTATAGCTATACAGATAGTTGTGAGCCTTCATCTGGTTGTTGGGAATTGACTTTTAGGACCTCTGCTCATTCAGTTCTTGCTCGCTCTGGCCCAAAGACTTATTTATTATTTATAATTATTTATAAGTATACTGTAGCTGTCTTCAGACAACATCAGAAGAGGGCATCAGATCTAATTATGGGTGGTTGTGAGCCACCATGTGTTTGCTGGGATTTGAACTCAGGACCTTCGGAAGAGCAGTCGGAGCTCTTACCCACTAAGCCATCTCTCCAGCCCTGGTGGCACATTTGTAATCCCAGAACTCAGGAGGTAGAGACAGAACAGACGAGAAGGGAAAGATCGTCCTTGCTACCTAGGGAGTTGGAGACCAAGGGGTATTCGAAACCGTGGTGGGGTTGGGGGGGGGGGTGGCTAGAACAATGAGAACATAATTTAGGTAGGGAGGCAGGATTCAAACCCATTAACAAGTAGTAAAGTATCTGGTACCCAGGCATGTGTTCCTCATGTCTACACTCTGGCCCCAGTGGTTTCTAGGCATCTACTACTGCAATGAATCCCCCAGACGTTACTGACCAGGCATCCTTCTCCCCCGGAGTTGTCCAAGGTCAGCCTGTACTCACTCACCTCTGTCCTGCGGCTACATAGAGAAATCCTGTTTCAAAAATAAAGTAAAGTAAAATAAAATAAAACAATAGTCTCTGCACTTGTGCTCTCTCTCTCTCTCTCTCTCTTTCTCTCTCTCTCTCTCTCTCTCCCCTCAAGGGGCTGAGGTTAGCAAAGTTCCTTTTATCAATATGTAATAGCAGCCCAGTGTCTGCAAACTGAACTGGGTTAGGCAGGCTCCCACATACCAGAGAAATCAGACTCAAATGATGGGATGCTGTGTTTATCAAAATTCCTTCCATGAAGGATGTGCCCTGTGGTTAAGGGATCATGAGCCACTTGGAGACTGTAATTAAAGTTGGATGGGGTGTGTAAAGGCTATGGAACCAGTGGTGGGTGCTGAGGCTCTGGGGTCTTCATGGACACTGTGTATGCTTTGATGGGGGGGGGGGGCTCGAGGCTGCGGCTAGACTAAGAAATATCTGAAGTTGAAGGGATCTGACCTTGCTAGATCTGCCTCCCCACAGAGCATATCTAAACTCTCCCCTACTGAAGAAACGCGGACAAGTGTTTACAGAGAACACCACCGTAAGCTGCCCCAGAGCTTCCAGCGAGAGGTACAGCCGGCCTCTGCCTCCCACAGGACTGTCTCTAAAGAATTTTAATTTTCTCGAGTTTAACTTGTTTCTGATTGTTAAGATTTGGAGCTCCTGGTTTAAATAGAACCGTAGGCACCGTTGCTATATACACACAAGGATAACCCTCTTCTGGTGTGTCTGAAGACAGTGATGGCGTACTCATATAAATAAAATGAATAAATAAAAGGGAAAAATCTATTAAATACCATGTCTTTAAGATATGGAAAGTCCAGCCGGGCAGTGGTAACGCACACCTTTAATCCCAGCACTTGGGAGGTAGAGGCAGGTGGATTTCTGAGTTCGAGGCCAGCCTGGTCTACAGAGTGAGTTCCAAGACAGCCAGGGCTACACAGAGAAACCTTGTCTTGAAAAACCTAAAAAAAAAAAAAAAAATGGAAAGTCCATGGTAAGTACACACACACACAAACACACACACACAAGCACACACACACACACACACACACACTTTGAGGCAGTTATTGAGCTCATCCTCACCTTCCAGGTGAGGAAGGAATCCAAAGCCTGGAAATGGTAACTAATTTTCCCACAGTCTCCAGTCCACAAGGGCGGAACCATTCACTACAAAGCAACCCGGGGAAACAGACCTTCCGAGAACCTTTGGAGAAAATGTATCTAGGAGATACCAGTTAAAGAGACAGTGAAGAGAGAGAACTTCACAAGGGAACGAAGGGAGCCTAGAGAGACAGAGAAGTCTCTAGGGAGTGAGGGGGGTGGACAGCCGGAAAGAGCTCAAGTAAAAAAATAAAATACAGCCGGGCAGTGGTGGTGCATGCCTTTAATCCCAGCACTTGGGAGGCAGAGGCAGGCGGATTTCTGAGTTCGAGGCCAGCCTGGTCTACAGAGTGAGTTCCAGGACAGCCAAGGCTACACAGAGAAACCCTGCTTCAAAAAAACAAAATAAAATAAAATATAAAAATTAGAAAAAAATATCGGGAACCAGGCAGACCCATAACACTTGCAGTCTCAGCAGTAGGCAAGTCAGAAGTTCAAGGCCACTCACTACCAAATGGCCAGTCTGGATTACAGGAGACCGAAGCTCCATCAATAATCACCAGTGCCTGGGATGCATAGCCAACCCATCACCTGTTTTGACACAGCTTATTTTTACAAATTACAAATGGCTTTTGCTGGGCTCGCTGTATAAGAGCATCTGTTGCTGGGCCTGAAAACTTGAATTCAATCCCCAGGACCCACATGGTGGAAGAAGAGAACTGATTCCCAATTCCTGTACGTTGTCCTCTGACCTCCACATGCGTGTGCACACACACAGACACACACACACACACACACACACAGACACACACTCACATAGACACACACAGACACACACACACACACAGACACACACACTCACATAGACACACAAACACACACACATACACACACACACACACAGACACACACTCACATAGACACACAAACAAACACACATACACAGACACACACACACACACACCCCTGCCATGTGAGGCTGACAACAACCCAGGAAGAAAGGCCTCCCTCCCTGGAAACCAGCTGGCCTGGCATGTTCCCAGCCTTTGGGACTATAAGTAAGTGCGTTTCTGTCCTTTATACCACACTACAGCCTATACCCAGTCTCTACACTAGACATGATGCCAGGAGCTGGGACACTGGGCAGCTGGCATTAAGCCCCTACTCTAAGGAGCCTGAGCTAGCTTTGGTGCTGATGGCATGTGTGACACTGTGTGACATCTCCACAAGCCTCCATCCTGTAACATGGGGGCGGGAGGGGGTGCAGAGCGACCGTGGCGGACCCTCTTACAGCTGGGCCTCACTTTCTCTTGCTCTCCTCCCTGTCTTCCCTTCCTACACATAGTTTCAAAGACTCAATTCTGAGACATGTTGCTCTGTTCTCCTCAGGCGATAACTGAATCTCACTACTTCTGCGATACATATTTTTTTTTTTTTTTTTTTTTTTTTTTGTAGCTTAATGTGACTGAAATTAACATGTGGTTAGCATCCACCGAGTCTCATCAACTGCTGTTAGCTTGGACTAAAGTCAAGTTTCTCTAGAGAGAAGCTGAGATCACACCTCAAATATGGCTCAAAACCATAAAGAGGCCACCTTGGATTAAATTCTCTCCCTGACCTTTTTTTTTTTTTTTCAATCATTGGATAGAGTCAGGTCCCAACAACCACAAGAATGTGTCTGTGGTTCCAACCCAGGGAAGGTTTTTATTTCTGGCTCCCACCCCAGAGCCATGTTGAAAGTGTCAAGGTTTCTTTTTGAACTACTTTGTATAGAACCTCCCACATACACACACATACGGATGTAGCCTTTTTTTGGTCTTGTCAACATCAGCTGTCGAATGACCCAGATAGAGTCGCCATCCTGGGTGTTTTAACTTCATGGGGTTTTCTGAAGACACGAGACTGTTTTTACTTGTGTGTATGTGTGTGTGCACATGTATGTAAGTGCCTGCAGAAGCCAGGAGAGGGTGTTGGCTCCTCTAGAGCTAGAAACATGGGCTGCATGATGTAGGTACTGAGAACCAAACTCCAGTCCTCTAGAAGAAAAGCAAGCACCCTTAACTGCTGAGCCATCTCCCCAGGCCCTATTCCTGTCACTTTTTCCTTCAGGCTTGGTTTGTTTTAATGTTTCTGTGCCCCTGCATGAGTTTTTATGTGCACCACACGCATGCAGGAAGCCACTATCCAGGAAGGCCTGAAGAGTATCAGATCCCCTGGAACTGGAGTTACGGAATGTTGGGAGTCTTGATAGAGGTGCTGGGAAGCAAAAGCAGCAAGTGCTCTAACCACTGAGCCTCTGGAGGTTCCTTTCAGCATAACCAGAATAGAAGGGCCCCTGAGCAATGAGGCAGTGATGATGTGACGGGCTCAGAGGCTGCTGAGCAGGTTCTGGGACGAAAGTATTTGGTCTAACCTTGGGCAAATGCCAAAAGTATAACTGTGCATGTCTCTCAAGCCAACAACAGCTCTTGGCCTCTTTTTCATTTTTCTTTAAAGATTCATGCTCTTTTCAGAGAGACCTCTTTTCAGAGGTCCCAGAAAAGGATGATCAGATCCCATTACAGATGGTTGTGAGTCACCCTGGGGGTGGCTGGAAGTTGAACTCGGGACCTCTGAAAGAGAGGTCAGAGCTCCTAACCACTAAGCTATCTCTCTAGCACTAGCTCTAGACCTCTTTTAAGATGATGTGCCGTGAGCCACGCAGTGGTGGTACATGCTTTTTTTTTTTTATCCTAGCACTTGGGAGACAGAGGCAGGTGGATCTCTGAGTTTGAGACCAGCCTGGTCTACAGAGTGAGTTCCAGGACAGCCAGGGCTACACAGAGAAACCCTGTCTCGAAAAACCTAAAAAAAAAAAAAAAAAAAAAAAAAAAAAAAAAGATTTGAGTGTGACCACCAAATTCCTGATAGGACTCTTGATTCCCAGTGCAAAGAGTATGGCTGTGGCCTTGAGAGGTGTTGAGACCTTCACAAAATAAGGAGGTCACTAAGTGGGACCAATGGTGTGGAACTGGATTAGTTATCACAGGAAGTCATGGCTGAAAACAAAGCCCCTCACCCCCTGACCCTCCCGCCCCACTTCCCGCCATATTTCTCTTTTGCAGGCCTCACTTATCTCTGCCTTTCTACACTTCCACAAAACACAAGGCCTTAAGCAGAGGCAGTCCCCTCATCTTTGACTTCCCAGCTTCCAGAACCTTAAAATTCTCCCTTTGTAGGTTACCGGGTCTCAGGCATCCTCAGGCACACACTGAACCAACTGAGCCATATCCCTAGGCCGGCCCACCTTAACTCTGCTCTCACCATGGACTCCTAGGAAGGGATCTATCTCCCTGCTCTCCCCGGTTTTCAGCTCTGTTGTTTTATAGTCCCTGTTTCTCATCTCTACCTTGCAATTCCTTTAGTGTGAGGCCAACGGAAAAGTGGAAGAAGCAGGGCTGAGATGGCACCTGCCCTTTGCTCACAGCGCTCGGGGAAGCAGAAGCAGGAGGATCTCTGTGAGTTCAAGGCCAGCCTGGTCTACAGCCATGCCTCATTCCCTCCATCAAACTGAAGCAACTGCAACCGATGTGGAACCCATGGCACTGTAAGGAATGCAGCCTCACGGATGGATCCTTGTAGCCCGCGTGGTCGTCTTGCCAGGAAGAAGACACGCGGACACTCTAGGTTCCTTCTGCAGCGACGACGTTTTACTGCCCTCTCCCAGAGGGAAAAGAGATGGAGCCCAAAATCCGCACTGCTTATATACACCACAGTGAGGCATGTCCGCCCACAGCGTGGCGTGTCTGCTCATGATTGGCTGTTCGCTCATTACCCTATGTAACGCCCCAGAATGGGCCATGACATGGCGTCTTTTCACTCTACACACATACGCAAACAGTTGTTTACTCGACAGCGGAAGTAGGCGCCATCTTGCCATGGTGAATGCCTGTCCCGGCTCCCCACAGATCCTGCCTTGAAACTCTTTCTCGGTGTTTTCCTTTTTTGAGACAAAGTCGCCCTGACTGGCCTGCAAGTTACTATGGTGGGCCAGCCTTGAACTCAGAGCACTACCTGCCTCCGGGTGGGAGTACTGGAAGTAAAGGCGTAAACCACCACAACCACAGCCTGCTACATTTTGCTCAGTTTTTTTTTTCAGTGTAAAAAACTGACTTATTACCGGGCAGTGCTGGCGCACACCTTTCATCCCAGCACTTGGGAGGCAGAGGCAGGTGGATTTCTGAGTTCGAGGCCAGCCTGGTCTACAGAGAGTGAGTTCCAGGACAGCCAGGGCTATACAGAGAAACCCTGTCTTGAAAAAACAAAAACGAACAAACAAACAAACAAAAATTGACTTATTGTTCTTGCAGAGTGCCCAGGTTTGATTCCCAGAGCTCACATGGTAGCTTAGAACCATCCATAATTCCCGCTCCAGAGGATCTGACACCCTCTTCTGACCTCTGCCGGCAGTAGGTACACACAGGCTACATAGACAGACATGCAAGCACAACACTTATACACGTGAAATAAAATAAGTAAACCTAAAGGGGGAAAAATAGTAAAACCTCGTAGCTGGAGAGACATTTGGTGGCTGTGAGCACTTGCTGGTCTTGTAGAAGACCTGAGTTCAGTGCCGAGCACCCACATCTGGTGGATCGCAAGTGCCTGTGACTCTAGTTCCAGCAGATCTGATGCCTGTTTGTGGCTTTGAATAAAACCTATGTCCAAGCCAGGCAGTGGTGGCGCACGCCTTTAATCCCAGCACTTGGGAGGCGGAGGCAGGCGGATTTCTGAGTTCGAGGCCAGCTTGGTCTACAGAGTGAGTTCAAGGACAGCCAGGGCTATACAGAGAAACCCTGTCTGGAAAAAACAAACAAACAAACAAAAACCAAAAACAAAACAAAAACCTATGTCCGTGTGGTACCCATACATGTACTCAGGCACACATACCTTAAGTAGGTAAATAAGTAAACCGCTTTAAAAGAACGTGTAGTTAGTCCACTGAGCACGTAGGCCAATCGATAGAGTGCTTACCTAGTGCACGCCACATTCTGACTTCAGTCTCAAGCATTACATAGCTGGGCATGATGGTGCACACCAGCAGTGCTAGCACCAGAGAGGTATGGGCAGGAGGATAAGAAGTTCAAGGTCACCCTTAGCTTCAGAGTGAGTTCAAGGCCACCTTGGGATACATAAGACCCTGTATCACAACAGAGGAGTGGGCAATGAACAGAGAAGGAAAGTCATCCTTCTAATGCCCTGCTCTTTGGTTCTGATTAAAGATTAAAATAATTTTAAACTTAATTGCTTTCAAGTCCTCTCTGTATATTATTCTTCGGCTCCATTTTTCTTGCCCACAGGTGATTCTGGAGAGAGAGAGAGACAGAGACAGAGACAGTGACAGAGACAGAGAGACTTGAACTATATATAAGGTTATTTTCAGCCTTAAGGAGTTGGGAGTGGGAACAATACTTAGAGAGTAGAGGTATTAAGTCAAATCCTGATGACCTGAATTTGACTCCGGATCCCATAAGGCGGCAGGAGAGACCCAGTCTCTACACGCTGTGGCACACACACAATCACACATACCCATGCATGGATGGATGTATAGATAGGTAGGTAGATAGACAGACAGAGAGATGATAGATGATGATAGATAGATCATAGGTGATACATAGATAAATAGATACGATAGGAAGATGTGATAGATAGATAGATAGATAGATAGATAGATAGATAGATAGATAGATAAAAGCAGAACAGGGCTTCCTATCTATCCAGACCGGTCCAATGCCCCTCCCCCCTCACCTCTCCTGCTTCATTAATTAATATGCCCCTGAAGCAGGTGGCACTATAGATGATCTTCTTACAGGTAGATGTGAGCAATCAGAGAGATCACCTACAAGATGGCATAAAGACAGTGGGCATGGCAAGGCTGAACAAAGCTGTGAAGGGGAAGTCATGTCCCTTCTTGTCCCTCCGTCTCGAAGCCCTCCAGTGAGGCAAACTGCTACTGTTTGATTAAAGCTTAGTAGCGAGGTAATAGCAGGCCTGAAAACCCGACCCTCTGGGACAAGCCTGGGTAGTTCCCTATCACAGTGGCCCAGATCTCTGTTGCTCTGGAGAAAGCAGTCCAAGGGAGGGACTTACTTACTGAGAAACAGAGAATCTACATGGCACCCAAACAAGACCCCTAAACCAGCCTTCTATGGGAGCCGAGCAACAGGTCCTCCTGCCCTGTAGAGTTCTGAGACAATGAGGCCCCGTGCTATACTTGAATAAAGAACTCTGAGACAGAACACCCAGCCTCCAAGCCAGCTTCCTGGGGCCCATGTAACTGGTCTGATAGATGGTTCTTTAAAAGGGAGACACTTGCCAGAGTGTGCTGACCCACACATTTGATTCTAGCACTCACGAGGGAGAGACAAGTTGATCTGCATGAGTTTCAAGGCCAGTCTAGGCCATGTATTGAGTTCTAGACCAGCTCAGGGATATATAGTGAGACCTGGCCCAGAGCAGGAGTTGCTATCAGACAGTTATTAAAACAAGAGACCCATAGGAATCCCATGTTGAGAAAACCTAAAACTGCTATGTCATCCAGAAGAGGAATTTGCCACCGGCAGGAAGAGATTTCACACACTTCTAACAATGTATCAGGCCAGCTTCCAGAGAGCTCAAGGCTTCTTCTACTTAAACCTAAAGTTCACATCAGGACAAAGACAGACCCGGAGGTCATTCGGCCTTTTCTTGGTTCGTTCCTCTTCCCCGTGTGGCCACAGTAAATAAATCTCAGCTTTTCTATGTTGCTTGACTCTTCTAATGGGTCCGTTTTGGACAGGTGACCCAGCCTGGCTTGTAGAAACTGCCAGAAGCCTGGCTTTGAATCTAGAAACTCTGGAGTGACAGAATGTGTGAGACAACGGTTTTCTGTTCACGCTGCTACACGCTTGAGACAGTGTGACCCCTGCAGCAACACATAAGACATATTTGATGTATTATCCTTCGTTTTCCTCTGACGCTAAAGAATCTTATAATAACTTAATCACGTGTCTCTTAGATGAGTCTTGCAACTTCCCGAGAGGCCTCTCAAGATAAATGGTGCCTTCAAAATGAGAAATCTAAAGAAATAACCTGTTCTAAATCAAATTAGTAACATAATGTACAGCCAAAGCTTCTGGTAAGGGAGTCGAGAGGTGCCACCTCAGAGAACTGGTTAATGTTGATAGAGACAAAGAAGGTGGCTGCCAAGAAAAAGGGGCGCGGTGGGGGGGACGGGGGGGGGGAGGACATACAAAACTCTGCATTTCTGCAAGCTTTTCTGCAATTCTCCACACGGCCACTAGATGGCAATGAAGTTGTATCGTGCGATTATTCACTTAGCCAGCAGAAGTACTTTCAAGGAGTTTCATTGAATAAAAGCCAAAGAAATTCTTAAGTTGCTTAGTTGGCATGCATTTTTAAATTACTATTTCTGTTTGGGAATTAAAATCACGTTTCACATATTGATTTGGGGCCAAAGGTCGTTTTTGGGGAAGAAAAAAAAAAGGTGAGTTCTAATGTATTTGTTATTTATCTTAAAAATTGATAATCTAGAGCCAGTGTGAGATGGTTCAGTGGGCATCTGCCGCGCAAGCTTGGCGACCTGAGTTTGATCCCTGGAACCCACGTAAATGTGGAAGAAGAGAACTGACTTCACAAAGTTGTCTGCTGACCACATGTGTGCCTTGGCACACACACCATAAAGACCTTTCTATCTCTCTCTCTCTCTCTCTCTCTCTCTCTCTCTCTCTCTCTCTCTCTTACAAACACACACACATATTAATAATGATAATAACTTAATAAGTAGAAATGTATTAATCACAGCACTTTATAAGCATTCATCCCACCCATTCATAATCTTGAATTTGAGGCACATTGGTACAGAGAGGTCAAAGGACAAAAGGTCACCCACAACTACAGCTCACGTCTCCTTTCTTTCCTTCCAACTAATCCTGACTATAAGAGGTCACCTAGCTTAATAATTAAGCACACAGGCCTCGGAACTAGATTGGGTAGGTTTAAATCCTATTTCCATCTTGAACTATATCTCATTAGCGCCATCAAAAATAAATGAGTTTGTAAAATGAATTCCTATGCACAGAGTAGTGGTGGTGATTCTTTGACAAGGAGTCTCAGATATTGAGTATATTTTTAAGGTCCTTGTCTCTGAGGTACCCTGCCCTATGGAAACACGTAGTAAGAACAGAACCATGGACCACAGCCAACAGAGCCAAGGTCCACAGATTAAAGAGGTAAATGGGGTCAGTAGGAATTGGTCCTTACTGTTGACAGAGACGACACCCTCACAAAGAATAAACTAGAACACAGCCTCCAGCATCTGAAGTCGGTGACCTTTCACCCCCATCGTGGCAAATCACTCTTATTTATTGACATAGGAAACTCCCCCGAGACAAACGTGCAACCATATTAGCACAGCTGAAACCCTGGACCATTAGCACACACTGCCATCCAGCCAGTTTGTTCTCCTTATTCCCACTGAACCTCCTAGGGAACTTGACCTTTGCTGCAGCCAAGTCTGAGAGAGAGGGACGGTGAGAGAGAGAGAGAGAGAGAGAGAGAGAGGGAGAGAGAGGAAGGGAGAGAGAGAGAGAGGGAGGGAAGGAGAGAGAGAAGGAGAGGGAGGGAGGGAAACAGAGAGAAGGAGAGAGAGACAGGGAGGGAGACAGAGAAGGAGAGGGAGGGAGGGAGAGAGAGACAGAAGGAGAGGGAGGGAGAGAGAGAGACAAGGAGAGGGAGGGAGGGAGGGAGGGAGAGAGAGAGAGAGAGAGAGAGAGAACTTTGAAGCTTAGACTCATGCAGTAAAATAATAAGTTTCGGGGACTGGAGTCCTCAGTGTTCAGTGGTCAAGAGCACTGACTGCTCTTCCAGAGGTCCTGAGTTCAATTTCCAGCAGCCACATGGTGGTGGCTCACAACCATCTGTCATGGGATCTGATGCCCTCTTCTGTTGTGTCTGAAGACAGTTACAGTGTGCTCATATAAATAAAATAAAATAAAATCTTTTTAAAAAATAAGTCACATAAGCCAGGCGGTGGTGGCACACGCCTTTCATCCCAGCACTTGGGAGGCAGAGGCAGGCAGATTTCTGAGTTCAAGGCCAACCTGGTCTACAGTGAGAGTTCCAGGACAGCCAGGTCTACACAGAGAAACCCTGTCTCGAAAATCCTACCCCCTCCCCCCAAAAAAGTAATGTCTTGCCTATATACAAAAAATAAAAATAATAGGTTTCTCGGGAAAGTTTCTCTAATCCTCAAACAACTCAAAATCATGTTGCTGTTGAAGAAAGACAGGGGTGGGGGGTGGGGGGGTGTTGAACGAAAAAAAAAAAAAAAAAGACAGTGTCCGTTCATGGTTACTTTCCAGTCAGTGACCAATGTGCTCCTGAGAAGGGACTCTGAGAATGTGTCCCCTTGTCTCACTAAAAAAAAACGCCCAAGCGCAACAAAGGGCTTCTGGAACAGGATAGTCAGCCCCACTGCAGGTGGAAGCTGGAAAAAACTGAAGGAGCCCTCAGTCCAGCAGTTACCAGAGAAGGAGGCTATCAGCCTTGCCTGTCGGGGCAGAGGGCTCGGCAAGGGCGCAGAGGGCTCTGCAAGGGCGCCGCAGAAATCCCCAGATGGTGGCGAGGCACAATGCAGCCCGAAATGTGAGAGTCTCTCCCGGTGCAGCTGGTGAGGAAACTGGAAGAATTTTCCCAGCACGTGGAAAGTCACATCAGAGACTCAGAGAAAAGCTGCGCCCTGGGAAACAAGGGCGAGTGTGGCTGGGAATACCCTGGAAAGTGGGTGGATCCCGCAGGACGTGATTTTCAGCTGTTTCCAGAACGAAACAGAGGATGCTCAAGTCTACCACCTGAAAATTCAAGGCAGTAGGAGCCCCGGCTATGGTCCAGTTTGCTTTTCTGTTGTTGACATAAACATCTTGACCACGAGAAACTTGGGGAAGGAAACGGTTTATTCCAGCTCACACTTCTTCTTTGGGAGAAGTCTGGGCAAGACCTTAAACAGGAACTGGAGCAGAGACCGTGGAGGAACACTGCTTACTGTCTTGCTCCCAGGCTCCAGGTCAGCTACCTTTCTTGTACAGCTCAGGCCCCTCCGCCTAGGGATGGCACCACCCACGGTGGCCTGGGCTGTCTTAACATCAATTAGCAATCACAGATAAGCGCATAGGCTGATTCGATGCAGCCAGTTCTTCAACTGAGGATCTCTCTTCCCAGGTGACAATCAGGATGAGTCACCACGAAAAGCTGAAGCTGCCCTGCTCCAGGACCCCAAGTCATCCAGGACCCACACTTGTTGGCGCTTTACCACCCTGGCCCAGAATACCACCCTGTGGCCCTTTAGGGAACTAAGGCGGCTCACACCGCCATTCTAGCCCGAGAGGAAAAAATAGAATACAGGGGCAAGGGCTGGTGGGAATTATTTAATACCAAGACCCAGATCCTCCATATTGGCCGTATTCGGCATGCATTGGGCAGCATTTTTGTATACTTGAGTGTGTGGGCTGGCATTGCCAACAGACACCCTTGATTCACATTACAGAATAGACTTAAAGAAAATAAGAGAGCTGCAGTCGCTTCTAAAAACCTTAACAGATCTTGATTTCTGCCACCATCTCGGTACAGTAACATTTTAATAACATTGTCAGCTACATTTAAAAATCTTCAGTATTAAAAATGGTTCTGGCACATATATTTATTCTTTTTATTTCCAAATCCCTATGTAATTTATTCCCCAACTTGTTTCTCCAGATGGTTAAAAAAGAAAAAGAAAAAGAAAAAGAAAGTGGATAGAGAGGGCTGGGGTGTAGCTCAGTCAGTACAGAGCTTGCTTAGCATACATGTTGCCTAGCAAGCGCGTTGTCCTGGATTGACGCCCCAGCGCTGAATAAACGAGGAATGGAGGTGCACACTTGCCATCCCAGCTCTTGGGAGGTGGGGAGGGCAGGATGATCATCCTTTACTTAGCTGTATATCTAGTTCAAGGCCAGCCTGGACTACGGGATCTCAAACAATAAAACCAACGTAAACAGAAGAGAGGTAATCCTGTGTCCACTTGCATCGACCTGTGCAGATCTTGTCTGCTGGACCTGGATTCTGAGGACCTGAAAGGATGGGGCCCGACTAGAGTCTGATGCTGTAGGCAACCTTACTTCGGTTTCCATGTACTTTTATAAACAGTGTAGCAGAAAGGAATGACCCAAGGAAGGCTGTTTGAGTTCTGGAAAAAAAAAAAAAACCATGATCAGAAAAGCATGCATATCAGCAGCACCAGGAAAGCACATACTAAATATTAACAGGGCAGTCCTTCCCCAGAACTTTCTCGGGACAGACCGGTTCAAACACAGGTACCTGGAACCGCACTATAGACTCTCTCTGGGAACGCACAAAAGCAAGGCAAAAGGCCATATCCAGATTCAGGGTCCACTGACCAGAGTGGGTTCTATAGCTATGTTCAGACATCCAACAAGAATAAACATGGGGGCTGGAGAGATGGCTCAGCGGTTAAGAGCACGCACTGCTCTTCCAAAGGTCCTGAGTTCAATTCCCAGCAACCGCATGGTGGCTCACAACCATCTGTCATGGGATCCGGTGCCGTCTTCTGGTGTGTCTGAAGATAGCTACAGTGCACTCACATACATAAAATAAATAAATAAATCTTAAAAAAAAAAACATTAAAAAAAATAATAAACATGTCTTATGACTTGAACGTAAATGTCTAACACAGGCTGCACAAAAATCTCATCCAAGAACAATCCAGGAAACAAGACACCCCTGAGGTAAAAGACCCTCTCTGCCTTTTCTCCTGGAGACTTTCCCACAGTTCCCCAAGGCATGCATCGTTCACTGTGGCTCACTCTTTGTGCTCCGACAGTGATGGGTATAAATGCACAAGGACAGTCAGCCCATAGACTGTGCGCACAGCCAAGGTCCCCAGCAGGCTACGGACTCCCAGGAATTGACACGGTGAAGCCAGCCAGTCGTCCCTTCTGTCCAGCAAGGGTGAGCAAAAGGTCACGTGAACATCAAGGTCATTGAAAAGGGCCTTCAGGCTGGTCTGCAGTGCCTCCCTCGGAGACTCTGGAAGTCACACATTAAGTGTGGAGATGTTATAGACAGAGGAGTCTGGGGTCTCTGCGTGGGCGAGCATCCTTGCTGACTGTATATGAGGAACGAATCCATCGATGATGTTTGAAACCCCCAAGAGTGGGGCAGCTAGTGGTTAATTATATAACACAGCAGCAAAAACACTTTAGTGTTTGCACACTGTAATTATTCTCGTGATGGCAGCTCGGGAACACGTAGTTAAAGAGAAACCAGTAAGTCAGGAACTTCTGTTTGTACCTGGTGTTTGCCCTAGCCTTGGCATCACCCGAACGGTCTCCTAGAGAAAGTTCCTCACATCTTGTCTTGTTCATAGGAAAATTGCATATCGTATGCCCTTTAACCACCGTGACAGAAGTATAAAATATAGAGAAGCCAGAGAGAGGCCTCAGTTGTCACCAAGCCTGAGGGGCCTGAGTTTAATCCCTGTACCCACACGGTGCAAGGAGAGAATCGAATCCCACCTCTGACCACCTCATGTGTGCTGTGGCATGCATGTGACACCCCCTTCGCATGCACACAGAACAAATAAAACGAATTAAAAAAAAAAATTTTGTCGGCGGTGGTGGCGCACACCTTTAACCCCAGCACTTGGGAGGCAGAGGCTGGTGGATTTCGGAGTTCGAGGCCAGCCTGGTCTACAGAGTGAGTTCCAGGACAGTCAAGGCTACACAGAGAAACCCTGTCTCAAAAACAACAACAACAACAACAAAAACCTTTTAAGTCAGTCGGTGGTTGTGGCACAAGCCTTTAATCCCAACACTTGGGAGGCAGAAACAGGAGGATACCTGTGAGTTCTGGGCCAGCTTCCCCTTCCCTCTCAAAAAAATTAATTTGTAGTCAAAACTACAAATACATATATATACACACACATATATGTACATATAAACATATATGTACATGCATACATATATATGTGTGTATATATGTATATATGTATGTGTGTGTATATATACATATATATATGTATATATATATATATATATGGGGGGGCGTGGATTCTAGACAGGGTTACTCTGTGTAGCCCTAGCTATCCTGGAACTTGATCTATAGACCAGGCTAGCCTCGAACACAGAGATCTACCTGCCTCTGCCTCCCAGGTGCTGGGATTAAAGACGTGAACCACCACTGCCTGGCCAGTCAGTGCTCTTAACCACCAAACCATCTCTCCAAATGAACCATCTCTCCAAACCCCATAACATGAATTTTTAAAGATTTCCATTTTTTTTTTAATGTGTACATGAGTTTGCCTCCACATCTGTGCCTGGTGCTCACAGGGCTCCCCTAAAGCTGGATGGAGCTCCGTAAGCCACTAGCCATGGGTGCTGGAAACTAAATTTGGGTATTCTGCCAGTGCTAAGCTATCATTCCAGCCCATGAAATGATTTTTTTTTTTAAGTTAGAAGTTGGTGTGGAGAGGAAAATTTCTATTTTTACTGACTTGTGTTTATGTGTCACAGCTCACGTGTGGAGTTCAGAGGATAACCTGTGGGAGGCGATTCTTCCGCCTTGCAGAGGCAGGGTCTCTCTTGTTGCTCTCAAGTGTGTACTCTAAGGCTACCTGGCCTGTCAGCTGCTGGGTGGTGCAACTCCTCTCCCTGTAGGAGAAAGTTGGGGTTATAGGTAATTGCAACTGCATCCTGCTTTTCACAGTCTGCGACTTCCAGGAATCCAGCTCACCAGGGAAGGATTTCTCTTTCTCCTTCACTGCCATTTATTCCTATTTATCTACAACAAAAGTCAGGTTAACGGAAGAAAAGCACACAAACTGTGTCTCGGTTTTCTAGATCTAAAGTTGCGAGGCTGCTTGCGAATGTTCAAGTCTGAGGACATGAACGGTGCTTGGGACAGAGATGATTAGATAAACGAGTTTGGCCACGATGGCTAGTCTGGCTCCTTCTCTCTGTCCTCAGCCTTTGATAACAAGAATGTTCCTCTTCTCTAATTACAGGGTGAGCACCTCCCCTGGTGAGGATTTCATGACCTGCTCCAGGGGAAGGTCAGAGAATTCTCTCGCGGCTTGCCTGGGAGACAGGGAGAAGGTCCTTCCTTCTGCCGGGTTTTCAAAAGAGAATGGGCTGCCTATCGAGAGCACATCTTGAACTCCATCATCAGAACCAATACATCAATTGATACAATCCAAAACACTTGCTCTATACAGGAGGTAAAGATGATAGAGGCTAGGAAGGTAGCTCCGTTGGCACGGGGCTTGCCAAGCAAGCTGCAGAAGGAGCTCAGTTGGATTCCCAGCTCCCACATAATAAAAAGCTGGACATACTTGCCTGGAACTCCGGCACTATGCTGGCTGGCCAGGAAACCTGGTCCCAGCGAGAGGTCATTCTCAAAAAACTGATGAATGGTACAGACTCACATGCATAGATAGGCACACCACACATACACACACACACACACACACACAAACCCTCACACTCACACCCTCACACACACACTCTCATACAGACATACATGCAGGCAAAACACCAAACTGGAGTTCACAGACAGTTGTGATCTGCCATGTGGGTGCTGGAAATCGAGTCTGGGTCATTTGGAAGAGCAGCCAGTGCTCTTAACCCCTGAGCCATCTCTCCAGCCCCTAGCCTATTTAGTTTAATACCCAATAATATATATATATATAAGCAATCATTACATTTACTGTTAATCATAAAATACATCTTTGCTAAATAATATTAAAAAAGAGTCCTGATGTATAAGCACACCTCCCTTTAGGACTGCTAAAGTGAAGGTAAGAAGTAAAAAAAAAATTTAAAAACTGTTTAATATGGAACTAGAAATTAAAAGTTAACTAAGAAAAGAACAGAGCCACTGACTTCTAGGACATGACTTGATTTGGAAGCTAAACATCGCTCAAGTGGTTCTCCTGAAGTAGACCTCCGAGTGTAACAGTTTTGTGTTGAAAACTATGACCACCCAGGATAACCTCTAAGGGGGTCTGTCTCCTGCCCAGCTTGCAACATGCATTTTATTCCATTGCGGTTTGAGACAAAGTCCCCTACATCTCTACATGTTACTGTTGCATTGCCTCGAGGAGACACTGAAGACTATACAGCTCTTCTAAAGGCCAACCCTTCATTGGGGCTGGCTTACAGTTGCAGAGGTTCAGTCCGTTATCATCATGGAGGGAGCACGGCAGCTGGCAGGCACGGTGCCGGAGAAGGAGCATGGAGCTACATCCTTATCTTCAAAGGCCACTCCCAGGGACATGCTTCCTCCAACACGGCCATACCTCCTCATCCTGTCAAATAGTGCCAATCCCTGGTGACCAAGCGTTCAGATCAATGAGCCTATGGGGTCACTCTCCTTCAAACAACCTTGAACGTCTGCTCCTCCACACCCAGGCTGGGCATTCTGGTTTAATGCAGGTTTGGGGATGAATCCCAAGGTTTCATGCACTCTCCCAGCCCCTAGCAACCAACCTGCAAGTAGAGTTCCATCCTCCGATCCACTCAACTTGTTTTATTAGGCCCTCAGTTGTTTTTATTGTTGTTGTTATTATTACTATTATCATTATAGTTAGGGATTTTTAGATTTGTTTAGTTTTATGTGTATGAGTTCTCTATCTGCGTGTATACCTGCATGACTGAAGAGGGCATCAGATCCCATTACAGATGATTGTGAGCTACTGTGTGGTTGCTGGGAATTGAATTCAGGACCTCTGGAAAAGCAGGCCTGTGTTCTTAGTCACTGAGCCATCTCTCCAGCCCCACAGTTAGGGTTTCTATTTTTGTAATGAGACACCATGACCAAAAAAGCAAGTTAGGAAGAGTTTATTTGTCTTACTCTTCCACATCAGTGTTCATCATTGAAGAAAGTCAGGACAGGAACTCAAACAGGGTAGGAACCCGGAGGCAGGAACTCACGCAGAGGCCATGGAAGGGTGCTGCTTACTGGCTTGCTCATCATGGCTTGCTCAGCCTGCTCTCTTAGAGGACTCAGGACCATCAGCCCAGGGTTAGAACCACTCTCAAGTAGACTGGGTCCTCCCCCATTGATCACTAATTAAGGAAATCCCCTACAGCTGGATCTCATGGAGGCATTTCCTCAATAGAAATTCCCTCCTTTCAAGTGACTCTAGCTCATGTCAAGTTGACATAATGCTAGTTTGGGCACTTACGAATATTTAAAAGCATAAAAAGAAACTACCCTAGGGACCCTTAACCCTAGTAGCAACGGGCTCCAGCTGTTTCATGAAGGATGAAGGGGTAAGGGAGGAATGCTCCCCAAGTAGGATGTGGGGTCAAATGTCATTAATCATGTTCCCTGATGATATGGTTGGCTGGTCCAAGAGGTCTGTGGGGGCGGGGGGTGTCACCAGACCTTCACACACCCCAGGGACGTCAAGGATGGATTCCACATAGGTGGGGTGAAGAAGACATCCCCTGAATGGCGAGGATGGAGCATGTATAAATCAAAATAAATCAAATCGTTAGGTCTCAAACCCTAGGCAAACAGCTAACCGAGGTACTTATTAACATATCAAAGGTGACCCCGGCTACCAAGGTTCACCCACCATCCCTCAGTTTCTACCTGTTCCAGGGTCCTCCTGGCTGGCATACTCCATCCTGTACCCTAAACTTCTCTAGTCAAGAGACTGGGCTGGGTTTTTCCTTCCCCCAGTTCCTCTGGCTCCCCTAGAATTCAGCCAATTTGGCTACATCATCGCTTAGCCCAGGCTGCCCCTCTTCGTTAGTGGCTCCTCTCTTGCTTTCCCTGCCTCTCTTTCTTCACATGGCCCAGATCAGTCTGCAGTGTTCACTCTGCAATCCCCCAGATGCCTCTTTTTGTCCACCTTCTGTATTCTCCCTTATGTCTATATCAAACCTTCTCCTTCCCCATGCCTAAGAGCATCATGAGTTCCTACTATTTCTCTCTTTCTTTTTTTTTTTCTCCATCCATAAATCCCCCCAGAATGGTGAAGATGTGTGCCACACAGGTGAGGTCACCCCAGGAATGGATCACATATAGATGTGGTTACCCCGAATGGTAAGGATGTATCTCACATGGATGAGGTTACCCCCAGGAATGGTGAAAATGCATCACACATAGATGAGAGCACCCCAGGCATGATGAGGATAGATCACATACCCAGTCACCCCAGGAATGGTAAGGAGTTACTCAGAGATGAACTCACCCTGGGAATGGTGAGCGTGAGCCCCATACAGAGAAGCTTAGGGCATGTGCTGAAAATCCCTGCCACTGAGATCAGAGAAAAAACGGAAAAGGTTAAATACAGAGGAGACCTTCAAAGGTCACCTCCCTCCTCACATGGAAGAGAAGAGGAAGCCAAGGTCCCAGAAGGCTGCATATCTCTCACAGAGTGCATTTTCAGAAAAACCCAGCCCAAGACTGCAGGCGCCTTCCACCGCAGTAACAGAAATGGGAAGGGAAAGAAA
>NW_022196909.1:31832810-31856698 GCF_008632895.1 Mastomys coucha
AAAAAAAAAAAAAAAAAAACCACCGAGTGAGTCAGGCGAGCGGGGACACGGTCTCCCTTCCCCCACCGCTGGGTGGTGGCAGGCAGCCAACTGGAGCTTGCTGCATATTTAATTTAAACCTTTGTCTACCCTGGCAAGGACAAAGTACAATCTGTTTTATGTAAAAAGTCTTCCTTGGGGGGGAAAGCCGCAGCCTCCAGCTGCGAAACTGATTGATGTTCTTAAGCCCCCCCCCTCGCCCCCCCCAGCCTCTGGTGGGATCCGTGGTTGCAGTTTCCAAAAAAAAAAAAAAAAAAGAGTTGGGGTGGGGAGGGAGGGAAGCAATGTACTCCAAACAAACAAGCAAAACAAAATTTCTTCCTTTTATTGTGTTACTCTCAATCTAGTAGAATTAGCCTGAAACTAGAGGGAGAAGTCTACAAATAAAGCCTATATTTTACAAGCTGATTTCGGAGCCCCCAGATGGGAGGGGCTGGGACAGCAAGCTTCTGGGGAGGCTGGAGTCTCGTCTAGGAGCTTTGTCTAGGAGCTCCTTCGGCATAGCAGACATTCTACCTTGCCTTAGCTCGCCTGATCTAATCAATAACGATACCGAGACGTCCTAAAGATGCTTTAAAGTGAAGCCTTCTCGTCAAGGAACCTCATCGTTGGAGATCGTCACCAAAGGTTAGGTGGAGATTAGAAGTCACCTTGTTTTGAGAGCTCTGTGGGTTTCCTGGTAGCCCTTTTCGGAGACCCTGATTTGGGGGGAATCACGTGTCTTGCAAAACCAAGGCGTGCGTTGTTGCGACCCAGTTTGTGGTCACCTCCAAGTGTTCCTGGACCTTTTAGACCTCTGCCGAAACCCTTAGTGACCTCAGCCTCAGCTGGAGCCCTACCCTCAAAGGTTAGCGTCGAGGTGCACTGAGGAGTCCCCAAAGGGGCGGAACCACACTGCCCAGCATCAGACTTTCAACTCTGCTCCCGCCCTCAGCCCTGTGTATCAGATTGGTTGGAAGGAGAGCGAGCGTGGGTTAAGGGGACAAGGACCTGCCTTCCCCTTCTGGTTCAGGAGCCAAACTTCATGTTGGAGTCAGAACAAAGCCATGGCCGGATCAGACTAAGGAGCTCGAGCCTGTTTTGGGACAGAGCCAGGACCCAGAAACCATTGCCATGAGCCACCAGCTGGCTCCGGTCCCAGGAACATGTGCAGCTGCCGCACAGGCCAGACTGGGCCTGCACACTGTCACAGTGCCAGGCCCTCCATTAAGGCCTCCCGGTCTCTGCTCTCACCAGGCTCACACCCAACTGCCCCGTGTACTTTGGCATCCTCCTGCCTTAAGGTGTGTCCTGGGATGACAGAGGAGACTTCAGAACCACCGAGTGACCTGCCTCCTCTTATCTTTCTGGGAATTACACAGTTGTTCTGGAACCCTTTGTAGAGGTCAGGGTGGATGGCTCCAGTCACTGGTCTAATGAAAATGGAGAACTGAATCATTTCCCTTAACTCTGTGTGGTCTAATTTAAGTGCCTGTCATTAGCGCTTCTAAGGAGAACACGGGCGCCCTAACCCTGGAATCAAAAATCCCTCTCCGTAGGCCCTAATGATGCCCCCCCATCAATGAATGGCCACATTCACAGCTGGTTCCAGAAGTGTTTCCTGTTTTCTTGGGCATTAAGCTTCAGTAATAAAGTTAACAACAGTACAATCATTCCCCAGGAAAGGTCAAAGAAGGGGAAACTCTGTTTTGAAAAAGATCCTGCCATCTCTTCCACACACAGGAGATTATCTCTCTATGCACAGTGATTTCTCTGGGTAAATGTTCCCACTGACCCTCAGTTAGATGACCGGAAAGATCTGGCTTTTGCCCCAGTTTGTATTTCTCCCAAACGTATGAGTCCCTCTCCTGCTTGAGTATAAGCACCCAGAAATCTGACAAACCAAAACAAGTCCGCCTTTAAAGGATTTGTGTGTGTGTGTGTGTGTGTGTGCGCGCGCACATGTATGTCTCATGAACACACACAGGTGAGAGTACGCACATGAAGGTACCCGCAGAGGCCAGAGTGTTGGCTTTCCCGAAGCTGGGGTGGCAGGCAGTTGTGAGCCTCCTGACATGGGTGCTGGGATGTGAACTTTGGTCTTTGGCCAGAGGTCTCAACCACTGAGCCCTCTATCTCTCCAACTCTCCAAAGCTACCTTTCAAATCCCTTATCATCAGGCCAAGGTCTCCGGGCGCTCAGTAAGCCTGGGTCTTAAGCATACTCCCTGATATAGGAAACAGGGCAGGATGCCACAGTGGGGTCAGGGATAGAGAGTCCCGTGAAGGGTGACCCAGTCGTGCCGAAGCTGTAAAGACAAGAAAGACTTCCAGGAAACTGGCAGCGTAGGGGAAACGGTAGCTGTGGGGCCTAGGGAGGTGATAAGCACA
Source organism: Mastomys coucha (assembly GCF_008632895.1). Taxonomy (NCBI): domain Eukaryota; kingdom Metazoa; phylum Chordata; class Mammalia; order Rodentia; family Muridae; genus Mastomys; species Mastomys coucha. The sequence goes on from NW_022196909.1 coordinate 31,835,219, forward strand.
CCCTAGCGACCTACTGAATTCAGATGGCTATGTGGATTAACCATCTGGGAATGTTTCCCAAGGAGAGTAACTGTGGAGCTGAAACTTAAAAGATGAGCGGGCTTTGATCCTGGCAGAAAGGGAGTGGCCAGAGTGGGCAGCAGGATGCATCTCGGAAGAGGCGCGACTCTTCCCAGATACTGAGATGGGACTGATGCACGGCATGTCTGGAGCACAGCGGGTCCTCTGGAATAGCTGAGGCGCGCAGAACAACATGGGGCGGAGGGGGGTTGGGGGGGAGGAGGGCGCGACAGGAGCTAGATTGAGGAGTCACATCAGGCGAGACGGTGACTGTTCTGGAAGACGAACCCCCTGGATTCCATCCGAGAGGCAATGCTGAGACACGTGGAGAATCTTAAGCAACCGACAAGGTCAAGGGATTTAAGTTAGTGTGTACCACAAACGAAACATCCGCAGAAGTCTGGAGTTCACTTCGGATGCATCAACAAGCCAAGTGGAACTAGAGCTTTTCCTCTGTCCAGTTGGGGGGTGGGAGGAGGCTGCCCTAAACTGAACCTCCTACAGGACTGGCAGGTTCTCCCCACCCCAACCAGATAAACTCTAATTCTCCCCAAGCCCCCCAAATTCAAATCTTGAGAGCTGGAAAGCTTGCTTTCCCAGAAAACTCCTCAAAAACCATCAACACTTGGTTCAGACTGCCTATACCCTAATGTCTGTCTAGATCTCCTGGAACTGGTGTTACAGGGACTGGTGAGCTGCCACCCACACGTGGGTCTCTGGTCCTCCCCTGGCACTCTTTGACCAAGGTGACCTGTGAAGGCACATATACCAAACCAGAGGAGAAAGGTCTGGGAATGAAGTAAGGCATTCCCATTTGATACAGGGGACTGGAGACTTGACTCATCAGTTAAGGACAAAGGACAACACTGCCTACAATTCATGAGGCCGTAGGTTAGATCCCCAGACAGGCAGAGGAACACCTCCCAATGTTATCAATACCCCCATTCTCTTCCTCTGCCCATCTTCATTAGGACCAGCTCTATTGGAACATTGACCCTCCTAATTTTAGGAAAAATGCCAGTCAAAATTGGGTCTCTTTTTTTGTTTGTTTGTTTTTTCGAGACAGGGTTTCTCTGTGTAGCCCTGGCTATCCTGGAACTCACTCTGTAGACCAGGCTGGCCTCGAACTCAGAAATCCGCCTGCCTCTGCCTCCCAAGTGCTGGGATGAAAGGCGTGCGCCACCACCTCCCGGCTCAAAACTGGGTCTCTAACATTTGGCTAGATCTAATAATATCAGAGAAGACTTCTGAACCAAGCCAGTGTTGTGAAAGCCACCTGAATTAGGTGAGTTTCACTCACTTATCTACACTCGCAGCTGTTCCTACATTCATTGGAGTGTTGAATACCTACTCTACCGGCTAAAAGTCAAGATTTTAGGAGTCTGAAATACTATTGTTGAATAACTAATTGACAGAAAACAATTACTACCTATCCCCAGGGGCAGGAGTATGTTCAGCTCCTCTATACACTTAAGGGCTAAGTGGATTCTTAGCTAAAGAACTCTGACATCAGAGGAGAGAGGAAGATAATTCATACAAGCTGACCATTCATAAGCAGCTTACAGAGCTTTCCCACTGAAGGCGGGTTTCACGGACCAGCATTACTGACGTGGTCCAGCATCTTACAGACCCAAATCTCTGGCAGTGTCTCCCATCCAACTGTGTCAGAACCCTGTACCTCTTCAAGATTCACAGAAAGCCCTGGGGACATCAAAATTGGAGGAGCGATCCGACCAGCTGGGCGTGGCAGCACATTCCCAGGATCTCAGCCTTCAGGAAGTGGGGGTGGAGGGAGTGGAGATTCAAAGTCGTTTATGGCTACATTGTGAATTTGAGACCAGCCCCGGATACCTGAGACGCTGTTGGATAAACAAACAAATCTTTGAGAAGTATTCATGTGTAAGATAGATAATAACAGCACTGAGATTAGGAACGGCAAAGAGAAAGACTGCGTCAAATAAACCAGATGGATTGGCAGGCTGTGGCAGGCAATGTCTCACCTGACAGAAAGGACCAACAAGCGCAGGCAGCCAATGAATGGATCTTTTGGATTTTTCAATTTTATTTTATTTTTGAATCATGTGTGTGGGTCTGGACACATAGTTTTGAAGGTCTGAGGGGGCAGGAAGAAGGGCAACGGGTCTACAGGAGCTGGAGTTTCAGCGTCCAACATCGATACTGGACACTGACTTGAAATAGCAGTGTGTACCTTTAACTGCTAAGCCATCTCTCCTGTCCCCTGAACAGAGCTGTCTGAGCAAACTGATTTCTCTTTTTATTTAGTTAGTTGGTGGAGGTTTTGTTGTTGTTGTTGTTGTTGTTATTTTTTGTTATTTTGAGACAGGATCTCTGTACATAGCCCTGGCTATCCTGGGGCTCACTGTGTAGAGCAGGCTGGCTTCAGACTCACAAAGATCTGTCTGCTTCTCTCTGCCTCCCTAGTTCTGGGATTAAAGATATGAGCCATCTTTATTAAAGATAAAGAAGCCATACCCAGACCCCCCCCTCATTTATCTTACTTTAAATTATGTATGTGTACAGAGTATGTGCACCTATGTGCAAGAGCCTACAGAGCCCAGAGGAATCGGATCCCCTACAGCTGGAGTCAGAGGCAGTTGTAAAACTGCCTAGTGTGGGTACTGGGAATTGAACTTGGATCCTCTGGAAGAGCAGCAAGCACTCTTACCTGCTGAGTCATCCTTTTCTCCAGCCCCAAGCTGATCCTTCCTAATGGCCAGGCACTCTTTGGCGGGAAGCTGGGAAGTCTGTTGGAACCTTGGAAGATTCAGAAGTTCCTCATTTGGGAGCATCCGAGTGCTCAGAGCCCAGTTACCTGACAGCCGCTTGGGTTCATCTGTCCCACGTCCCTCTTTTCAGCTTAAATTAGATCAAAGGGCCTTCTGTTGCTCACCATCAAAGAGACCTTAACTTAGCTTTAGCTTTCCCAGGATCCTTATCTGCTAAGAATAACTGTGTTTGGTCTGCCTCGGGAGACCCATATGTTTTCTCCTGAGCTCCTAGACTTGAGTCTCGCAGCAGGCAATACACAACGAGCTTCACTTATATCTGGTATGACATAACAAAGTGTACCATGTTCTTACATCTTGTTATGTATTTTGAAAATGCATAACATTTTCCATAACATATATATTGGGGTTGAGTTCATTTTCTGAATATGAATTAATGTATCTTTAGCAACTTGTGTGTGTGTGTGTGTGAGAGAGAGAGAGAGAGTGAAAGAGAGAGAGAGAGAGAGAGAGAGAGAGAAAGAGAGAGAGAGAGAGAGTCTCACCATGGAATTTTCAGTGACTGGCCTGGAACTCGCTCCATAGGCAAGGCTGGCCTTGAACTCACAGAGATCCACCCGTCTGCATCCTTAGTGCTAGGGTTAAAGGTGTACACTGCTGTACCCAACCTTATATGTCTTTTTCTGAATACAATATGTTCATATGTCCTCTTTTTCTTTTTTTTTTTTTAAAGATTGATTTATTTAATGTATATGAGTACACTGTCGCTGTCTTCAGACACACCAGAAGAGGGCGTCAAATCCCATGACAGATGGTTGTGATCCACCCTGTGGTTGCTGGGAACTAAACTCAGGACTTGTGGAAGAAGAGCAGCCAGTGCTCTTAACCACTGAGCCATCTCTCTAGCCCCATATGTCCTCTTTAACTATTTCTTGTTCCATGAAAGATATTTATTTAGATGAATGTTTTGCCTTCATGTGCGCCATGCCTAGAGCCTGTGCAAGGCCCCAAGAGAGCATGGGACCCCTTGGAACTGGAATTAACAGAAGGTTATGAGCTACCTTGAACCTCTCAAGAACAAGGGCTCTCATCTGCTGCACTGCTTGCCAGCCCTCCTCTTGTTCATTTCTTTTTTTCAAACAGGGTTGACTTTAAAATAATTCTCCCCGGTATAGGAACAAAGATGGAGCAAAGACAGAGGGAGTGGCCAGCCAAGGACTGGCCCAACTTTAGAACCATCCCCTGGGCAAGAACCAGTCCCTGACACTCCGATGATACTCTGTTAGGCATGCAGACAGGAATCTAGCATGGCTGTCCTCGGAGAGGCTCCAGAGTCAGCAGCTAGCTGAAGCAGGTACAGAGACCCACAATCGAACATTAGACGAAGCTCGAGGAGTCTTATGGAAGAGTTAGGGGGAGGACTCAGGGACCCGGAAGAGCTCCGGGCTCCATAAGAAGACCAACGGAGTCAACTAAACTGGATCCTTGGGAGCTCCCAGAGACTGAACCACCAACCGAAGAGCATATGTGGCCTGGACCTACCCCCCCCACCCCCCAACATATATATAGCAGATGTGCAGTTTGGGTTTCATGTGGGTCCCCCAACAACTGGAGGAGGGAGCAGGGGTGGGGAGCAAGGAGCTGGCCCTAACTCCATTGCTTGCTTGTGCATCCGGTTCCCCTAAATTTAAGGCTGTCTTGTCTGGCTTCAGTGGTAGAGGATGTGCCTAGTCCTGCAGTGAATTGATATGCTTGGGTAGCTTGTTACCCGATGGAGATCTAAAATATATATATTTATATTAATATATAGTAATATAATTTATATTTATATATTTTAATATAATATATATTTTTAATTAATATATATTTTTATATATATTTTAGATCTAATATCTACTGAATCTCTGTAGAATCACTTTTTTTACATATAATATGTTTTCAATCAAATGTGAGTTAATAAGTAGGCTATTTGAAAATTAACAACCCTAATAAACAAGAATAATGATCTATTCAAAACCTATTTACTCCTTGAAGTTCATTATAACAACAACCAAAAAAAAAAAAATCAAGTCTTTCTTTATTAGTCTGATTTTACTCGGAATAGTTCATCTACAATATTTTCTTTTAAAAAAGAAATCTTAACACTCCAAAACAGTGAGGGAGTTGGGGAGGGGGGGGAGGGTCATGTCTTACAAGGAAAAAAATATGACTTCACACGGGGAAGTGAGTCACCGTGTATCACACTTCAGACTTAGTCAGGACTAACCTGACTCACGTCCTTCGGAGCCAAGAACCAATCCTAGCTCTATCGCTCTGGAAAATGACTCATTTACTACTTCCATTAGCTCCCCTCGAGATCAAATCAACTGCAAATTGAAGTAGGTCTCCTGAAACTCAAGTGGCTCGGCTGGAGCTATTCCACCCTGCCAAGCACACAGGGGTTTCAACGTCTGGAATTGACTGGTTCTTTTGCTTGCAGAATGTCGGCTTGATAACAGCGCGGTCCTCTTTCCAGGCAAATCATGTCTAAACGCTCGAGTAGCTATTATCTTTGTGGGCTCTGCTCTCTTTAGGGATGGGGGAATACTCGGTTGATTATCTGTCTATCTATCATCAGTCATGTTAGAGTGGACACTGTTGACACAAATCTGAAAGGCCATAAGGACTTTGGTCAACAAAAAGTCAAAGTGCGGGGCCTGATAACAGCTCTCCCGCTTGCCCTGTGGTCACCTCTTCAAGTAAACAGTAGAGCGGAGAAGCTGCCTGGTAAAAGGCGAATTGCAGAGGAAGTCAGACTAAGTCAGAACACCCCGCCCCCACCACCACCCCCCAAGCCATGAAAGTGCTTTGAACAGAGCTGGTAAGAGTCCTCAGTGCCTAGACAGGCTGAAGTGGATTCTTTTAATGCGTTGACGGTTGGCCAGAGTCTCTCATCTGGCAACCCAAGTCACGAACATGGACAGCTAGCACACAAACACCCATAGCGTCTGACAGGACTGGCCCACCCTCTCATATAATAAAAATCAGTTAAGACACAACTTCAAGCTGGGCAATGCTGGCCCATGCCTTTAATCCCAGCACTTGAGAGGCAGAGGCAGGTGGATTTCTGAGTTCGAGGCCAGCCTGGTCTACAGGGTGAGTCCCAGGACAGCCAGGGTTACACAGAGAAACCCTGTCTTGAAGGCAAAAAAAAAAAAAAAAAAAAAAAAAAAAAAAAAAAAGACACAACTTCAGAACACCAGCTGTCCCTTTTGGAGAGAACACTGAAATGTCTCTCCAATATTTTTTTTCAGGTCCCTACCATCCAAACATCCCCATTTGACTTAGGTTAATTTCATCTTTCTTACTTGATCCCGGTAACTACCTGAATTTGCAATCTCTGAGAAGTAGATTCCTAGAGGGTTTTTTAGGGTTTTTTTTTTTCCTTTGGTTTTGGTTTTTGGGTTTGTGGTTGTTGTTAGTTTATGTGTTCGTTTTGTGCTATCTAAAGACAGTGCTTAGAAGCAGAAATGCTTTTTTTTTTCTTTTTAAGATTTATTTATTTTATATATGTGAGTACACTGTAGCTGTCTTCAGATCCACCAGGAGAGGGCACCCGATCTCATTACAGATGGTTGTGAGCCACCATGTGGTTGCTGGGATTTGAACTCAGGACCTCTGGGAGAGCAGTCAGTGCTCTTAACTGCTGAGCCATCTCTCTAGCCCGCAGAAATGCTTTTACTGTAAACAGAGAAAAACAACTTGGCAGGTATAGTGGTGCACAGCTATAGTCTCAGCATCTGAGAGCAGAGAAGTAGGAACATCAGGAGTTCAGTGTCAGCTTTGTGTACATAAGGAATCCAACTTGAAGTACACGAGACCTCAGAGAAAGAAAGAGAGAAAGAAAGAAAGGAAAGAAGGAAGGAAGGAAGGAAGGAAGCAAAGCAAAACAATCAAAACCAATTTAATTTTTTAAAAGAAACTTTTTTTTAAAGATTTATTTATTATTATAAATAAGTACACTGTATCTGTCTTCAGATGCACCAGAAGAGGGCGTCAGATCTCATTATGGGTGGTTGTGAGCCACCATGTGGTTGCTGGGATTTGAACTCAGGACCTTCGGAAGAGCAGTCAGTGCTCTTACCCACTGAGCCATCTCCCCAGCCCCAAGAAACTTTTTTTTTAAAGATTTATTTATCTTATGTATATGAGCACACTGTAGCTGTGTGGTTGTGAGCCATCATGTGGTTGCTGGGAATTTGAATTCAGGACCTCGGCTCTCTCTGGCTTGAAGATTTATTTATCATTATATCCAAGTAGCTGTCTTTAAGACACACCAGAAGAGGGTGTCAGATGTCATTACGCATGGTTGTGAGCCACCAGGTGGTTGCTGGGATTTGAACTCAGGACCTTCGAAAGAGTAGTTGGTGCGCTTACCCGCTGAGCCACCTCTTTAGCCCTAAAAGAAATTTTTTAATTTAAGTGTGTCTGTATATGCCCTGTGTGCAGATCCCCTCAAAGGCCAGAAGAGGGTATCAGATCTTATGGAGATGGAGTGACAGGGAGTTAGTTGTAAACCCTCTGATCTGGAGGCTGGGAACCTGACTTGAGTTCTCTACAAGAGCAGCAAGCGCTCTTAACCATTGAACTATCCATCTCTTTAGCCCACCAAAACAGTTTTTAAAGCTTAGTAACATTGTATCTAGTTTGTTCCCAGTGTCTCTGTGAGAGCTCTGGCCACCAAACATGTACTGATCATTGTACGTGTCTCAGATGTCATGCTAGATGCTTATGTCAAAACGAGAGATGTCATTTCTGTCCTCCCAGGGTCTGTGATGCAAATGAACAAGCCACAGAAGTGAATCCTTTAAAAAAAAAAAAGTGATTGCGAACCTCTGTAACCCCAGCACTTGTGGGGGGCAGAAGCAGGAGGATCTCTTGAGTTCAAGGCCAGCCTGGTCTACAGAGAAAGTTCCAGGACAGCCAGAGCTACCCAGAGAAACCCTGTGTCAAAAACAAAAACAAAACAAATCACGTAGGAACTCCACGAAAATAAAGCGGAGGGACTTTATATTAACTTATCCCAGGCCAAGAGGAAGTAGAGCTTTATCTTTATCAATTCGTGGACAATCTCAGTCCTAACCCACAATACCTAATACACAGGAACACAGTGTTCTCAGTACCGCAGGGCACAGTCATTAATCTCAAGAAATCTTTAACTGCAAAGTCACCAAGCCAGTAACTCAAACCCTTGATCACCCGTGATGAAGCTTAACAGCGCCTCTGAGTTCTCAGGATTGCGCTCAGGCAGGGATCACTTCTGTGGACCTTGGAGGCTTGAAAGACTCTTGGGCAGAGCTAATCCTTGCCTTGAAGAGTTTAAGCCTCCACTGAGGCTGGGAGCCAGCTGAAGAAGAGCTGAGGCTTTCCCCAGTAAACCCACAGCGTTCTGACTAATGACAGCAGGGAGAGTTGAAGCAGGGGTGTAGCAGAAGCGGGAGGAAGGAAGGGAAGGAAACTAGAAAGTTCCAAAGACAGGCAAGCTTAAGCAGGCGCTACTGCGAGAGAGAGCCGAGAGAGCCCGCGGTGATACACTCAAATGAGCCTACCCCCTCGATCTCTGCCTTTGCTCTCTGCCAACCTGCCCTCGGATTTTGTCAGCTTTTGCCAGTAACCGGGTCAAGAGGGCTCGTTGAACAAGACGGATGGACGTATCCCGAGCCTTGTGGCTGCATAATCCGTTCCTCTCTACATCATTTATGACGTGTATCTGCTCACTACCTACTCTCCATCCCTCGCCAACCTTCATCTTTCTCTACGGGTCGCTGGCCTCAAAAGTTTGCCCTGTCTTCAATTCCGTTATCCATAGCCACCCTCTGTGATTAGCCAGTGAGCCTGAGAATATAGAGGAGATGGAGCCAGAGGAGAAAGCAAGGCATCTTGGGTTCAGGGGTGTAGTCCTTCCCAGCTCTCTTTGTTGAGAAACCTTTGCCTCCGACCATTCTCATCAAGATGTACGTAGTCTCTGTAATGACTTTCTCCTCTGGTAGACACTTAAGTGGTTTCCGATTCTCTTACTCGCTCCTGACTGATGTATATATACATGGAGAACGGATACGTTAAAATTGTGACTTGCCAAGTGGTAGTTGTGACATCCAAGAGTGTGTCACGAGCGCTAAGTCCTGTCTCATCCCCACCCCAACACACAGGGATTGCATACCCGATGGTTGAAATAGATTTCTCTCAGTGAGATTTAGGAAAAACCGGGTCACCGGCTAAGTACAAGCTGCTGTCACTGGAAGCCGTTGTTCTTGAAGGATGTCATGAGGAACCACGTGTCCTGCCCTGACCGTTGCACTGGCTCATCTGAGAGAAGATATAAGAAAGCGATGGGCATTTGGCTCAGCCAATAGGCTTGGCCATGCTGAGAGACTGCACTTCCTTCGTTTATTTCAATTTACAGAACTGTTTCAAGGAGGAGGTAGTGGATGATGAAAGAAGAAATGTTTTTATTAAAAGAAGGAAGGAAGGAGGCAGGGATGGAGGAGAGGGGAAGAAGGGAGGGTGGGAGGGAAAAAGGGAGGAAGGAAGGGAGGGAAGGGAGAGAGGGAAGGAGGGAAGGATAAAGGGAGGGAGGAGAAAGGGAAAGAAGGAAGGAAGGAACAAAGAAAGGAATAGAGATGTTATAATGATCAGAAGCACTGAATGCCCTTGTAAAGGACCCAAGTTCGGTTCCTAGCTTTCACATTTCACACTGGGTAGCTCCCAGCCACCTGAAACTCCAGCTCCAGGGGATCTAATGCCCTATTGGCCTCCATAGGCACCTGGACTTTTGTACACATACCCACACAACACATACATTATACATAATGATTTTATTTTCTATTTTGTTTTTTTCAAGACTACACAGTCCTGAAACTCACTCTGTAGATCAGGCTGGCCTCATAACTCACAGAGATCCACTTGCCTCTCTTGGTGCTGGGATTAAAGGCATGTGCCACTGCCAATACCACCAGGCCTGATTTAAAACTTTTCTAAAAGGTTTTTTTTTTTTTTTTTTTTTTTGTGAAAATGAGGAAGTCAGAAATGACAGGGGAAAAAAGAAAAAAAAAAGAACAAGAGAGGCAGCTCATCGAGTTCGCCAGTGTGACAGATAAAGTGACTAGTCCCCAAGATGAAACCCAGCCCAAATGGAAAGGGAACAGGCCGCCAAAGGAGGAAGCAAGAAAAAGGTCAGTTCCCTTTAGTCAGGGCTTTCTCGCGGCCTTGCACTTCCCTGGAAATGCCCCCAATCTGGGAAACCAGATTGTCTCGGAAAAATAAAAATCGAATACTTCATTTCCTAGTCAACAAAGGTGTAAGTGACCTTTACAAATTCAAACACAGAAAGGCTTTCTCTCCTACTGTGTAGAGAACTGGATGGTTCCTGTGCTACATCTCTTTCTTCTTCTTCTTCTTCTTCTTCTTCTTCTTCTTCTTCTTCTTCTTCTTCTTCTTCTTCTTCTTCTTCTAAAGATTTCAATTACTTATTACATCGATGTATGCCTGCAGGCCTGAAGAGGGCACCATATCTCATTATAGATGGTTATAAGCTACCAGGTGGTTGCTGGGACTTGAACTCAGGACCTCTGGAAGAGCAGACAGTCCTCTTAACCTCTGAGACGTCTCTCCGGCCCCTCGCCTGATTATTATTAATGAAAATGTGTTTGTTTTAGTTTGTTTTGGTTTGTGTGTGACAGGGTTTCTTTGTCTACCTCTACCTGTCCTAGAATGAGCTCTCTGTAGAGCAGGCTAGCCTCGAACTCAAAAAGATCAGCCTGACTCCGCCTCCTGAGTTCTGGGATCAAAGGTGTGCACGCCATCACCGCCAGGCTATGGATAATTTTTTTTTATAAATCATGTACATATGCATACAAAATACATTCATATATGCAAAATTTATACTGATCATATATTTTCTAAGTCATTGAACCAACTCTTTCATGTCCTATCGTTTTAGAACCTTTTTTTTTTTTTGTATAACCATATACACGCAATATACACACACACTCACAATTTCCCAGACATTTTAAAATACACTTGTTTTATTGGTAAGAATCTGGCTGAGCTTTTATATTCTCCTGCATCGTTTCATGAAAAACATAACAGGCATGTAAGGCACTTCTGGAAACACAGTAAAAAACAAAACAAAAACAAAACAAAATAAACAAACAAACAAACAAAAACCCCAGCTGTTCCTTTTACATTGTCTTGCCCTAGAAAAAAGGTACTCGGGACGATTCCCACAGCTGGCATGCTCTGTGTGCCTTACTCATTACCACATGTAAATAAAGTCAGTAAATTACTGGCAAAGCTCGGGGGCCATCATGACTCTAGGAACTAAGCTTTTTATCTGGCTCTCTGCACATTGTATATTGCCTGGGCAAAAAAAGCAAATAATGATGATCAATGGGGAATTAATATTTTAGTCAAAGAGGAATGCAGATGAATGCAGACCATACATTATTAACCAGTGCCTGTACTCGATCCGCTTGGCACGGCATGAAATGGGTTTCTAAAGAGACAGGGTACATATTTTCTACCTGCCTCGTGATGTTTGGTCTGACCCATGAATAATATCCAATAAAGATACATTTCTCCAAGACACTCAAGAGGGAAATTTATACCCACATCTCTCTCTCTCTCGGTAATAGAACGTAAGCAGAGCATAAATATTTCTATGGTTATATTTACATAAACATGCATGCTTCATGTTCTAGGTCTATAAATATTATTAGTCTGTAGCAAGAAAGCGATTGATGGACCAGGGATGGACACCTATCAGTTACCACTTGACATTGACTGTAACCTGCATTGACATCTTAACCTCTCTGGTCTTAGGGCTTTTTGTTGTTTTTTTTTTTTAACTGTAAAATAAAGAGTCAGTTCTTTGATGACCTTGAAGAAAACTTGCAGCTTTAAAATTCTGCACAAGAGTCTCACAGGGAACAGGCTGTGGAAAAGACTACGGAAAAGTTATGGTCAGGACTCCAGCATAAAAATGAAAAATGAGTGTTAAAAAATATGCTTTTCCCCCCCAAATGGGTAAAATATATATGGATACAGGAGCAACTGTATGTGCCTGTAATCATAGGCACATAAAGTTATGTGTATCTATCAACTGCTGCTCTCTTAATGAAACACATAATCACTAACCAGTAACTGTACACAGGGACAAAGAGCTTTTTATTTGCACAGCGTCTGTGATGGTTTGTATGTGCTTGGCCCAGGGAGTGGCACTATTTGGAGGTGTGACCTTGTTGGGGTAGGTGTGTCACTGTGCGCATGGGCTTTAAGACCCTCCTCCTAGCTGCCTGGAAGTGAGTCTTCTGCTAGCAGCCTTCAGATGAAGATGCAGAACCCTCAGCTCCTCCTGTACCATGCCTGCCTGGATGCTGCCATGCTTCCCACCTTGATGATCATGGACTGAACCTCTGAACCTGTCAGCCTGCCCCAATGAAACGTTGTCCTTTATAAGAGTTGCCTCGCGCCGGGCAGTGGTGGCGCACGCCTTTAATCCCAGCACTTGGGAGGCAGAGGCTGGTGGATTTCTGAGTTCGAGGCCAGCCTGGTCTACAGAATGAGTTCCAGGACAGCCAGGACTATATGGAGAAACCCTGTCTCAAAAAAAAGCAAAAAAAAAAAAAAAAAAAAAAAAAAAAGAGTTGCCTCGGTCATGGTGTCTGTTCACAGCAGCAAAACCCTAAGACAGAAGCATAGCATACAAGATACATAGGGAATTATTAAACTGTTAGCATAGGAAATGTTTTGCTGGAAGTGTTATGTAGTTATAGACTCGAAATTCGCTGGTTATGCAATTCTCCTAGCAAAAAGGAAGGTAGCCTTCTTTCCTCCAGTGCTGGGAATTGAACTCGGAACCTAATGGATGCACGCTACCAACTGAGCTACGTCCTTGGTCCTCTCTGTAAGCTTTAAGAAAGCCTAAAATGAATGGTTAGGTGCCGGTTTGCCAAAACCCCAGCAGGGGAAAGAAGGAAGGAAACATCTTATCTTCTTCACAATACAGGTCAGGCTGAGGGAACGTCGTATACATGGGGGTGTTTGTAAGCCAATGGCGGCACAGACTACCAGCAAGATGGGGACTAGAGAGAGAGAAAATGGCTGTGTTGTTCGAGACTTTGTTTGGAACATGACAGAAGCCCCTGGCTCAGCTATGTGCTTTGGAAAGAGCCCGCCTAGCATTGTCAGAGCTTAGAGAAGTCCTGTTTTCCCTACTTTGTAGACGAAGGAAACCAGACAGGGTTGACAGGGTCAGATTAGACAGCAGTTCTCAACTCCCAGTCCAGCCCGCTTTCCCTCACTGCTTCCCTGTCCTGTACATGGATCCAAAACAAACCTTTCCCTCCCTGACTTTCCATGCTGGTCCTCCAGGGATGAATAAGATCTTCTGTTTGTTACCTTACCCTCCCTGAGAAGGTCCTCCAAAGCCGTAAAGTTTCTCCCAAGCTGACTCATGCTTTGCGTCAGTCAAATGATGCGTCTGAGCCATCATCCCAGCTGAGCCATCCAAGAGCCAAGCCACTTACACTAAGTTTTCAATGCTGCTGTCCTCCAAAAGAAAAAAGAAAAAAAAATGAATAGAAGGTGAGATTCAAGTTTCTCTGTGATTCAGTTGTTTTAACTGTTACCCAGGTGGCTGAAGAGATGGCAGAGCGGCTGAGAGCACTTACGACTCTTCCAAATTGGATCCCAAGCACCTTGGTCAGGTGATTCACAACTGCCAGAGAATTTAACAACCTCTGCTGGTCTCCAAAGATACCCATATATACACCACACACAGAGAGAAAGAGAGACAGAGAGAGAGAGAAAAAGAGAGAATAAAAATAAATCTTTTTTTAATGATTTATTATTTATTTTTATTTTATGTGCATCTGGTGGTTTGCCTGCGTGTATGCCTGTAGATTGAATCTCATGGAGCTGGATATAACAGACAGTTGTGAGCTGCCATGTGGGTGGTGGGAATTGAACTCAGATCCTGTGAAAGAGAAGCCAGTGCTTTTAACTGCTGAGCCAGTCTTCAGTCTCGTTAACATAAAACTTTAAAATAAAAAGCAAATGAAACTGCTAATCAAGGGCAGGAGTACATGTAGATTTCCAAAACCCAGAAAATAATTACCAGTATTTTTAAATCTTTGGTTTTTCGAGACAAGGTTTCTCTGTATAGCCCTGGCTGTCCTGGAACTCACTCTGTAGACCAGGCTGACCTGGAACTCAGAAATCTGCCTGCCTCTGCCTCCCAAGTGCTGGGAGTAAAGGTGCCACCACAGCCCGGCATATTTTAAAATCTTATTTCATACAAACAACTTCAATTCTGCAAGCAGGGAGTAGACATTCTGAATTATTTCTTTATATAATAAGAGGAGGGGAAGGATCGGAAAGATTTTGATATGCTCAATATCTCTTACCTAGATTTAGGACGCAGCCTTTTCACAAGCAGTTTGACGCTTTTGTTTCTAAGCTGTGTTTGTGCTATTCTGAGTGCAATAGGAACAACAACGTGACAGTCTAAAACATGTACATGAAATCTTCATAAGACCCAAGATCGCATGCTGTTACCGGGCTGAGACAGTTCCACTCCTCTCCCCCAATTAACTCCGTTCCTCGTAAATTACTTAATGAAAGCCTTCCAGTGTCATTTCAGACACAGAGCCGGTTAGAGAGTCAACTATAACCCAACAATTTTGAGTTGATCGAGTTGGGCCGCGAAGAAAGAGGAAGCCACTGAAAGGAAAAGCTGACTGTTGTGAAAGTTGCTTCGAAATATAAACTTCCCCCAAGGATGCATAGAAGTAGGATGAACACTTCCTCTTCCGTCTCCAAGGGAACGCACGTCGCTCACATCGCTCTGACTTCCGGTGACTTTGTGGCCGCGTCCTCAGCTCCCCGATCACTTCACAGTACCTCAGACTAACTCTGTCGGCTGCCTCTGCTCTGGGAAGTATTTGGTAGAAGCAGGAGGCTTCTTCGTTTACCTCAAAGCTTGTACTATCTCTAGTCGACAAAGCCCTACCACACACACTCTCTGCAGGAAAGCAGTATAAAATACTCTAAGTGGAAATGGATTCCCACGGACACATGGCCCAATCATGCTGCTGGACAGGGAGAAAGAAGCTCGAAGGACCAGCGTGGAGGCTGTCCTCGGAGTTTTTGTTTTGTTTTGTTTTGTTTTCTGCTTTTTCGAGACAGGGTTTCTCTGTATAGCCCTGGCTGTCCTGGAACTCACTTTGTAGACCAGGCTGGCCTCGAACTCAGAAATCCACCTGCCTCTGCCTCCCAAGTGCTGGGAATAAAGGCGTGTGCCACCACCGCCGGGCTGTCCTCGGAGCTTCTTAAAATAAATGAAGAAAGGCCTTGGAAGAGACAAGAAAAATTAAAACAACTCCCTCCTAAGCAGGGCGCTGAAGCTAGCTCTGTCTCCTGGACAACTCTTCTCTCTGAAGAAAACAACAGCATCTTTCAAACCAAGTAGAAGAAAGTTTCTTCTTCTTCTTCTTCTTTTTTTCCCCTTGAAGATGAGAGTTAACTTCACAGACTCGAAAATCAGACCACACTGCAGCTCCCTTGCCTGCAAAAATAATGGTTTTTCCTGACATTTTCAGACTGCACAATTTAACGACTCAATGTTTCATTTGACATTTAAGAAGTCATCCGTCTCCAAGAAGCCGATTGGCAAGTCTTCCTGGTTCCAGGAATTAGCGAATACGTCGCGCATGAGAACACAGCTTACCACACAGTCCAAAACACTCTTCAAAAAAGCCAGCCCGAGATGGGTGGGGAAGCCAATTACAGCTCTGGGGCTGGACTGCCACTTAGCTTGGGCCCTGCCAGGAAGCTCTCTGTAAATCTATTACTCTGAAAAGGTTGCACGGTCATCTCAGGCAGCAGAAAGCCAGGTATCCCTGAGCAGGGTTGCCCGTGTTGAATTCGAGGCTCCTCTACAAACTGTGCGACCTGTGGGCACCATTTAACCTTATTAGAGGTTTTCTCGTCCCTACAGAGTCAACCGGGTTAGCTCTTATCTTATTGGTTGGTAGATAATTGAATCGGCCATTGTTCGTGAAGTTCTTAGAATGGTCCAGCAGAATTAGGGGCACTTATTAAAATTCGAAAGGAGGCGCTTAGGAGACTGCGCGTCAGTAAAGTGCTTGCAGCGCAAGCATGAGGATGTGAGATCTATCTCCAGACCCCGAGTAAAAAAATAGCTGGGCATGCTGGCTTGTACTTGTAATCCCAGAGCTTAGGAGGTAGAGACAGGAGGATCCCTGCGGCTCACTGGCTGGTCATCCTAGCCAAATCAGTGAGTTCCAGGTGAAGGTGACACAACTCGTCTCCTAAACACAGACTGTTAAGGAAGGAAAGGCACCTAAGGTTGACCTGCCACGCATGCGCGTTGCGCACACTCACTTGGCACGTCAAAGCCGATATAGTTCTTCTACTGACATCTGCGATACAGTTGCAGTTAGAGAGGCAGGGTTCCGTGAGCTTGCTCCTGGAAAAGACATAATGAGTCTTTCCTACCAGACGCGACTCCTAAACCATCCAGAGCCTAGAACTTCCAGCTTCAAGACCTCAGAGGAGAACCTGTTTGGGAATAAATGAAGCAGAACACCCCCAGGGCAGAGAAGTCACATCCGGTTGGCATTTTAATTTCTGAATCATGGGACGCCTGAAGCCAGGTCTTCTAGATCGCTCAGCTGAAATTCTCTTAATTATTTTAGGCTAGGACCGTTGGCTGTTTGTTTATGAATCACTTGCTGTGTTTCAGTGCCCACAGTGTGGATTATGGGAGAAATGAACAAGACAGTCGGCGCCAGAGAGAGTATATAGAACAAATAGTAGTAGTAGCAGTAATAATAATAATAATAATAATAATAATAATAATAATAATAATAATAATAATAAAGAGCCTCAGCATTCAGCAAGGGCTAGTCTGCATTGTTTTTTTTTATGTTGGAATTTTTTTTAACGACGTAATTTTTTGTTTGTTTGTTTGTTTTGTTTTGTTTTTCGAGACAGGGTTTCTCTGTGTAACCCTGGCTGTCCTGGAACTCACTCTGTAGACCAGGCTGGCCTTGAACTCAGAAATCCACCTGCCTCTGCCTCCCAAGTGCTGGGATTAAAGGTGTGCGTCACCGCCCGGCTACGATATACTATTTTTATTTGTTCTTTCGGAGTTGCACACCATGCACCCAGTCGCACTCACTTCCCAGTCCTCCGTGTCTCTCCCTGTGCATTGGTATTTTTGTCAGGTCCCTTTGCTCTTACTGGCCTTTACAAATGTGGGATTCTGCCAGGTCTGGTGGCACACACCTTTAATCCCAGCACTCCGGAGGCAGAGGCAGGCGGATCCCTGGAAGTCTGATACCAGCCTGGTCTACATAGTGAGTTCCATGATAGCCAGAGCTATACAGTGAGACCTTGTCGCAAATAATAATAACAATCATCATCATCATCATCATCATCATCATCATCATCATCATCTTTATGGACTCTCAAATTTTATGAGGATACACAAAATTATCATTTCCTTGGTTAGATTTAATCTGTCTCTGTCTGTCTCACCCTAAGACAAGGTCTCGTGTCACCTAATCTGGCCTCAAACTTACCCTACAGCAGAGGATGATCTTAAACTCTTAATTCTCCCAGCCGTCCACACCTCCTGAGTTCTGTGAAGATAGATAGGCATCTACAGTATGGGGCAGTGCAGGGCTCAAACCCAGGGCTGCGTGCGTGGTAGACAAGCGCGCTACCAGCTGAGCTACACTCCCAGATGCAAGATCTCTCCTATATTCTCACCTTCTCCCTTGGCGATCAGGCCAAGAAAATTAGTCAAGACTCCACGGTTGTTTTGCTTGCTCGGCTTACTTATTTACTGGGCATTTTGCGGGGAGGAGGAATGGAGGAGCACGGATCTAGTGCTGATTTCACATCTTCAAACAGTTCTGCTTTGTTTCCCTCTACCACAGCGACGGTGTGTGCCCCCGTTTACGTAGGAAAGATAGACCAGGTTTAAAAGCACCGCAGAGGCCCTCCTTAGTTCAGGCGTGAGCAAGGTTCCTAGCGAGGTTCCTAACCATTCTTGGCAGTTGGCTCAACTCCTGGCAGTGTCTAGGTTCCCCTTCTTGACCTTTGCCCAGCAACGCCCTATGCTGTCCCACCGGGATGGCTGCTTCATGTATGTGTTTGTGGGAAATGGGAGGAGAGCTTCCTGTGAAAAAAAGATGCTTTTAAAACAGTGGGTGGAAGGCAGGCGGTGGTGGCGCACGCCTTTACTCCCAGCACTTGGGAGGCAGAGGCAGGCGGATTTCTGAGTTCGAGGCCAGCCTGGTCTACAGAGCGAGTTCCAGGACAGCCAGGGCTACACAGAGAAACCCTGTCTCGAAAACCAAAACCAAAACAAAACCAAACAAAAAAGCAGTGGGTGGAAATCTCTCTTCCATAGGACCCCTCGAGTACTGTCTTCAGGTACTCGAATCCTGACTAACAGCAAGGGCACCGCTTCTGATCAAGCGAGGCATCTCTTCAATCAAAAACTAAAGACCACGCCCATGATCCATCAGAAAGACCTACGAATCAACCTCTATGGCTTCAGTCATGCTTCTAATGAATGGGTTTCCTCGTTTCCTGGGATCAGTCACCCCCTAACAGGGGGTGAGAGTTGGTAGTGAAAAAGACCTCAGCCGGTAGTCAACACAAAGAGAAGAGGAGGATGGTTACAAAGATCCTCACGGGCCCTCCGAGACACCTGCAGAGGCAGGCAGATGTCTTTGCGTTTGAGACCAGCCTAGTAATAAATGGAAGGTGTGTACTGCGTTATTTATCTATTGTTATTTTGTATGTGCGTGCAGGTGTTCAGGCCTCGTGTGTGTGTGTGTGTGTGTGTGTGTGTGTGTGTGTGTATGATGGGGTATGTGTGTTTATTTGTGTGTGTGTATGTGTATAAGTGTATGTATATATGTGTGTATGTGTATATGTGTGTATATAAGTGTATGTGCATATGTGTGTGCATGCATGTGTGTATGTGTGCGTGTATATGTGATTATATATGTGTATGTGTGTATATATGTGTGTGTATATATGAGTATGTATAAGTGTATGTGCGTATGTATATGTGTGTATATAAGTGTATGTGTATATGTGTGTATGTATAAGAATAGGTATATATGTCTATATGTGTGTATAGTTTATGTGTATATGTGTGTGTGTATACACGTGTGTGTGGGGGGGTCAGAAAGCACTGTTTGCTGTCATTTCTCAGACACTGGTCACTTTGTGTTTGAGACGGGACCTCTCACTGGCCTGGAACTCACCAAATTAAGCTGGGCTGGTTGGCCACCAAGCGCCAGGGATCAGCTTGGTTCCATTTCCTGGAGCAGTTGTTCCAAGTATGTGTCTCCAAGCCTGGCTCTGTTAGGTTTTGGTTTTGTTTTTTAACTTGGGGCCTGAGGTTGGAAGCAGGTCCTCATGCTTGAGAGACAAAGTACTTTGCAGACAGAGACACATCGCTTTTATTTTTATAGAGCAAATTCATAGGGCTCTCTATCTGCTTAGTAAATAAAAACAACCCTAAAGTAATGGTTTGAGTTTTGATTTTTAAAAATGATCTCATTTCAATCCTCCTAATGACTTTGTAAAGTATAAAGGGTTAAATAAATTCCCCAAAGCCACATGGTCTACTGCTGGCCCCATCAGGGATCAGGATGCAAAAGCCAGGAGCTCATCCTGCATTCAGCATCTATTCACTGTGCATGGTGACTGACAGCAAGGAAAGAAAGCTTACAACCTGAATATCCTTTCTGATGAAGAAACAGGTGAAAAACTCAGTGTAAAATAGTTTCCTCCGAACTAATGGTACTTGGTAGCAATGTTTCTAATATCATGCATCCTAATATTATTCGACCATTAAATAATATGTGGCAGTGAAGGCTTCTAATCCCAGCACTTGGGCGGCAGAGGCAGGTGGATTTCTGAATTCAAGGCCAGCCTGGTCTACAGAGTGAGTTCCAAGACAGCCAGGACAGCCAGGGCTACAACAGAGAAACTCTATCTCAAAAAAGAAAAAAGAAAAAAGAAAAAAAGAACGGCAGAGGCAGGCAGATCTCTGTGAGTAGAAGGCCAGCCAGGGCTCTATTATATGCAGAGAAACCCTGTCTCAAAAAAAAAAAATTAAACAAAACAAAAAAACTTTGTACATGCCTAACATGTACAAAGCCCTAGGTTGGTTGGACCCCCAGCACTGCATAAAACTGGGTGTGGAGGTATACATGTCTGCCATAACTGGGGGTATACATCTGCCATCCCAGTGCTCAGGGGATGGAAGCAGGAGGATTAGAAGTTCAAGGCCACGTGTGGTGACACAGCGAGTGTCAAGCCAGCCTGCCCTACATTAGACCCTGACTCTAAATTAAAATATAACAACAACAAAAAAAAAACCTTGGTAAATATAGTGGCACACACCTGAAATCCCAGCCATTCTAAAGGATTGCAGGTTCAAGACCAGCCCAGGCTACATAGCAATCCTCCACCTCAACAAACTTTAAACATAATGCACATAGATAGGAAGTCAGGTTCTCCCTTCACATCAGATAAGGGGCTGGTTGATGGTGTGGCTCGGACCCCTTTCTTTCTAACATGCAACCTTCATCTCTGTTGAAATTAGCTAACCCCAGAAAGCCACTAGCTGTGGAACAAAATCCCTCAACCACTAAGTCTCACAAAAACTTGCAAAGAACTCATTCTTCTCCCAGTCATCAGTCTAACTGATGGCCACCACTGCCAGAGTATTTTTCTAGATGAAATGCTAAACTCGCCATATTTGGTAATACAAGTCCAAAGAGTGTGAGAATGGAGAGAACGATTTTTTTTCCTTAAAAAAAAAAAAAGAAAAAAGGGAAAAAGGAAAGAGTTTGGCTCTTGCCATCTATTTATGGAACAAATAACTTCTGGGAATTCTCTGGAACACTTTCATTGATAGCATATTTACTGCATCCATTTTACTTCTGTATTAAATTTCAATCTAAGACCACTAATTATAGGGTTGGCTTTACTCAAAGTAGAAGTAGCTCCTCTCTCTCTCTCTTTCTCTCTCTCTCTCTCTCTCTCTCTCTCTCTCTCTCTCTCTCTCTGTGTGTGTGTGTGTGTGTGTTTGTGCTCACATACACACATGCACACACATGTATAAGACAGAGAGGAGGAGGTGGGGGAAGAAGAGGGAGAGGAAAGAAGAGAAAAGAGGGGAAAGGAAGCAGGGGGAGTTTCATTGTGTGTGGCCAATGCAAGAACTCTCTGCTTCTTTAAAGGAAACATCAATAGTGTGGCTGCCAAGGCAGCAGCCAGGGCGGACAATAGACTCGAGCCAGGGAAAGCAGAGCCAAAGACAATCTGGCTGAAGGACAGACGACAGGCAGATGAGGCTGCTGAGGGTCCAACACCAGGAACGTTTAACCTTTTATTATCGTTGCATGTGGCTTTCCTGTGGAGTTTTTTGTTTACTTGTTTTGAGACAGGGCTTCAAGTAACTCAGACGGGTCGTGCACTCAAGACTTTGTGTGTGACAGATAAATGTCCTGCCAACTGAGCCAACTCCAGAGCCATTCCTTGCCACGCACACTTTGCGTCAAGGCGGTATCTGAGG
>NW_022196909.1:31857468-31857849 GCF_008632895.1 Mastomys coucha
AGCCTCATGTAATATTTAAAGAAATACACTCAGATTTTACACCACCTGTGTGTAGTCTGTTTGTCAAAAGCCGAATCCCGTGCACACCTGGCCATAATCCCTCGTCCCGCGGAATAAGGGACCCCCCCGCAAGAAACCCTGGTCCGCGGCAATTCCTGTAGATTCCTCAAGACTCTGTTTGGACTCACATTTATAGACGCCAATTGAGGACCAGATCCTAATGTACACATTCTTGTTTCCTTAAATTCATCTCTCCTTCATCATCTGATATTAAATTTATCTTACCTATTTTGTCATTTTCTACATTAGGTTAGGTTTCATGTATTGATTAGTTTATTCCCTTTTTTTTTTCTTTTCTTTCCTTTTCTTTTTTTTTTTTTT
>NW_022196909.1:31857859-31862205 GCF_008632895.1 Mastomys coucha
TTTTGGTTTATTGAGACAGGGTTTCTCTGTGTAGCTCTGTCTGTCCTGGAACTCACTCTGTAGACCAAGCTGGCCTCAAACTCAGAAATCCATCAGCCTCTGCCTCCCAAGTGCTAGGATTAAAGGTGTGTGCCACCACTGTCTGACCAGTTTATTTCTTGTTTTGTTTTGTTTTTTCAAGACAGGGTTTCTCTGTGTAGTCCTGGCTATCCTGGAACTCACACTGTAGACCAGGCTGGCCTCGAATTCAGAAATCTGCCTGCCTCTGCCTCCCAAGTGCTGGGATTAAAGGCATGCGCCACCACCGCCCAGCAGTTTATTTTTTAATAATTATTTTTTTACACCCATTGATGTTTTGCCTGCATGTATGTCTATGTGACAGTATCAGATCCTCTGGAACCAAAGTTACAGACTGGAGTTATAGCACCGTGTGGCTGCTGAGAATTAAACTCAGATCCTCTGGAAGAGCAGCCTGTGCTTTTAACTGTTGAGACATCCCTCCAGCTCCCATATTGACACTTTTAATATATGTATGTATCTCTGTGTGTGAATGTGTATCTATATTGGTGGTATCTGTGTATGTATATCTGTGTGTGTTGGGTATCTGTGTGTGCTGGGTATCTGTGTGTGTATCTATGTATTTGTGTGTGTTTGTATCTCTGTGTGTGCATCTGTGTGCTGGGTATCTCAGTGCGTGTATCTGTGTATGTTTGTATCTGCATGTCTATCTATGTATTTGTGTGTGCTCGTATCTCTCTGTGTGTGTTTATCTGTGTGTGTGTTTGTATTTGTCTATGTATCTGTGTGTAGGTGCATATGTGTACATGTGTGAAGGTCCCCAAAAAGGCCAGAAGTGAGTGTTACATCTGCAAAGGCTGAAGAGACAGATGCTGAGAACTACACTTGGGTCTTCTAGAAAAGCAATGAGCCTTCTTAACCTCTGAGCCATCTCTCAGCCCCTTGGTGACTGATAATATAGGCCATATTCTTTCAGGTGTTGATTTCATTTATATGTATAGATATGAGCATGGATGAACGTACATCCATACAGGAAATTACAGAGGCTAGAGGGGACGTCAGATCCCCTGGAACTGGGGTAACGGGCAGTTGAGAGCCGCCGCGTGGATATTGGGAACTAAATCCAGGTTCTCTGTAAGAGCAGTAACCGCCCTTAACCACTGAGCCGTATCTTTAGCCCCTAAACTTTGAAGTTTTAATTTCAAGTGCAGAATTAATTATATGAATAATATTTAATATATATTTATAATCAATATTATAAACATCAATGTTTTATATAATATATTACATGTCACATATATATGTTACATTTGCACACGTTACATATGTGTAATGTTAATGTTGCATATAATATGTGGCATTTACACACATATTTGTAATATTAATATTATATACATATGTTCTATTATATATAGGATATATAATATATGCCAACCTCAAATATGAATTACTTTCATATACATATTTTGATGTCCACTTACTTCTGTCAAATACTTAGTTTTTTGTTTTGTTTGTATGTGTGTATATAACATTTTCTGTAAAACCACATTTTTTTCTCTTCCTCATCTTCTTCTTTTTCTTTGTTTTTTTTTTTTGTGTGTGTATGTGTGTATGTGTGTGTGTGTGTGTATAGGTTTTTGTTCTTTTGGGGGTTTTTTGTTTGTTTGTTTTTGAGACAGGGTTTCCCTGTGTAGCCCTGGCTGTACAGTAGTCACTAGGCCAGAAGTTCTAGTAGTCCAAGAACTCACTCTGTCGTCCCAACTGGCCTCAGACTCACAGAGATCGACCTTCCTCTGCTTCTCAAGTGCTGAGATGAACAGTATACCCCATTACACACACACACACACACACAGTGTTTTCCCTCCTAATATATCATAAATGTCTTCCCCCTGTAATATGCTCAAGTAGTCTGCTTTTAACAACTGGGGTCCGCCCCTAACCCATCCTTCCGGTCAGTCCTCTAGACTGCAACACCCCTATCTTACTAAGCCATCACTATAAAGGATGCTGAGCTAAACATTCCGGCTGTACACTGAAGTTTCCACACAAGGGCACACCCATGTTAAATATTCTCCAAGGCTGACTGACTGATTAGAATTTATGACTGGAGAGGGTTGGAATGTTGCAGATCTGGAGACGAATTATCCTGGGCTTATCATCGGTCCCCGTAACAGCCACCTACTGCCCGGTTCTGTGTCAAACCTAACATCCTTGTGACTATTAGACAGATTCTTTTGGAATGTGATGATGGACTCTACATCCACAGCCTAAGGCCGCCGCCACACAGTCTCTAAAGCCAACAGCGCACTGTAACCCACTATGGCAGTTCAACGACCTATCAACTTGACACAACCTAGAATCACTTGGGAAGGCAGGCTCCACGGGGAACCGGCTAGGTCTGACGGCCTTGTGGAGGACATTTGTGAGTGGCTGTCTTGATTTTTAATTCATGAAACAGACTCAACCCCCTGTAGTTGGTACCGTTCCCTAGGCAGAGGGTTCGAAACACCAACAAGCAAGGAATCAAGCCGCGCATTTATCCTCTTGCTGCTTCCAACTGTGGACATAATTCTGTGAGGTCCTGCCTTGACTCCCCCGCAATAATAGACCATGGTTTGGCTAAATAAATCCAAGTAAAACCCTTTCCTCTCCTACTTTGCTTTTGAGGGGGGAGTATTTGTCACCACAACAGAAATGAACCTAGAACACCCACCCACCTGGTGTTCCCACCCACGTGCTTGAAAACTAATCTGATTCAGTATTTTCTTTCGCTCCATAATGATAAAACCCTTATGAAACCATTTCCACGTTGGAACATGGTTGTACTGGCTGGTTTTGTGTGTCAACTTGACCCAGGCTGGAGTTATCACAGAGAAGGGAGCTTCAGTTGGGGAAGTGCCTCCATGAGATCCAGCTGTGGGACATTTTCTCAATTAGTGATCAAGGGGGTAGGGCCCCTTGTAGGTGGTGCCATCCCTGGGCTGGAAGTCTTGGGTTCTATAAGAGAGCAGGCTGAGCAAGCCAAGAGAAGCAAGCCAGTAAGAAACATCTCTCCACGGCCTGTGCATCAGCTCCTGCTTCCTGCCTGAGTTCCAGTCCTGATTTCCTCTGGTGATCAACAGCAGTGTGAACGTGTAAGCTGAATAAACCCTTTCCTCCCCAACTTGCTTCTTGGTCATGATGTTTGTGCAGGAATCAAAACCCCGACTAAGACAATGGTCTTTGGGATAATCTGAGTCTACACTCTTGGGCTGTGGTCATGCTTATTTGCCTCCAGAATAAAGCCTTTTATTTGTTTTAAGGTAGGAACTGTGTTTTGTTTATATCAGCGGTAAAAATCCCTAGCCATGTTGATATAGTGTGTGTGGTATGTATATAGTCATAGTTCTAATGATAGCTATAGTTATAAATGCCCCGGTGCTCATTCGGAGGTCAGAGGACAATTTTCAGGAGTCAGTTCTCGACTTTCACCAGGTGGGTCTCAGGGATTGGACTCAGGTCCTCGGGCTTATCAGGAATTGCTTTTACCCATGACCTACTGGGTTTCATTGGGGTTCGTCCCAGGAGCATCAGTGAAAGTCATTCACGGGATCATGGGTGATCGGTCAGTGATTACACCACTGGTAAAAATATATGTATATATCTTTCCCTCTTCCAGTTGCCTATATGTCCTCAAGGAGAGGCGGGGCTTCTTGAGCCTCTCCTTCTCCATAATGAATTGTTGGTGGGCAGGCCCAGTCTTGTACAACTTAACTATTCAGAACTGCTGAGCAGTTAGGAGTGCAACAGCTGTGTTTTGTTTTGTTTTCTTTAAGATCGTGTAGCCCAGGCTGGCCTCAAAATCCTCCTGTTCCATCTCCTGAGTCTTGGGATGAAAGGTATATACCACTATGCACTGTTAATGGGGTACCGCAGCTAGCACCTAGGGCTTTGTGGTTGCTAAGCAAATGGCCTACCAACTGAGCTACATTCAGCTCCAACATAGATACTGTATGTGGATACTGAAGTGGTCAACTTTAGATAATCCGGTATGCGCTATTTCAGAAATCCAATTTCTGGACTCGTTACTATGTTCGGCTACATGGTTCATTCAAAGGGTTGAAGTAGCATCTGAGATGAAATTGGCATCAGTGCATGCACACAGATACACAGAGCAAGCTGTAAGCCACGAGACGGTGCCTTTAAAGCCAGCATGTTGGGGAATAACCCAAACTCACTTTTCACCGGTTATGTGCCTTCTTACTATTGTTAGGAAAGCTTGCTAAGGCACGAGACTGTTATCTTTAAGGAGATGTTCTATGCTTCTGAGCTCTACAACTGAGGAATGG
>NW_022196909.1:31862215-31869608 GCF_008632895.1 Mastomys coucha
CTGTTGCTGTCTTCAGACACACCAGAAGAGGGCATTGGATCCCATGACAGATGGTCATGAGCCACCATGTGGTTGCTGGGAATTGAACTCAGGACCTCTGGAAGAGCAGTCAGTGCTCTTAACTGCTGAGCCATCTCTCCAGCCCTAGCTCTTTTTTTTATATTCTGCCTTAGGCCTCTAAGAGTGGAGTTTTTGGAAACTATTGTGGGAGATAGGGATGATCAAATGCAAATGTCTGGTCCTGTTGGGTGGGATGCTTTGACCCTGTAGAGGCACACACATTTCCTACCAAGAACCACTCCGACGTGTCACAGACATTAGGTTACAACTTTTAATTTGCCCTTATTCTTAATATGACGTACATATGTCTCATTACACATGATAAAAGCAAATATCTGTCTTTAATTGTGACATCAACAAGAAGTCCTGAAGCCTTGGTTTTCTGTGCTCCACGGAGTCATAATTCATGGATCACTCTTAGAGATCTTGTGAGATGGCATGCACTACAAACCTCGACATAGATTCATTCGACAAAAAAACTGAAGTCAGAGTAGGTTTTATGGTCAGTGGCAGCTATCGAATGTTCTAGGTTATTTTCAAGCAAGCATGGAAACGTTATTAAATATACTTCTGGCAAATTGCCCAAAGAGATCTCAGAAGAAAAGGACAGAATCCTTAAACGCCATCACTCGCTGTTGTTCTTTTTCTGATCTAAATAAGTAATCCCTTTTCTGTTTAATGTTAATCTCGACCTATAGGGCAGGGGGCAGAGATGAAGACAAGCAGATCCCTCGGGTTGCTGGGCAACCACTCTAGACATTTCATGGTCAGCAGGTTCAGTGAAAGGCTGTCTCAAAACGTAAGGTGGAGAGTGTTAGAGGAAGACACATAACATGGTCACACATGGTGCATACACACACACATACACACACACACACCACAAATACATACACAAACGTAGATCTGAGTAACTTTGTCAGATCCTTTTTTTTTTTTTAAATGTAATACTGTTTATTTAACTTCAAAAACATTTCAGCATTCTAAACATACAAAAAAAAATAACAGAATGTTGCAAATTGCGTTTAGGTACAGAGGGTTCCTGAACTTCCATTGATGCAGTAGAGTTCTTTGCTTTGCTGACAACGATGAGGTCTACAGTTTCTTTAAAAAGTTTCAAATCGACTGCATCTAACTAAAGAAAAAAACTCCAAACACTTCTCATGCTAGCTGATCCCTCCCCCCTTTCAACAACTAAGAATGTCAGCAGAATGCTATGCCACTATATACAAAAACAAGACAACCTGAAGCTAAATGGATGCCCACCGCAGTATCAACAGGTCCAGCCTCACAGTGCACGCCCTGAGCTACGGCCCCCTCCAAAAGGCATCTTCCCCTTACAGCCTCCACACCAAACAAGGAGCATCAAGAATCTGTCTGGGTTGTTTTGTTCCCTTTATAAACTATAGTGATGTACAGTTGACATCTCAGGATTTCTAGCCAATAGCCATATAGTGAACACTACCTTACGAGTTGAGAACAAAATGCCAGAAACAGTCAGATCCTTTCTAACCCTGAAAATCCTTCCATCAAATCTGTTTTGCCAGAGAGGGCTGGGATGTAGTTCACTTGTCTGATGTGCACAAAGCCCTTCTTCCTAACCCCAGCACTGCAGACATAACACGTGGAAAGCACACATCTGTCATCTCGGCCCTCAGGAAGTAGAGACAAGGAGGATCAGGAGTTCAAGGCCACCCTTTACTATATAACAAATTTCAGGCCAGCTTGAGTTACCTGATACCCTGCTGAAACAAGAATGGAAAGGGGGGGGGGGCTGGAGAGACGGCTCAGCAATGAAGAACACTGGGTGCTCTTCCAGAGGGACCCAGGTTCAATTCCCAGCACTCATATGGTGGTTCATATCTGTCTGTGACGCCAGTGTCAAGGGATCTGATACCTTCACAGAGACAAACATGCAGACAAAACACCAATAAGAAAATGTTAAAAATTAAAATTTCTTTAAAAAGCAAGAAAGAGAGAGGGAGGGAGCAAGGGAGGGACAGAAGGGGTGCTCATTATAAAAGAAAACAAAAATTAACTCTTCATTAATGTGAACAACTATGCAACCATAGTTATCCAACTAAGTACTTATTTTGTGACTATATGTGAGTAAATAAGGTGCTTCCATTAGGCAAAGCTAGTGTAGTGCCACCACAGGACTGAGTTCCTTTGTACAGACTGGACATGCCCTATACAGACTCGGTAGATGATGCTTCGTGTTCAGACGCACCGATCTCCACCATATCAGTAGCTAGAATCATCCTTTCTGAAAGAGGAAGATGCATTCCTCCAGTGCGAATGAGGTCAACTGAAATCTCGGTTCTAGAAAAGCCTGAACAAGCCAGCAGATGAGGTGTTTCGGAGAAGTGAGTGACAGCTGGGTTTTCTGCTGAGCTTAGTTTAGATATTGGACAAGATTTGAGGAGGTTTTCAACAGGAGGGGAAATCACAACACACAAGCCTTCAAACACAAGAATAAATTAAGAGTTGAACACACTCTTTTGGGTGATGAATTCTATAGCCTGCCTTGATCTGTGTGGGACAGAGGGGTTGATGCCTGAAAGGACGGGGTCTCCTGAACTCACAGGGACCCTAGACAGCCAATCAAAGTCATACGCTTCCATGCAGCCAAGGACCAACCCTTGGTCCCATAACCAGCTGGTGGGGAGCCTATGATCACCAGCCTAGCACAGGTTCTTCCGTTCGGCTCTGAGCCTGTGGTTCAAATCCATTCTTCCCATCTTTACCGCACAGCCGGGAGCCTACGGCACAAAATATGCTCAATTTTTGCTTAGACCCAATGGCCAATTCTGTAATCCAACTATATCAACCGAAACTTTGGGTATTGGTGCTAATGAGCTCACTCGGACTCCCAAACAGCAGGAGCAGGAAAGCGGCTGTCTCCTGCAGTAGCTCACAGCACCTTCTTTCCTGCGTGCCTTCCTAGGAGCCAAAGGAGAGGAAATCCTCATCTCACAGAAGCACAAACAAGAGCAGAATACGGCGGTGTATGCCTTTAATCCCAGCACTCGGGAAGTAAACGCAGACCAGCCTGTTGTACAGAACGAGTTCCAGAACAGTTAGGACTACACAGGGAAAACTCTTGTAAGAGAAAAAAAAAAAATCCAGACATGCAGGCTTGCTACCTTCCCCTGAAGTTTGTAGCATCAGACGGTACCCTCTCGGTCTCGTCATACTTCTACAGGACTATGTCAAACCCACTGAGCATTAAAATACAAAGGCGTCCAGCTGGAGGGGTGGCTTCGTGGTTAACAGCGGTGGGTGCGCTTTGCAGAAGGTCCACTTCCGGTTTCCAGCCACCACATGGATAGCAACTCTCTGGATCCAATACCCTCTTCTGATCTCCACAGGCGGGCACATGGTCCACACATGTACATGCAGACAAAACACTCACACACATAAAATAAATAAATCTAAAAAAAAAAAAATTTTAATGGAGAAATGTTGCTGTGTCTTCCAGTCTTCTCTAAAAGCCCCTGTGTGTGGCAAACATATTAAGTGAATGTGTCTGCTTGTTTGACGTTCATGTGTCTTTTATTCCAAGGATCCCAGCCATGAGGCTTGAGAGACACGATGCAAAGATACTCTTACATGGTCTTCAACACGTGCAAAGCTAGACAAAAAAATCCATGGGCATCCTTAAGAGCCCAGAAAGTAGACCCCCACGCACGCGCAGTCTTGATGAACGAACGTGATTGACTGAGCCAGAGATGCAAAGCAGCGGTCCAGTTCCTGCCTAGTGTGCACAAGACCCTGGACTCAATCACCAGGACCACTCAGAAAAGAGCATTAGATCAGCATTAGGTAGTGAGGAACGTGTTCCAACAATGCTTGAAAGAATGATTATCTGTACGGAACAGGGTGGAAAGCTACTTCAGACTCTCGGCCCCTAGGAGGAGGGAGGGAAGGAAGAGAGAGAAGGAAGGAGGGAGGGAAGGGAGAAGGGAGAGAGGGAGGGAGGAAGGATAGGAGGAAGGAAGCAAGGAAGGAAGGAAGGAAGGAAGGAAGGAAGGAAGGAAGGAAGGAAGGAAGGAAGGAAGGGCAAACTAAAACTTTAGGGCTGGAGGGATGGCTCCGCGGTTAAAAGCACTGACTGTTCTTCCAGAGGTCCTGAGTTCAATTCCCAGCACCCACATAGTGGCTCACAACCATCTGTAATAGGATCTGATGCCCTCTTCAGATGTGTTTGAAGAGAGCAACAGTGTACTCACATACATAAAACAAATAAATAAATCTTAAAAAAAAAAGAACTAAAACTTTAAATGTTTAGAAAGAAAGTAAGAAAATGTGTTTCTGCTGTTAGACTATGGAAGTGCTTCTTCAACAAAACACAAAGTCAAAAAAAATTGGGGAAAGTTCTATCGATTACTTGCTTGCTTGATTAATCGACTGATTGGCAGCAAGATCAGCTGTAGCTCAAGCTAATCTCAAATTTGTGATGTAGCCAAGGGTGATCCTAATTTTCCATCCTCCTGCCTCCATCTCCCAAGCACTGGGATTCCAAGAGTACTGGGGGATCAAACAGAAGGTTTTGGGAGTTCGAGGCAAACATTCTGCCAAATGATCCATCCCAGCCCCAGGAAACATTTATTAATTGGACTACATTTAAAAATACATCAAAGGACACATGCCTGCATAATTATATTCATTTATAAATATTTGTTGAACTGTCTCCTTAAGATTCATGCCTACGGGGTGGGGGGCAGCATGTGGAATGTAAATAAATAAATAGATTAATTAATTAATTTTTAAAAAGATAAGTTGGGTGGGATGATGATAAATTATATATTTATGATATGTATGCTTATTTTTATGCCTTAGGCTTTATATTTCCTTTCATAAACGTCTAACCATTGAAATTTGTGTAAAACTTGAATTGGAGAACAAATATTAAAGTTGTAAATACATAGCAACTCACCTTAGCCTAGATTTGAGGTCAGAAGAGAAGAAAAACTTTAAAAAAAAAAAAAAGATTCGTGCCCACTATTTTTGTATCTGGTGTCTGTTATACTTTCATTTTTCAAGTAAAACAGACAAGACCATGAGCATACAAGCCATGCAACAGGAAACCTGCATGACCAGCGTTCATTCTCTGTGGTCACAGGCAAATGAAACTGAAAATCAGGAGGACGTAGTTTACACACGTTTGATGAGCTGACATTAACAAGTCTGACAGGACATGTAATCGATAAGAATCTGCAGCCCGGGGGGAACTTTCCACACTGGTAGCAGCGGTGATAATTATTTAAGGGGAAATTTGAAGTATTTACTGTCAGGTCTAAATGTTACCACCCAGCAATTCTTTAGGCATAAACGCCAAAGGGAAACTGCATGTTAACAGAGAACCCTGAACAAAAATGTTCACAGAAGCGCTTGTTAGTAATAACAAGTAGCAAGAAGTCTAAAAGCCCAACCTAGGGGTGGAAAAAAAAAACAAGAAAAAAGATCAAAAAGAGACAGTGACAACAATAGATGGGATACCTTGTGGCTGAGTAAATAAACCAGCTAAACTAACATAGCAACTTGGACAGCTTTCACAAAACTAATGTAGGATGGGCAAGGCGGCTCATCAAGGGTAGGAGCTTGCTACCAACCTTGACAACCTGAGTTCAGCTACCAAAACCTGTGGTTAACCTAACCATAGGAGGGAATTGACTCTAGACTTTTTTTCTCTGAGTAGCCCCGGCTTAGCTTAGCGTGTGTGCCTTCCCAATGTCTCTCACCTCCCCCTCCCACCCCCATGCACACGCAAGAGCACTATAATAATTGATTTAATTGAATAAGAATGACGTTAACCAGAGAAGAGGAACTTCTCTGAATCTGCTCCTGGCTCATTGTCTGCCTTTGTCTTTATCAGAACCCTCTGGGGAGGCAGTCTGCCAGCCAGGGCAAGAGTGTTACAGAGAAACACTGGGCTCACAGGGATTGGAACCCTGGGCAGGACATGGGCTAGGCCGGGTGCCGGCCATCAATCACTGGGTACTTCTATTTTTCTCTGTCCTGGTGGCAGTCATGAGTAGGTCCCTGTGTGAGAAATGTGTGTCCTCAGATGACCCCAGATTGGAAGGGAAAAGATCAGAGCTTTGTCCACACTTGACTCAGGAGATTTAAGTACAAATCAAGTTTGTACTCAGCCAAGCCATTTTTAGTTCAAAATGTTCATGACATATGTGTCTCTTGAGTCACACTGATCCAATCTGGTTGCCTCTGTTCAGGCATCCTTTTTTCATTTTGACAGAGCAGTCAGACTCTGGCTGTGCTCTGAGAAGGTGATGAGACCACTTCCTAGCAGTATAGACTACAAGAAGGGACATCTGGCTGACATCTTACCAACCCTCTTCAGCTGTGGGCCAATGCATTCTCTTTATTCTGTCCCTGCTGGCCTCCTCCTGATTCATCCTCGGGGCCACCCGTTCTGAGCGATGTTGGCTGTATAGCCAGCTGGAGAGTGATGGTTAGTTAACATTGGTCATCAACTTCACAAGATCTACAATCACCTAAGAGACAAAACTCTAGTTACGACGGGCGGTGGTGGCACATGCCTTTAATCCCAGCACTTGGGAGACAGAGGCAGGTGGATTTCTGAGTTCGAGGGCAGCCTGGTCTGCAGAGTGAGTTCCAGGACAGCCAGGCCTACAAAGAGAAAGTCTGTCTCAAAAAACCAAAAAAAAAAAAAAAAAAAAAAAAAAAAAAAAAACCAAAAAAAAAACCAAAAACAAAAAACAAAAAAACCCTCTAGTTACATCTCTAAGGAGATTTCTAGACTGGGTTAAGTAAGATAGGCAAATCCACTCTAGGTAAGAAGATAGGCTGGAGCCTCAGACCAAAGAAAAGGACAAAGTGACCGAAGTGCCAGCATCTACCTCTCTTCCTGACTGCAGATGTCACATGACCAGCGGCCTTAAGTTCTATCAAGCTACCAGGATTTTCCCTGCCATGATGGTCTGTCTGCACCTTCAAACTGTACGCCAAAACAAACTCTCTCTCCTCAATTCCAATGCCCACCTTCTCCCCTCACCCCACCCCCAGACTATTCCAAATTTTTTTTGTTGTACATTTCGTTATAGCAACAGGGAAAGTAAGACAGTATGTGTCTACCCCAAGCACCTAGGTAGGACTTGTCTTTTGTTTTTCTTGGTTTTGCTTATTCAGTTACACACACACACACACACACACACCACAGCAGCTTCAGGCTACATAGAGAAACCCTACCTTGGGGGGGGGGAGTCAACCAATCAGAGACTGTACATGGAAAGTCTGGGCTGAAATGAGTGTCAGGGTGACAGAAGGGACCATGGTGACACTTTCAGTTCTC
>NW_022196909.1:31869618-31870339 GCF_008632895.1 Mastomys coucha
CGTGGCAACAGCCCTTCCGTTGTCTTTATTGTCCTTACAGATGTCTTCGATTGGACACTCACTTACCCATTCATTGCCGTGGGGGATGTGTTGCAATCTCCCCTCTGATTTTCTGCAGTACCTTGGGAGCTTGGCCACTGTCGAGTATGTAGCAAGCGTACCCCCGAAAAAGGATTGGTTGTGCAAGCTCATCTCCTTAGGCAAATCTGCTCTGCCGTCCTTCTTTCCTAGCTAGCCCATGTGTGAGGCTTCAAGAGCAGGGCTTCAGGCAAAATTTCAAAGCAAAAAAAAAAAAAAGGAAAAAGAAAAAAATCTGTTTTCCTATCCCGGAGGTTTATAACTCTGCCAAATAATTTTATTCAAATTCTCTCTCTCTGTCTCTCTTTCTCTCTCTCTCTCTCTCTCTCTCTCTCTCTCTCTCTCTCACACACACACACACACACACACACAGTGGGGGGGAGAGGAAGGGAGGGAGGAGGGGAGAAAGAGAGAGAAAGAGAGTGAGAATGACCCATTTTGTTTCTGTTTTTGAGACAGTGTCTCACTGTAACCCAGGCCATCCTCCGAGAATGACCTTGAGCTCTGGGCCTTCCCAGGTCCCCCTCTGAAGTCCTGGGATCATCAGCAAGGGCGGCCAGCCTGCTTTATGCTGCAATAGAAATGGAACTGAGAACTTAAAGCGTGCTAAGCCAAGCACTCAGGCAACCAAGAGACAGCTCCA
>NW_022196909.1:31870349-31880670 GCF_008632895.1 Mastomys coucha
TCCAAATAAATTAAGTGTCCCAGGTTGTCTTAGCTATTATTCTCTTTCTTTCACACAGGGGAAAAAAAAATACTGTAATATGACTTACTCGTTTTCGTGTCAGAAATCTAAAATTGTGGATTTATAAACACTTGAGTGACTTAGCAGAGCAAACAGACAGATTCTTCTCTTCTCCTTTCCTTTTTTTTTTTTTTTTTTTTTTTTTTGTAAGACAGGATCTCACCATGCCTGAATGAATTCCACTTTGAAAATCAGCCACAGTCACACTGGCTTCAAACACAGGGCCACTCTTTACTGATAGTCAATAGACGTTAGATGTCACGCACACTGGAGACAAGTGTAAAGCTAGAAGGGTCAAGAAGAACAGTAAACCAAGCGGGACATGCTGCAGACTGTGAGTTCTGTACTCTCTCTGCATCATGCTGTTCAGCACAACGCCCCCCCCCCCCCAACTCCATCCTTCTGGGAATAGAGAGGGCATTGCTTTCATAGCAACCTTAAACACAGAGTACAGAGAAAGAAAGAAAGAAAGAAAGAAAGAAAGAAAGAAAGAAAGAAAGAAAGAGAGAGAGAAAGAAAGAAGGAAAGAAAGCTGGTGGCTTTTTCTATCACACCGTGTGATAGAAACCATATCTGAAACTTCTAAAGCGGCCCAGAACATGAGACCAGGTAGGCCATGAGCCTAGGGGAAAACCGAATACCGTTATTCTGCCAACTGACGGAACCGTAGCAATACACTGACTCCTCATGACGTACTGCTGTACCATAGAGCAGCGCCTCCCTCGTACAGCTCTCTTCAGAGAAGCTTCTTCCTCTTACAGCAGATGGGAATTAGCACAGAGACCCACAGCTGCTCGCTAAGAACCAGAGACTTTGGAGCACTCAGTCCTAAGTGGGATGGATATCTTCTTCGTCAAATCTCTTCCCTCGATGCTAAGAGGTCTATGCAGAAGGGTGGGCGGAAAGATTCTGAGAGGCAGAGGCGGTGCATGATTCCAGACAGGACTCTTCCAGACACACCAAAAGACTAACATATATGAACTCACAGGGGCATGTGGTGACATGCATGAGATCGGCAAGCCAGGGGCTGGAGAGATGGCTCAGCGGTTAGGAGCAAAGACTGCTCTTCCAGAGGTCCCGAGTTCAATTCCCAGTCACCGCATGGTGGCTCACAACCATCTGTAATGGGATTCAATGCACTCTTCTGGTGTGTGTCTAAAGACAGCTACAGTATATTCATATAAAAATAAATAAGTCACCAGGAAGTGGTGGCGCACGTTTTTAATCCCAGCACTTGGGAGGCAGAGGCAGGCAGATTTCTGAGTTCGAGGCCAGCCTGGTCTACAGAGTGAGTTCCAGGACAGCCAGGCTACACAGAGAAACCCTGTCTCAAAAAAACAAAATAAATAAATAAATAAATAAGTCTTTTAAACAAAAAAGATCTGCAAGCCAGACAGTGTCCCCACACTGGGAGGAGAAGTGGACATAGGCTCCCAACCTTACCCAAGAATCTAACTGTAATGGATACCCACTAGCAAAGGGAAAATCAGTGTTCTTCAGTGGAGTCTCACAGGGCTTATTAGTCATACTTCAGGGGAAGCCCCATGGCTTGAAGCCGTTGGGCAATATGAATTCAGTGATGTTTTTCATATTGCTTTATTTGGGCTTTTTTTTTTTTTGTCTTTTGCCTGTTTGTTTTGATTTTCATTTGGGGGGCAGGGCTTTTTTAGGGTTTTTGTTTTTTGTTTTGTTTCTTGCTTTTTAAATTTTTTTTATTAGATATTTTCTTTATTTACACGTCATATGATTTCTCCTTTCCCAGTTTCCCCTCCAGAAAACAAACAAACAAACAAACAAACAAAACCAACAAGCAGAAACCCCTGTTGCCTCCCCCTCCCCAATGTTTTTTTTGTTTTGTTTTGTTTTTTTGTTTTTCGAGACAGGGTCTCTCTGTGTAGTCCTGACTGTCCCGGAACTCACTCTGTAAACCAGGCTGGCCTCAAACTCAGATCCTCCTGCCTCTGCCTCCCAAGTGCTAGGATTAAAGGCGTGTACCACCACCGCCCGGCTTGTTTCTTGTTTTTTTAAAGAGAGAACATAAAATTGAGTGGTTAAGGAGGGGAGGAAGGTCAGAGAGGAGAGAAAAATGTGATCAACATATATAGTATGAAAATTTCACAATCAAAAAATAATTTTAAGTTCATGAAAAAAAAAAAAGAAAAGACAAAACGTAGAATAGACCAGAGAGTGTGGCTCAGTGACAGGGAGCTTGCCTAGCAATAGCAAAGACTTAGGACAGATTATTATCTTTTTTTTTTTTTTAAGTTTATGTATTAACATTTTAAAAAAATATGTGTGGGAGTCAGGGGAGAACCGTACCATGGCTCTAAATGGAGGCCATAGGACAACATGGAGCAGTCAATTTTCTGCTGTGTGGTTCCTGGCATGGAACTCAGGTAGGTCAGGCTTGCCCATCACGACCATTAAGCCATCTCGCTGGCTTAAGGTATCATCATTTAAAATCAAGGTCGTGTGTGGAGAGCTTCAAAAGGGAGCATCGTGCATGGACACTCACAGGGGCACTCGAGGTGTGGGAAAAGCTGGCCAAGACAACTGTTTCATCCCTACCCTGCCAGGCTGGACCAAAGGAAAGATGCGGATGAAATTCCAGGTAATCCCTAGGTGCATTTCAATGACCTGAAAAGGGAGAAAGCACAACTTCAGCAGTTGAATGAAACATGCCGTGTGCCTTCAGGGCACACTCACCTGAAATGCACCTTCAAAGTGCATTTCTTTTCATTTGGCAAAACAAAGAATCCCGAGACACTTCTAGAAGCATGCACGTACATCTACTCTCTTTACGATGCAAGGCTAAGTTCGACCATGAGCACGCCGGTCCACCATCTTTCCTTCCTCAACTGAGCATGTGTTGGGAGAGTACCAACCTCCTCTGAGCTCCCTGAATAAACCCCCCCCAGGCCTTTGTTCATGGAGGACTCTGCTTTAGAAATGAGTACTGCACCTCCTCACCTGCCACAGGTACCAAGTTTTCTCTCCCCTTTTATGGTTTATTGGCCAGGCCTGTTTTTAGCTTTGTGCCATGGAGTCTTGATTTTTAAACCTTTGTTGATTGTGTGGCGGTTCTGCGGAGAGGGGTCAGCCACGATGCTGCAGCCTCGCTGTGCGGAATTCCACTGCATCGGCAGTTTCGTAAACAAACCTAAAGCCGTGTCTTAGGGATTCTATTGCAGCAGTGAAACACCATGTCCAGAAGCAAGTTGGGGAAGAAGGGGTTTATTTGACTTATATTTCTACATGACTACCAATGACAGGAGCCAGGATAGGAACTTGACCAAAGCAGAGATCTGGAGGCAGGAGCTGATGCAGAGGTCCTGGAGGGATGCTGCTTCCTGGCTTCCTCAGGCTGCTTTCTCAGAGAACGCAGGACTACCCAGCCCAGGGATGGCACTACCCACAATGGGCGGGGCTTTCTATAGACCTGTTTACAGCCGCATCTTCTAGAGACATTTTCTTAATTGAGGTTCCCTCCTCTCATGACTTCAGCTTGTGTCAAGCTGACATAAAACTAGCCAGCACAAGCCCAAAGCACACCCCAAAACCAACTGAAATTGATAAGGAAGTGTTCCACGTAGCTTTCAAAATGAACACTGCACGTAGCCCTGCTTCCTTAAAGCATCTGCTGTTCTAAGAAACCACGTTCTTGTAATTAGTGCTATAAAACCCACTGCAAAGGACAGAGGAGAAGCATAAGAAACCCCAAGCTTTGGCTCCATCTCTGCTCCCAGTAACATCAATGCTATGGACGAACGATCTGGGCTCTGCTTACAAAACTGGCGTTGTAAGACGGGTTCCTCCCTCCCGAGAATTATGGGGAGATGAATATCAGTGGCAGCGCCTTGAACTGCAGCATAAAATCTGAGCCAGTCTTATTTTTAGTTCAGAAAGCTTAGAAGTAAATCCCATATTGTCCTAACATTTCTATCATTGTCATTGGTCCAAACTATTTTTTATGTGAGATTTCTACTTGGCTCTTTGTGCAAGAGGTAGACTAAAAGGGAGGGGGGAGACTGGGGGTGGGGGTGGGGGGAGAAGTCATGAAAAAAGACAAATACAGAGAGGAAGCAAGTGAGACAACTTTGATTAATGTAGTATGCTAAAAATGACTTCAAGAAATAAAAGGGCTCAGTCAGATGATTTCAAGACTCAAAGCTCCTTCACCAGCCGCCATTTCAGACCAAAGCTGAAGAGACGAAGCCAAAAGATTGGGCACACAGGATGGGAAAAGGGCAGGCGCAGAAGTGGTTTTCACCACCAGAGACAAAAGGCATAAGTAAGTATGTGGATCCCATTATCTGGAGAGAACTACAGACCCCCCCCACCCCCCCTTAAGGCTGTTTTGCTCTCTCCGAAGTCTCTGTCAAAGTAAGGGAAGTCAGGAATCTTTGGTCCTTAATCTAATCCTTAAAACTTTTGGCGCCCCTGGGTAGCCGCTGAGTTCAATAGTCAGCCTCATCTTGTCTCAGGAAGACCCATTTCAATGCCTTCCCTCTCAAAAACCATTACATTAATTTTCTAATAATAATAATAATAATAGTAATAGTAATAATAATAATAATAAAGAGCAAGGCAAGGTGGCATATACTTGAAACCTCAACACTTGTAAAACTGAGCTAAAACTACCAGGAGTTCAAGGCCAACCTGGGCCTAATACTAGAGTTTAATCTCAAAAATAAAAAAGGAAGAAGAGGGAAAGAGGAAAGGAAAAGATAAGAATAGAGGTTGTGTGGGTAAATTCGTTGAACCACTTTGGCTCCCAGCAGGGCGAGAGTATATTGCACCTGCTCAAGAGTTCTTTGGATTCTTGAATGAAGCACACACACACACACACACACACACACACAGAGAGAGAGAGAGAGAGAGAGAGAGAGAGAGAGAGAGAGAGAAATAGTTTTGATATGCCTGACTAGCTCAATGGCTGGATATTTCTAAACCCCCCATGGCTAGCACACATTTCCCTCTGGTATTCCTGGCTTAACACCTTCTAAATCTATATCTTATCTTTGCTGTCCTGCTACCTTCTGGGCAAATCTCCCCTCGCCCCGCCCCCCAAATAGGGCAGCTTCCCTTTCCAACTACAATGCTGGATGATTTTTCTCCATCCAGAGCTCTTGAATCCTGATCCCTCTCTTTTTGAGTCATGGAGATTTCTCTTCTTCATCTCTCCCTTGTTCCTTTGCCCGCACAATCTAAAAGTCCCGCCTCCGTCTCCCTGCCCAGCCATGGGCTATATGGCAATTCTTCATTATCAATCTACCCTCAGTTCTGGAAGCTCTGCTTTGGAGAGCCAAATTAAGACAAAGCATTAGAATCAATTCCCAAGAGAGGTTGGGATGGATGGGTGGGTGGATGGATGGATGGATGGTTAGGTGGATGGATGGATGGATGGATGGGTAGGTGGATGGATAGATGGGTGGGTGAGTGGATGGATGGGGGGGGTGGATGAATAAATGGATAAGGGAGCAGCTAGTGGTTTATCATTAGACCACTGCATGTGTCGAGTTGTTTCTCTTTAGAATCAGAACTAAGGGACACTCTAATCATCCACTTCAAACATGTTCTTAGAAGCAGACTCTGTGGATCAAAGGGAACCATATTTGAAAACGTCTGATTCTATCCCAACTTGCCCTTCCAGAAAGATTGTACCAACATTGACTCTTGTCAGCAATACACAAGAGCCAGTTGTCCAGTACACTCTCCTTTGGGGGAAAAAAAAAGTCCTTTCCATTCCCTACGGTGTCAGAAATATACCAACATATGTCAAAAAATAATATTTCCCTGTTCCTCTCATTTTCATGAGTATCATCACTAGTGGGGCTGACCGTCTTTTTATGAGCTCTGGATGCTCTCAGGCCTCCCGTCAGACCTCCCATACCTCTGTAGTCATTGCTGCTTCCTCAGAGCATCTATGTCAGTGGACAGGTTTTCCTTTGGGACAGCAGTAGGGGAGGCTCTGCAGAGCGAGCAAGCAATAGCCACGAATTAACTTCCCAAGATCTCTACAGCACCCAGTGACATGAGATGCTCCCAGGGAATGCTCTGGATCATCTGGCAGAGGTCCCCAGCAGGACCAAGTATCAGCTCTGTGCGAAAGGATGTCATGCTCTATCGGTATTTCTCTTGAGTCTTCCTTCCTCTCACCCTGTTTTGCATCCCTCTTTCCTATTAGGTCCCTTTCTCCCACCACCACTCTGTTCCTCCCTCCCTCTGTAGGATCATGCCCAAGTTAAACTTACTTGAAGGTTGGGATGATGGATCAAGGAATAAGAGTTGGTTGGTATGCAAGCATGAGGACCTGAGTTCAAATACCCAGAGCACATGTTTTTTGTTTGTTTGTTTGTTTTTGGTTTTTCGAGACTGGTTTCTCTGTGGAGCCGTGGCTGTCCTGGAACTCACTCTGTAGACCAGGCTGGCCTCGAACTCAGAAATCTGCCTGCCTCTGCCTCCCAAGTGCTGGGATGAAAGGCGTGCGCCACCACCACCCGGCCCAGAGCACATGTTAAAAGCTGGGCATGGCCATGTACTTGCTTGTAACCCTAATACTGGATGGGATATAAACAAGAGGATCGCTGGGATTTGATACTTGACAGTCTGATGTCAGAGTCTTTCAGGGAAAGACTCTGTCTCAAAGGAATAATGTAGAATGGGTGGGATGGTCATGTGTGCGTGATCAGGAACTTGTGCTTATATACAACATGTGCGTGATGTGTACATATACCATACATATAAGTAACACACACATACACACACAAAGAAAATCTACTCATACTTAAATCCTCATTTTACGGTCTCTTTCTGGGCTAGGGAAGCTAAACCAAGGCAAAATGGTTTTCTTCCTTCCCAATTTAATCTGATTGTTCATATTTTTTTTTTCATTTTAAGACTGATATTAAAAAAATACATATTTGGGAGCTGGAGAGATGGCTCAGTGGTTAAGAAACTGGCTGCTCTTCCAGAGGTCCTGAGTTCAAATCCCAGAAACCACATGGTAGTTCACAACCATCGGTAACGAGATCTGACGCCCTCTTCTGGGGTGTCTGAAGACAGCTACAGTGTACTTACATATAATAAATAAATAAATCTTTTTAAAATATTAATAAGGAGTGGATGTTGGTGAAAGACAACTCTGATCTGCCACAGATGAGGGGCGTGGCTTACAGGTACTCTCAAGTTCAAGTGGCTAACCATTATTCAAAATCAGTGTTACCTCCCCACAGTTGAGTGTTTTCAAGACAAGAGTCTTCCATTATGCAAGGTAGCCTCAAACCTACTATATAGCCGAAGGTTACCTTGAATTTCCAACCTCCTACCTGCAGTTACAGGTATGCATGATCACTCCCAGTTTATGTGGTCCTGGGGCTCAAACCCAAGAGTTTGTGGGAGAGCAATCTGCCAAGTGAGCTACACTCACAGCTTCACTTTTTTTCCCCCCCCAAAACACGGTTTTTCTGGATTTGCCCTGGCTGTCCTGGAACTCACTCTGTAGACCAAGCTGGCCTCAAACTCAGAAATCTGCCTGCCTCTGCCTCCCAAGTGCTGGGATTAAAGGCATGCGCCACCACCGCCCGGCTACAGCTTCACTCTTGATTTCAGATGTGCCATACTGACCTGAAGATTCCCTCGGGAAATTAGATTAACAAAAAAGGTGGTAAAACGGAAAACACAAAGTGCACTTCACTGTATACTTTCTATAAAGTTGATTTATATTCAGTTCATATTATCGTGAAAATCTATATCCAAAGGCCAGCAGGGATAGACACCAGGAAGACTAAAACCTTAGCTACTTTCCTATTGCTGTAACAAAACATCATGACCAAGGCAACTTCTAAAAGAAAACATTTGGGTTTCATGGTTCCAGACGAGTACGTGACCGTCATGGTGGAGAACGCAACAGCGAGCAGGCAGGCATGGCTGAGAACTTCCATCCTCATCCACAAACAGGAAGCAGAAAAAAGAGCTGAGAAGGACATGGGGCTTTGAAAACCTCACAGCCCACCCTCAGTGACACAGACACTCCTCTTCCAGAAAGGGCAGAATCCTTCCCAAGCAGTTCCACAAATTAGAGACCAAGCGTTGGAACACACGAACCCATAAGGGCCAATCTTTCTCAAACCAGCATGACTAAACAGGTCGGATTGCTTGAGCCCATAATTTGTAAAAGCCTGGGTAACAAAGAGATTCTCCCCACCCCTCTACACGCACACACACACACACACACACACACACACACACACACATACACACGCATGTTCAGAGTAGATTGCCATCCTTTTTAGTGAGTCATGTCCTTCTGGAAGTCTGGCAAGGTTTCCAGTGGAGAGATCTTGGGTCAGATGACATTTTCTAGTATCTAAAATCAATATGGTCTTAATTAAAACACCAGCCGCCCAAGAAGACTCTGAGAGACAGTAAACAACACTAAACTCAGCTGGATCAGAGCCCAGAAAGTCAGCCAGACTTGTGCAAATGAGGAGCAATACACACACACACACATACCACACACCACACACCACACACACACACACCACACATATACCACACACCACATACACACACACATATGCACACATACCATACACCACACACACACACACCACACACATATACCACACACCACACACACCACACATACACCATATACACACACCCCCCCCACATATATACACACACCACATACACACATACACAAACCATACACCACACACACACACCACACATACACCATACACACACACACACCACACACATACACACACACCACACATATACACACACACCACATATACACACACACCATACATATACACACACACCACACAGACACACCACATACACACACTACACACATACCACATACACACACACCACACACACACACAAACCATACACTACACACACACATTCCACATACACTACATACACACACACTACACACACAAACCACATACACCACATACACACACACACACAAACCATACACTACACGCATACATACACCACACATACACACACCACATACACACACACTACACACATACCACATACACACACCATACATACACGCATGCACACACACCACACACACACATATACACACACACACCACATATACACACACACTTAAAGCTTTCAAAAGCAGCTAAGGCTAAGGCCTTAGATGGGGGAAGGGGAGGGCAGAGATGGGAACACAGGAACAAAGAAAATTGCCAGTTTACATCGTTATGTGGGCCAGGAACCAGACACAGCCACTGCGGAAGATTCCGTTGGGGTGGTGGGTGGGGAGGCCATTCTTTCAGCTGCACAGTTGAAAGCAAACATAGGCAAAAAGGACAACCAGGACAGAGCAGCTTGCCTTGCCTGGGCAATGAGAATGTTCAAGGAAGACCCAGCAAACCCACGGCAGCCAGATGTAGTAGACTCTTTGGGGGTGTGACTGCCCCCCACTTCCGGGACAAATCCAGAACCTTAAAAGAGGGAAAGAGTTGACTCCACCCTTTTGCTGCATGTCATCAGAATCTGCTACAAGTTATCAGTTGGAACGTGTGAAGCACACGAGGGGCTCTGCCTTACGCAACTGCAAACATGGAGAAGTAACAGAATAAAATCACTCCAGATTAGATCAAGCACACTTTAAAGCAGTTGATCTTAAATCTCAGATTTGAGGTTTATGAAAAGACAGGGTTGAGAGATGGCTCCGCAGTTAAGAACCCTGGCTGTTTGTTCTTCCAGAGGATCTTGCTTGGATGCCCAGCACCCATGTGGCAGATTACAACTCTCTGTAACTCCAGTTCCAGGGGGATCTGATGTCCTCTTCTGGCCTCTCTGGGCACTTTACACACAAATAGATAACACATGTAGGGAAAACATCCATCCATATTAAATTACTTTACACTAGACTAGCATTTTAGAAGAGATAATGAGAATCCATAGGTTCTATGCTAATCAGATTGAAAGCACTCACAGTCTCGCTGGTCAGGAGACTGCGCTTAATGTTTCCTTTTCCTTTTTCGAACTGAAAGATAATGACTTCAGGATGGATGTTCGGGCAACCAATACCACAACGGCCTTCATCACAATGCAGTCGTGTGTTCTAATGCAATCAGCAGCTACCAGCTGAAGACCCTGGTTGCTGCGTTTATAAAAAACATGAGGAGGAGAAGGAATATGTTCTGATGGAGGTGTAGTCAGGTATGGGGGAGGAGGGTGCTTCTGCGGACCCTCGCTGAGGCATCCCTCCCTCCCC
>NW_022196909.1:31880680-31890934 GCF_008632895.1 Mastomys coucha
CCCGAGGGACCAGCCACACAACGGTATAATATACAATAGAGTTTACTCAGGGCAAGGGGAGGGGAGTTGAG
This sequence comes from Mastomys coucha, assembly GCF_008632895.1. Classification (NCBI taxonomy): domain Eukaryota; kingdom Metazoa; phylum Chordata; class Mammalia; order Rodentia; family Muridae; genus Mastomys; species Mastomys coucha. The sequence continues at coordinate 31,880,752 of NW_022196909.1, forward strand.
GGGGGGAAGTAGAGACAGAGAAAGGCAGAGAGAGAGAGAGTAAGTAGAGGAGAAGAGGAGTAGAGGCCGGCCATGAGCACATGGGGGGAGGGGCAGGGAGGATGGAGAGAGATGGGTGGGGAGGAGGAGAGAGAACAGAGTGGGAACAAGAAGGCAAGAGCAAGAGAGTAAGGAGGAGCTGAGCAGCCCTTTTTATAGCGAGCCAGGCATACCTGGTTGTTGCCACGAAAGTGTGGGGTGGAGCCTAGACAGAAGGCTAACACTGCTGACTTTGGCGAAACCATCAAAACACAGTATCACCTTGGGTAGAGAGATGGTTCAGTCATTAAGGTGCTTGCCATGTAAACAGGACAGTGCCATGCGGAAAGCCGGGAGCGGAGGAGGCACGCTTGTCACAGAGTTAAGGGAAGCTGAGGATTTTTGTGGCTTGCTATCTAGTCAGATTATCCTAATCAGCTAGCTTCAGGCCCTCTCTCAGAACCCAAGGTGGACTTGGGATGGTGCCACAAATCCTTCATCCCAGCATTTAGGAGGCAAAGAGAATGCAAGGCCAACCTGATTCTTACTTAATGTGTACCAGGCCAGCCAGGGCCGTCTAGTAAGACCCTGCTCAAACCAACAAATAAACAAACAAAAAGTAAAATAAAAGGCTGGGCTATAGTGGTGCACACCTTTCATCCCAGCATTTGGGAGGCAGGGATTGTTAGCGTTCTGTCTAAGCTCCGCCCCACAGTTACCTGGCAACAGCCAAGCATGCTTGACTCTATAATAGGGGACGCTCCCCACCCGCTTGCTCTCTTGCTCTTGCTCTGTCCCCTCGCCCCTTTCCCCATGTCTCTCCATGTACTTATGATTGGCTTCTCTTCTCTTCTCTTCTCTTCTCTTCTCTTCTCTTCTCTTCTCTTCTCTTTGCTTCTCTTCTCTTCTCCCCTCCCCTCTCTTTTCCTCTTCTCTATCTCTCTCTCTCTCTCTTCCTGTCTCTGCCTCTGCTACCCTCTTGACTCCACTCCCTATGCCCTAAATAAACTCTATTCTAAACCATACCATCCTGTGACTGGTCCCTCAGGTGGAAGAGATGCCTCAGCTGAGGCACCCCCTTCCCCCATCCTTCACCACACCTCCATAAAACATAGCCCCCTCCCTTCTCTTTATCTTTTTATAAACACAACAGGGATGGGCAGATCTCTATGAGTCTGAGTCCATCCTTGTCTTCAGAGTGAGTTCCAGGACAGCCAGGGCTACATATGATGCCCTGCTTGGAAAAACAACAACAACAACAACAAAATAAATACACAAATAAAGGAATTTTTTAATGGTGTCTGAAGAATGATACCCTGAAACTGTCCCGCAGTTTCACGAACCGGGTTCTGCCTCGACCGAAGGGAGAAAGGAGACCTGAAACACAGAGTTCGAGAACAAAAGGACACAAAGCCAAGTTGAGGGTTTCCAATCAAGGCTCTCCTTTACTTTGGGGGTTCAGCATTTTATATACAAGAGAGCAAACTGAATCTCTAGGTTACAACGACATTTGAATAACATAAGCAATTTGGGAGGAGTCAGGAAGAATCCAAACAAAGTCAAGGGGGAAGTCCAAGGGAAGCTGGCTGTTGGGCTGAAGGTGGAGACTCGGGGCGTCCCGCAGGTCTCAGCTCTGGGGAGTGGCTGGAGGCCCAGTCCACAGTGGGGGAGGAGGTCAATAACAGATGTCCTCAGGCTGTATACGTGCCAGCCTGTAGGTGTAGCTTCCTCTGGAATCCTCAAAGGCGGAACTCATAGTAGTGAGTCTTTGGTTCAGGCACAGCAGGCGTGAGTTGAGTCTCCCATGGCAGGCTCCGATATTTTGCAGCTGAGGGACCCCAACAATACCCAAGTTTGACCTCTGGCCTCTACACACATGAATATATATGTATGAAGTATAATACAACTTTGTGTTAGTAAAAATGGGACTAAGGTTTTATTTGTTTGTTGTTTGTTTGTTTGTTTGTTTGTTTTTTGGTGATAGCTGCCAATGCAAAAAACCATGCCACTTCCGTCAAAGGGAGTAAGAGATGGTTTATTTTACAGTCAAATTTGAATGACCATGGCCAAGGAACTGCACAAATAGGTTGCCCTAAGTTCCTGTTCCCCTCCCCCACAGCCCATGAAAGCATTTTCATGAGGTTTTACAGTAGCAGAACAAAGAAAGTCATACATCAAGGCAATTTAAATACTTAATTGGTGAGCGTAAGTTTCCAACCCAGGACAAAGGGATGAGGTGCCTATTTCACACATCAAAGTGGACCCTGCTACCTGGTTCTCCCAGCATCCCTCATTCCCTGCCTATTACAAAGTATGGCTGGTCTACCTCCTTCCCTTACCCTAAACTTTCTCTCAGAGGCTCTTCCCTGTATAATCCGGACATTTGATTACCCACCCTTTTTGTTCCTGTGGTCTGATTGTTCAACCTGGCTTCCCTCTCCCACGCCCTTCCTCTTCTATTCCCCACCCACATCATAACCTGACCATGTCTACTCTGGACTCTCCCAGATGTCCCTGCCTCTGTTTTCACTCTCCCTTCTATTTACAGCAATCTTTCTTCTCCTCCATACCTAAGAGCAGTCACGAAACTTTCCTTTCCTCTTTCTTTCCTCCCTTCCCTCCTCCCTTCCTTTCATTTTTTTAAAAAAGATTTATATATTTATTTTATGTATATGAGTACACTGTAGCTATACTGATGGATGTGAGCCTTCATGTGGTTGTCGGGAATTGACTTTTAGGACCTCTGCTCGCTCTGGTCAGCCCCGCTCACTCAAAAATTTGTTATTTTACTTATTATTATACATAAGTACACGGTAGCTGTCTTCAGACGCACCAGAAGAGGGCATCAGGGCCCATTACATGTGATTGGGATTTGAACTCAGAATCTTCGGAAGAACAGTCACTGCTCTTACCCTCTGAGCCATCTTGCCAGCCCCTTTCCTTTCTTCTATTCAGCGGGTAATCAAAGAGGCGGTTACAACAAGATGGTCAATCTCCCATAGAACTCAGATGCCACGTGATGACGTTCCCAGCTTTCCGTTCGGGCTGGTGGTCTGTTAAGTTAATCGGTTCCAAAGGATTTTTACCTGTTAGTTACAAGACGTTAACTCCAAAACATAGATGGGCAAGGGAGCTAAAGCTTGCCTGAGAAAAGGCTTTGCGACCTTCGGCATCACTGAGGTTCTCGTTGGCTAATCTTTGCACACACTGCTTCTTTCCGGATGCTCTTGTTCACATAAGAAAACAACGCGGCTTTTGCTTATTGCTCATTCAAGGTGTTCATTGAATCGGCAACTCTGCCCCACCCAGCTACCGAAGAGCTAGGCTGCTGAAATCGACACCAGGGCACAGCTGCCTTGTCTGAAACTCAAGTCCAGGGATGGTGGTGGAAGGAGAGGAGGACACTGGGAAATCCTCACATCTGCCACTTTGGCTCCTATTTTGTCGGTCAGGATGAATCTCTTGGCTCTTTCCAACCGCTGGAGTTGGAGAACTGCTGTGTCAGTTGTGCCTGGAAGGGGAAAGAAACTGGAGAGAGAAAATAATTTCTGCCGCACCCCATTCTCAGTGACCTGGAACTTTGGATGATTTCCTAGAACAATGTAAGAAACTGATCTCAAGAGGCAAAGCTAAGGCTACATAACAGGCGTAGGTCATGCACTGGGGCGCCGCGCCAAGGCTGGAGGCTCAGAGTGAGGAGCCTCAGAGATCTGTAAGCCAGTCAGAAAGCAAGGGCCAACGTCCTGAGAAAGTCCTCCTGTGGCCAGGACCCAGCTGTCTCGAGGTCTGCTTTAGCTGACCTTGTTTTCGTATGAAGTGGGACTGTACCCTCAAAGCATGTTGAATGGATCGGATCACTTGACATCTGGTACTGTCTCACTCGCTGTTCCCCTCAGAATCCCCGACAGCTGGGACTGGGGAGATAGCTCCTTCAGTAAAATGCTTGTAGTGTAAGGCTGAGGACGTGGCGTTCAACTCCTAGGTACTCAGAGAGAAGCCAAGTGCGGTGACACGAATGTGTAAGCACTGGATGGGTGGACACAGGGGGGTCCCTAGAACTCATGAGCCACTTAGCCTAGCCAAATTGGTGAGCTCCGCGTTCAGTGAGAGAACCTATCTCAACATTTAAGATGGAAAACAATCCTGGAAGACACATGACGTTGACCTCTGGTCTCCTCATGTATGTGTACACATATGCACATACACCATATCTAACAGCACACACATAGACACATATACAATACTACACAGAGAATAGAACCCCTGAAAGCCCAGGGTCTCTTAGAACAGTGGTTCTCAACCTTCCTAATGTAGTTAATATAGTTCTTGCTGTTGTGGTGACCGCCAATCATAAAGTTATTTCATTGGTACTTCATAAACTGTAATTTTGCTACTGTTATGACTCGTAATGTAAATATCTGATATGTGACTGCCAAAGGGGTCCAAATCCACAGGTTGAGAGCTGATGTCTTAGGGGATTCAACCTGCAGTCTAGACTTTGGGATCTTGTTTTAGATTTTCCAGGATCCAGAGTGGGTCTGAGATCTGACCTTGGTTTTGGGTCCTAGGTGAATGTCTGCAGCAGCTCGTCTTCAGACAGTCTGTCCTAAGACTGGAGAGGCATGTGCTAGGCGTGTCAGAGCTAGGTTATGTGGGGTTGTCTTCAGTGAGGAATTAATGGAAATGTGGACACTGGGCTGATTGAGAGGGCTGGTAGAACACAGTAACATAGAGGACAATCTCATAGTAAGTAAGTAGCAAGGTTACAAGCAAATGGGATGCAGAAGAGCCCAGCCCCTGTTATTGAACTAACCAGCTATTGATGATTATAGCATCATGTAACATTATATAATCTAACAACATTATAATACTGACTTAATTCTCTTCCATTTATGGTGAGCCTAGGAGAAAGAGATACTAGACTACAATGTGGAGTCCACCCCTCCATATAATCAAATCCATTGCTGGGCAGTGGTGGTACACTTGTGGATCTCTCTGAGTTTGCCTGGTTTGCCAGCCTGGTTACAGAGTGCCAGGACAGCCAGGACAAACAGAGAAACCCTGTCTCAAAACCAAACCAAACCAAACCAAACCAAACTAAAAACGAAACACATCATGTTTTCTTCCTGTACCGTTAATTGCCAGCCTAAGTTCATGATGCTCATTTTGTTTCCTATCAAATTTCTAGAATGGGATTTTATAAGCCGGTTCAGCATTCATTTTTATGAGTTGGGTACGTTTTGAACTCTCTGGCATCTGCACTCTGCTTTCCTTCTTCTTTCTCTCCTTCCTCCCCCTTACAAAGTATCTTAGAGCTCTGCTCTGTCATCCTCTGGCATGCACTATTTTTTTTTTTCACTTAAAAACTGTTTTCAATAGCTGTGTCACCTTAAAGTGTCCATTAAGGGAAGCTATCTAGATATAAATCGGATAAATTACGGGCAAAGTAATTTGCAAATGTGGGAGAGAATTAGATCAGGTGTACGTTTGTGTTTTTAAAAAGTCTGTTCAAACACATGGGGCAAGGCTGTATAGTGCAGGGGCCACTATTACTGAGCAGAAGAGGGTTGTCCAGTTACATAAGCAACCGAGACTTCTAGAGTGACCTTCAACACCTCTGGCTTACAGAATATCCTCCGCTAGACACCTAGGGTTGTAAATAATTAATGCCAGATGTGTAAAAGAAAAAAAAAATCGGTTCCATTGACTTTCCCCACCCTATTTATTTCCGGAGCAAGTCAGACAAGTGAAACTAGTCCACGAGTCTCAGCTACAGGAGGTTTTTATCTTTTCCTTTGACAGCAAGGCTGTGTGTGGACATTGGGTATCAAAAACATCTCAAAATCTGAGAAAGTGTATGAATGAAAAAAAAAATGAACAGAAAAGAAGGATGTGGCTGCTCCTAGCTTATGGTGGAAGAGATTTAGTGTAGATAAGAAGGAGAACATGGCTAGAGGCAGGGACATCTGGGAAAGTCCAGAGAGAATAGGACCCTAAGCCAGGTAGTGTAAGGAGAGGGGAGGGGAGAGGGGAGGAGACGGGAAGGGTGAGGGGAGGGGAGAGGGGGAAGCCAGGAGAGTAAGGCTTAAATGACAGGGACCAGGAAACCAAGTAGCTGGATTATATAAAGCAGGGCAACAGGGCAGTCCCAGTTTCGGATAATGCGTGGTCTTCCAGCCTTACTCTATAACAGGTAGGAGCCACGGGCTGCTCAGAGAACCTGGTGGCCAGGTCCACTTGATATATTAAATAGGCAACTTAGCCAGCTGTTAGTGTCAGGTTTGAGACCAAACATCGTATGCAGCCTTTTCTATAAGAAATTATTGTAAACTATGCATTAGAACCAGTGTAGAAACCAGATTGTTTTAAAATATGTGTGTGTCTACATGAGTATGTGTGCATGTGTATATGTGTAGCCAGTCTTTGCTACTTTGTGGGTTCTTCTTTTTTCCACCCTTTATCCCCCCTACTCCATTTCACCCCTTATATGTAGATAGGAAAGAAAGAAGGTTAGAGAGGAGAGAGAAATAGAGATCATTGAAACTATTTTTTTTTTACTTCTTTCTTCTTTGAACGTGACTACTAACAAATTGCAAACCCCCTCTCCCTGCTACAACCACAAACCCCATCTATCAGGGCTCTAGCATTTATATACCCTCTGAAAAATTCCCAGAATTCCAAATGTCACACAATCGCAGAAACAATTAGCAGCTTGCAAAATCATGCCCCTACTAGAGCATGAGGCAAATCATAGTCAACTGCAGCAAAACAGCCCCATATCCTGACACCTGGGATTAAAATGAAAACATAATCTTTATTATTATTTATTTATTAGTGTTGTTTTTGTTTTTTCAAGACAGGGTTTCTCAGTGTAACCAGCCTTGGCTGTCCTGAACTCACTTTGTAGAGCTGGCTAGCCTCAAACTCAAAGAAATCCACCTACCTCTACAACCTGAGTCCTGAGATTAAAAGCATGTGCCACCATGTCCTGCTGAAAATTATTCTTGTTAGTGCAGTTTTTAAAGTGGTCATTTTTTCTCTCTCTACCCCTGCTGGCTCCCAAACAAATGAGACACAGACTATAGGATTTATTTAATCAAGCTTTACAGTACCACAGCTGAGCAGTTACTAATCTATTACAATCCTCTGAGCTAATCTGGCTACCTCCCAGCCAAAATCCCCGAGATACTTGCATTTCAGTATTGACCTGGCTCCCTCGGCTCCAGACGTGTTCCCATGGTGTCTCCCGTGGCAAATCCTCTCTCCTCCTCCCCCACCAGGAATCAGAAGTCCGGCCTAGTCTCTCTTCTGCTCAGCCATTGGCTGGTAAGCTTTTATTGAACAATCCGAGAATAAATGGGGAGCAATGTTTACACAACAATAAGACCGGAGATTCTTAGAATAAGCATTCCGATGGCATGTTAGAAACATACCACAATTCCATGGTCCGGATTGCAACCGATATGGAGACAGAGAAATCAGCATTTGAGCAATACAAGGATAATCTTTACACAGTGCACAATAACATTATACCTACTCATTCTTATAATATTTCCGTGTTTTTTTTTTTTTAAAGAAACCCAAATTCCAGAATTCTCACCATATGTATGTGGTGCCCAAAGATGTCAGAAGAGGACATCTGATCTCTCGGGAATAGAGTGACAGGTATTTGTGAATTGTTTAATATGTACTGGGATCTGAACTTTAGTCATGAACGGACAGCAGGCTCTGTCCATTCCATAACCACTGAGCCACCTCTTCCTTGACCTGTCCCCTCCCCTTTGAGACAGGGTTCCCCCTCTGTAGGCTTGCCTGGACTTGAACTTGTTATGTAGACCAGGGTGGTTTAGATCTTGTGATCCTCTGGCCTCTCTCTCTCATGCACTGGTATTATCATCATACATAGCATGACGTTATCATGTTTCAGATAATAGAAAGGAAAATACATATAAAAAATATTTTTAGGAGATTCCAAGTGTGGGATACTGTATTAAAGCAAAACAGCAGCCCTACTATGCTAAATAACAGCCGCTCACATGATGTGACTTTCTCCCCCTTCAATGAAGGTTGTCCTTTTCAGTCTGCCAACTCACCCACTGCATTGAAAATTACATATAGCCGAAACTGTTTTCCTAATAAAGGGCAATGAGTCCTCTTCATGCAAATGGCAGAGCCCTACTTGGCTGGAACTCTGATGTCTGGACAAGCTGTCATGTGGATCTTAACCTCGGACCACATTTGGAAAGTAGCCAAATTAAGACAGAAAAGTCTGATCTTGTTAAAAACCACAAGGAGAGTTCGTGGCAGAATCATATGAGAGAACAGAGTTCATGAACTCACAGTGGTCACACCTTCAATCTTTGCCTCTGTCCCTTATTTTGGAAACTCTATCAGAATTTGTATTAAAAAAAAAAAAAAAAAACAGGGGGGCTGGTGAGATGGCTCAGTGGGTAAGAGCACTGACTGCTCTTCCAAAGGTCATGGGTTCATATCCCAGCAACCACAAGGTGGCTCACAACCACCCAGTAATGAGATCTGATGCCCTCTTCTGGTGTGTCTGAAGACAGCTACAGCTATAATAATATTATTATTATATATAATAAATAAATCTTTAAAAAAACAGATTATTTATCTTATCTTTTTGTTTGTTTGTTTGTTTTTGTTTTTCCGAGGCAGGGTTTCTCTGTATAGCCCTGGCTGTCCTGGAACTCACTCTGTAGACCAGGCTGGCCTCGAACTCAGAAATCCACCTGCTTCTGCCTCCCAAGTACTGGGATTAAAGGCACGCATCACCACTGCCCAGCTTATCTTATCTTTTTATGTGTACATGTAAGTGTTTTGCCTGCATGATTGTCTGGGCAGTACAAGCCTACATGGTGCTTGGAGGTTAGAGATGACCTTGAGCCTCCTTGTGGGGTCTGAGATTTTTTTTTTTCTTTTGTAATGTAGAAATTTTTGAAAATTTGTATGCTTTTTTTTTTCGAGACTAATTTGATAATGGAATGAGTTTTCCAGTAGAAACCAGAGACTTAGATATTTTTGTCATTGTTGTTGTTGTTTAAGATTTATTTATTTATTTATTTATTTATTTTATGTATATATATACACTGTCACTCTCTTCAGACACACCAGAAGAGGGCATCAGATCCCACTACAGATGGTTGTGAGCCACCATGTGGTTGCTGGGAATTGAACTCAGGACCTCTGGAAAAGTAGTAACTGTTGGGTCATCTCTTCAGCCCGAGACTTAGATGTTTTAAAAAATTAAACTAGTAAAAATACTTTTTTATAATGGAAACCAATCCTTTTGGTCTTCACCCAGTATCCCGGCCTGCGGGGTTCAGTTATTTGGGGGGGTCAAGGGGGACCATGCCTGCAAAAGTAAAATGGGCAAGAGAGAGGAAGAGACCCTGCAAAGGTTTGTCAAGGTCTACTTTACTTAAAGCAAGCCGCTCAATACATACTTTACAAAAATGGAAAAGGGGAGGGGCAGAAAACAATGGGTTCACTCTAGGGTTGTCCATCTGATGGATGTTGGCAGGGGGTCTGGAGCATTTTGTAGTTCTTTTAGGAAGGTCTTGGTATACTGCCTCCTCGTAAACAGGCACAGGATGTTTTTAGCCAAGGTTGAATGTCAGGCAGTTCTCAGGCTAGTTGAGGGGCAGGGGGTCGGGTCGCCATGCCTTGGCTCCCAACAACCCAGCTTCAAGAATCCTAAACACAATGAGTTTTTCTCATTCAGAGAAAAACTGACCATGGAGTTCTTGTTCCCAACTGATATATACACAACACAGTCTTAGGTGTGGACCTAAGACTCAGGGAACATCAAGCAAGACCAGAGTATCTACTTTAAGAAAGAGAAGGAAGAAGGGAAGGAAGGAAGGAAGGAAGGAAGGAAGAAAGAAAGGAAGGAAAGAAGGAAGGGAGAGAAAGAGCAGGGGAAGAAGAAAAGGAAAGAGAGGACTAGAGAGATGGTTCAGCACTGGATGCTTTTCTACAGGGTGGCTCACAACAGTTTGTAACTCCAGTTCCAGATCTGATGCCTCCTCTGACCTTCAAAACAAACTCTTATACTCACACACATAAAAGAATATATAATGGGCTGGAGAGATGGCTCAGTGGTTAAGAGCACTGACTGCTCTTCCAGAGGTCCTGAGTTCAATTC
>NW_022196909.1:31891337-31891925 GCF_008632895.1 Mastomys coucha
ATATATAAATATATATTTATTTAAATGTTTGTATATTATATACACCTCTACAAATATATAATTTTTATATATCATAATATATTAATATTATAAAATAGTAATAAATATCATTTTATACATTTTGACCTATTCTAGTTACCATCTTTGTTCCAATCAACTCATCTTTTGCCAGTGAAAGGTGCTTTCGGTTGGCCATTGGATTCTTCTGTCGTGGTTCTTATAAGTAAGCCTTTATAGTTTATATCTGAAGTGGCCACATATTCTGAACATATCATGTCTCAATCTGGACTTGGAGTTGGCCATCTTCCTAGGGACTTCCGATCCCTTTCCACAGGAAGTAGTATTGGAGATGACAGCCTGATTACTGCGAGTTCCCTGACACCAGTTGGGACACTATTTTTAGCACTTAAAACAGACAGAGATAGAAATATTTTTAAGATGGAACATATTCCTAGCACAGAGGAGAGGAACACTGGAGGTGTCCAATGCCCTGGTCTGCTGAGGAGAGAAACACTGGAGATGTCCAATGCCCTGGTCTGCTGAGGAGAGGAACACTGGAGGTGTCCAATGCCCCGGTCTGCTGAGGAG
>NW_022196909.1:31892723-31903282 GCF_008632895.1 Mastomys coucha
CTGGAGGTGTCCAATGCCCTGGTCTGCTGAGGAGAGGAACACTGGAGGTGTCCAATGCCCCGGTCTGCCGAGCCGTTTCTAAAGACATGGAACAAGCAAGGGGACAAGCACTCACCTCTGAAAACAACTGCATAGCATCAGGCCAAGGTGGACTTTCTGATCAGACTGGAAGGACAGAAGGGCAGAAAGACAGAAGGACATGATGATGAGGACCTGTTGATGAGTGTCACTTGTACTCTGGGTATGGTGGATCTCCAAGTGAAATCTCTACAGGCATGAGGTGACTGCAACCATTTGTTTGATCTCTCTCTCTCTCTTTCTCTCCCTCCCTCTCTCCCTCCCCACCCCCCTCTCTCCAGACAAGATCTCACTGTGTGGCCTTGACTGGCCTGGAATTTGCATTGTAGACCAGGTTGCCTACCTCTATGGCCTAGAGGGGGTGCATACCCACATTTCTTTGCTTTCTCATTTAATTATGTTTACATGTGTGAATATTTCATCTGCCTATTTGTCTATATGACCCACATGAATTCCTGGGGCTGGAGCAGGCCAGTCTCCTGAGACTGGAGTTACAGACAGCTGCAAGCCACTCAGGTGAGGGGAGTCACACCTGGGTCCTCTGTAAAAGCAGCCGTGCTCTTAACTAACCACTGGGCCATCTTTCCAGTCCTCATTTGTTTTTGTTTGCTGGAGAGAGTCTCACTATACAGCTATGGCTGGCCTAGAATTCAATAAGTAGGGCAGCTGGGCCAAGAGCTGGAATCAAAGGCATGTGCCACCATCCCCCGGGGCATTCTCATAACTGAGACACATGCCCTCCCCCCAAGAAGTGATAAAAACCATTTTGGGAACCCTGGGTAGCTGATTTGATGAAAATAAATGAATAAGCAACAAGAATACCAGAATGTGTTCACCGTGTGTGAAGCTTCCGTCAGTCAAGGCAGCGTTGTTTCTTGGAGAAGCCAGCTCACATCTTTTTTTTTTAAGACTTATTTATTTATTATATGTAAGTACACTGTAGCTATCTTCAGACACACCAGAAGAGGGCGTTAGATCTCATTACGGATGGTTGTGAGCCACCATGTGGTTGCTGGGATTTGAACTCAGGACCTCCGGAAGAGCAGTCAGTGCTCTTAACCACTGAGCCATCTCTCCAGCCCCACCAGCTCACATCTTCATAGCACTGTATCCTGCAGCTCCCAAAGTGCCTGGAATTGGAAGGGAAGAGAAAGGCTGCCCAGAGACCCTGTTCTAGCCTCTCTCTCCTCCACCTTGTCCTTCAACACATTTTTCACACGTAACAAAATGATTCTCGTCTTCTGGAAATGTTTTCTAACTAGTGTTTTCTTTTTAGCTTTCTCCACAGAGCCTACTACAGATTCACGAGGCGTGTAAAGATGAGCAGCATAAAGCCCATTGGATCCTAGAAGTGCTCAGGCTTTCAGAGTTTTGATCTGTGGAGAGTCACTTGAACTGTCCCTTGGCAGTATTTTGAAGTCAGTGGAGCAGATCTTGACACGGGCAAATAAGTATGCTGCGGGTCCAAGGACCAGGAGAGCTCATAAAAGCATATAGGAATGGGATGGATGATTTATTTCTGTAAGAAGGGGTGTCTTAGTTAGGGTTGTATTGCTGTGAAGAGACACCATGACCAAGGCAACTCTTACAAAGGACAACATTTAATTGGGTCCGGCTTACAGGTTCAGAAGTTCAGTCCATTATCGTCATGGCTGGACTCGAAAGCAGACATGGTGCTGGAGAAAGAGTTGAGAGTTCTACATCCTGACCCACAGGCAGCAGGAGACTATGCGCACACTGAGTATAGCTTAAGCATAGGAGACCTCCATGCCCAATTCCACAGTGACACACTTCCTCCAACAAGGCCACACCTCCTGATAGCGCCAGTCCCTATGGGTCAAGCATTCAAACACAAAAGTCTATGGGGGCCATTCCTATATTCAAACCACCACAATAGGATTTTCCATTTCCATTGGATTATGTCATTCACAGTAGGGTTACAAACAGGATGTCGAAGGTGACCATCAAAAAGACTATTCCCATCACTGGATATATTTCAGCACGGATACTTGTGGGACATTAATGTCCCAGGGTTATGGAAGAAGGGTGGAGGGAGCTTCAATTCCAAATACCTCAAACAGGAGGACGGCAGGAGTTGGCTACATCCCCCTTCCTAACCTGGGTCCATAAAGCCAGCTCTCCCATCAACCCTGGTAGCAATTTATTTCCCAGACAGTTACAAGACTTCTCTCCATTTATTTATTCATTATTTATTTATTTTTGGTTTTTCGAGACAGGATTTCAAACTCTGTAGACCAGGCTGGCCTCGAACTCAGAAATCTGCCTGCCTCTGCCTCCCAAGTGCTGGGATTAAAGGCATGAGCCACTATTGCCCGGCCAAGGCTTCTCTCCTTGTTTGACTTGATAAGGTTCCCCTGACCCAGCTCCTGGGTAAGTAGATGACGTTTCTTCCAACACCACTACCTTGGCCAGTGGTACACGGTCACACACACATTGTCTCAAAGCCCCTGGCCACTCCACAGGAGCATAAATACCTCCTTTCTCCTGCCAGTAAAGGAACCAGTTCCCCAAAACCGTTCCTGGATGTGTTCTTTGCCGGGGCAGTCATCTCAGAGAGATGGAGATCCAGCTTCGCAACCATCCACACGCGCGCATGCGCACGCATGACTAAGCTTTCCTGCCGCTACTCTAGCCCGGTACACAACTGGCCTGGATACCGGGCTGGAGAAGCGAACGCAGGGTGGCAGACAGTCCTTTCCTGTCGCCGTGGACACTGAGTGCTCCTTATGGCTTTGCAGAGAGAGCTCTTATGACGTGATCGTCGACAAATGTCGTCTTCTGGCAGATGGTGCACAGATGGAATAAGGTTGGAGGACCTTTCCCCTACATTCCATTCCATATAGAATAAGGAGATGGCCCCAAGTGACTGATGGCCTGGCCTCTGTCAGTGGCCAAGGCCCAGTGACTACTGTCTGAACAAAGACTGAGCCTTCCAGGGCAACAGAATCAGCCCAAATAAACATTACCAACATGGGTACAGTACACTGCGAGTTCAGTGGTGGGCATATAATAAACTTCTTTCTCTAGTGCCCAATACCAGATGGCAGAATAAATAAATAAGTTACAAGCCAGCCTGTTTCCACGTTATGACTGTGGAATTGGAGAGAATTCCATTAATCAAGCCACCCAAAGAGTTGTGTCTCCTTGGTGTCCTGACCCAGAAGTGGGTATCTCTCTCCATGACTTTCAGAGTCCTTCGGTGATAAGAGAGTTCTGGTGCTAAGGAATATAAATTCAAGTTTTATTACTGAATTTTCTGGCAGTGAATTCACAAATGCCTCTGGGTGTCATTTCATTGTATCACCGCCTGACACTTAAGGATGGTTGAAGGACTTGGGAGAAGTTCAAAACAAACAAAACAAAACAAAAGTACCATTGTTTTAGTTTTGAAACATATTTCTAAGTAAACCGACTCATTAGAATTTAAAAGGAACTTTAAAATTCAGCTCTTAGACTGCAACCTTTTACAGACTGCACAGAACGCTCTTCATTTTCCTGAGACATTAGAAATGACTACCTGGGGCTTGGACCAGCGAGATGGTGCAGCAGGTGAAGATACCCGCTTGCAAGCAGAGGACTTGAGTTCTATTCCCAGGAGCCACATGGGTAGGGAGGACGGACTCTCACAGGCTGGGTTCTGACATACACACAGGCACACACACACACACATACACACACACACACACACACACACACACACGCATGTATGTACACATGCATATTTACTCATCCTCCTGAATGAGTCAGAACATAAACAAAATAATAAAGCACCACATTGATAAAACCTCTTCTATTATTACTGAGGGACTCAAGGATGAATTCAGCTCTTATACCATAACACTTAGTTTGAAGATGCTGAACACAAACCTTCACGCCATGGTAACAAGGACACGTTATGTCGATTCCTCAGTAGATGGGATGTTAGGATCCCACCTTATTCGGGCAGTTGGCTCTTGAGGCATTACCTATGGAATGATCTAAGACCTTCTGTATAAAAAACAGTGGTCAATTCTAGATTAGAGGTTGTGAACAGCGGCCAAACATTAAAAATTAAAATCAGGAGAGAGAGAAATAATTTTAAGGTTTTGATGCTGCAGCCAGCAAGATGGCTGTGTGGGGAAACATTTGCAGAGACAGCCAGATGACCCGAGTCCAATCTCTAGGGCCCAGATAACGATGTAGAGAGAAAACCGACTCCACAAAGTTGTCCTCTGACTTCCACGTGTGCCCTGTGGAATGCACGTCCACACACACCCATCACACATACTCATGTTAATGGTGATGAATACAACAGATTTAAATGCTAATTAGATTTTAACATTTACCAAACACGCGACCTTAAGCTTTCTGAACCCCTCAAATGAAGGTTTGACTAGAGTATGAAATATAAAAATGGGTGTGAACTAATTTCCTCTCTTGCTCAGACAACACCCAACCTTAAGAGCTAAAGAGAAAGAGGCCAACATCACACAACCTTGTTAAATATGTTGCTAAGCCAACAGCGAAGGGGTTCTTTTCTTGTTCGGTTGGTTTTCGTTTTTTGTTTCGGGTTTTGTTTTGTTTTGTTTTTTTTGGTCTTTTTGTGAGAGCGTGTGATGGCTTGAATATGCTTGGCCCACGGGAAGTACTATTAGGAGGTGTGGCCCTGTTGGAATAGGCGTGGCCTTGTGGGAGTGGGCATGGCCGTGTTGGAGGAAGTGCAGGAGTGTGGGGGTGGGCTTTGAAGGCACTTAGTGCTCAAGCTCTGCCCACTTCAGAGGATAGCCTTCTTCCTGGTGGCCTTCAGATCAAGTCATAGAAAGAAGTCTCAGCCCCTCCCACACCATGTCTGCCTGGACGCTGCCATGCTTCCAGCTACAGTGATAATGGACTGAACCTCTGAACCTGTACAACAGCCCCAATTAAATGTTGTCCTTTGTAAAAGTTGCCATGGTCATGGTGTCCCTTCACATCAATAAAACCTAACTAAGACACAGGGTTTCTCTATGTGGTCCTGGCTGTCTGGAACTTGCTCTGTAGACCAGGCTGGCCTCAAACTCACAGAGATCCCCCTGCATCTGCCTCCCAAGTGCTGGGGTTAAAGGCATGCGCCTTCACTGCCCGGCCAACAATAAAACTCTTTATAACAGCCCACCAACTACCTTCATTCTCTCTACATATAATTCAGTAATTGGCATGCTGTAGCAGGGTCTTCAATGAGATAACTGAAGTGACTTACTTGTACAAAGGCCGAACACATGGCACACATGAGACAACAGTTCATTGATTTTAGTTGCCTACCGAATTTTACTTAATGTCACTTCTTGAAGCATTGAGTTTGAAGCAGATGAGAATTTCTGGGGTTTTGTTTTTTGTTTTGGTTTTGGTTTTTCGAGACAGAGTTTCTCTGTGTAGCCCTGGCTGTCCTGGAACTCACTCTGTAGACCAGGCTGGCCTCGAACTCAGCAATCCGCCTGCCTCTGCCTCCGAAGTGCTGGGATTAAAGGCATGTGCCACCACTGCCTGGTCTGTTTGTTTTGTTTTTTAAGCTGACAAATTGGGTATTATGTAGAACACTCCTCCATGGAATCCAAACCCCTTCTTAGGGCGTAATTAGTAATATTGTAAGCCTACCAGGCAACCTTCCTATGTGTGAACAAAATTATTGAAAAGGAAGAAAACAATGGACTTATCCTCAAAAACACCCCGGGTGTCACTGAGGAGGGAGGGAGGGGCAGAAAGTGCATCTTATCAGCCAAGGAGAAACAATGATCAATTCCCCGACGCCATATTTGGTGCCGGTTTTCTCGTCTGCCCACTGCAGACAAGATCTGGGATAGCATTTGGAGGATGGGGAGCAATATTATCCGCAGGGCAATCCTTCAGTTCCATTTATACTGTATCTCTATAGAAGGCTGGGTCAAGCCCGCCGAGGAAAGAAACACGTCCATGCCCTTCACTGTCTCGGATGAGTGGACTCCCTGCCAAATGGATGCGACCATAGGCCAAGGAGGAGCCTTCCGATCAGGAAGGCAGCAAAGGCCAAGATGACACCAGCTCTCTTTACAGGCTTGCAGCTGATTAATAGCGCGGCTGGGGATTGTAAAGGAGGGTGACTACGTCGATGATGTCATCCACTTAGCAGCAAGAAGCCTCCTTGCAGCCATACCTGCGGTCAGATTGAGGTCACGGAGCGAGCGCGCGAGGCAGGTTCGCGGTTCCAAGGGAAATCTTACTCCTTTTCTCAATTACTTGACTCGTGCAAAATCGAAAGCTATCGGGTCTTTCTTTGTTCTGTTTGGACACGTTGCAACGGCCTGTAGCTTTCTGAGCTAATGAAATGAAATATTCAAGGGGGGGGGTGGGGAAGGGATCTCATTTTTAGTCTTCTCTTATTTCGTTGTTTGAGACAAGGTTTCATGTAGTCCAGTCTAGTCCCTAACTTACTATTTAGCTGAAGATAGCCTGGAGCTATCTTGCCTCCGGCTTTCAGGTGCTGGGAACATAGACTTATACCATCATAACTGGATAAAAAGAGATTTTTTTTTCTTTTTTACTATATTCACTGATTCATTCAATGAATATTTATTGCAAGCCAACCCTGTGTTCATCCCCAATTTGCCCTACCTCTTTTAGAGGAAGCTCAGTGACATCTTGTTTTGTGGATCATGTGACAATTGTCGCCAGAGAGCAGCTATATGCTGAACATAACCGCTGATACTTCCGATGGCTTGAAAGTGTCCTCTAAAGTTCCTGCTCTGCAAATCTAATCCCACTTCCAACAGTATCCAAAAGTGGACTCTCGGGCTGGAGAGATGGCTCAGTGGGTAAGAGCACTGACTGCTCTTCCGAAGGTCCTGAGTTCAAATCCTAGCAACCGCCCGTAATGAAATCTGATGCCCTCTTCTGGTGCATCTGAAGACAGCTACAGTGTAATAATAATAATAATAATAAATTATATAATTATTATATATAATTAATTATTATAATATTATTATACATAAATCTTTAGAAAAAAGGAGTAGACTCTTCAAGAGGTGAATAACAGGAGGCCTCTGTTCTTTAGGATCCATGTCCTTAAAGCAGGAGTGGATTTGGTATGCAAAAAGTGGATTTGTTGGGTTGGCGAGATGGCTCAGGGGGTAAAGGTAGTTGCTGCCAAGCCTGACAGCCTGAGATTGATATGGCAGGATCCACATGGTGAAAGGAGAGAACCAACGCCTGAAGATTGTCCTCTGACCACCACAGGCACTATGGCGTGCGCACGAAACTAATGCAAGACCCAATTTGTTATCAGTGCAGCTTTGACCCCCATTTTGCCTTGTTCCTCTTTCTCACGCCTTGCCTTCTGCCATAGGAAAATATAGCAAAAAGACCCTCTGCAGAAATGGGTCCCCTGGCTTCGGACTCTCTACCATCCAGAAAACTATAAAATGAGTCTTCATTCTTTATAAATGACCCCACGTATCATGCTATATAAGTACAAAAACCCAACACATTTGTTGAGGAATTGGTCGATACATAGATGAGGAGAAGAATAGTTCTAGTGCATCCATTGTTGGCTAATGAATACCACCCCTGACCTGCCCCACCCCCAGAATCAACAATAGAACAATAGAAGCTATCTTTTGGACAGTTGTAGAGATGAAAATGTGTTTAAAACAAGCCAGTTTGTCTTTCTTTTCTTTTTTTTTGTTTTTTGTTTGTTTTTTCTTTTTTCCGAGACAGGGTTTCTCTGTGTAGTCCTGGCTGTCCTGGAACTCACTCTGTAGACCAGGCTGGCCTCAAACTCAGCAATCTGCCTGCCTCTGCCTCCCAAGTGCTGGGATGAAAAGCGTGCACCACCACCACCCGGCCGTTCTTTTTTTTTTTTCTAAGATTTATTTAGCCGGGCAGTAGTGGCACACACCTTTCATCCCAACACTTGGGAGACAGAGGCAGGCAGATTGCTGAGTTTGAGGCCAGCCTGGTCTACAGAGTGAGTTCCAGGACAGCCAGGGCTACACAGAGAAACCCTGTCAAGGAAAAGTGGGGGAAAAAAAGGATACATGTGTCAAGCGTTTTTACTTTAATATAAAACAAAGAAATGTGCGTTCGTTCACTAGTCTTTCCTATAACTACATGTACGTTCGTTCACTAGTCTTTCCTATAACTTCATGGCTGGCGATGAGGTCTTTGGGAAACTTTCCTGATTTATATTGTCAGTCATGATAAACACACCTACCAATCGTAACTCCTCAAGCACACATGCACAGCGCAGGAATGGGAGGAAATCTCCTACAAACTGGGGTTGCATCAACCTGCAGTGGCATGCTCATCCTGAGCATAAACACTGTATTGCATGAGCTCCCACGGAATCAATGCCTTAGTTACAGTTTCTGTTGCTGTGTAAAACACCATGGCCAGCTGGGAGGTGATGTGGCACACCTTCAATTCCAGCAGAAACTGGCAGGTCTCTGAGTTCCCGGCCAGCCTGGTCACTAGAGAGAGAGAGAGAGAGAGAGAGAGAGAGACAGAGAGACAGAGAGACAGAGAGACAGAGAGACAGAGACAGACAGAGAAAGAGCACAAATGAGAGCAGCAAGAGAGGGAGAGGGAGGGAGGGAAGAAGAGGATAGGAGAGGATAGGAGGGGAGGAGAGGGAAGGGGAGGGGAGGAGAGGGGAGGGGAAGGGAAAAGGGAAGGGAAGGGAAGGGAAGGGAAGGACATTCAGTAAAAACAAGTTGGGAAAGAATATATTTCGGCTTAAATTCCCATGTCATAGTCCATCACTAAGAGAAGCTGGGCAAGGAACTCAAATAAGACAGGAACCTGGAGGCAGGAGCTAATGCAGAAGCCACGGAGGAATATTTCTTTTTCTTTTCTTTTCTTTTTTTTTTAAAGATTTATTTATTATTGTAAATAATTACACTGTAGCTGTCTTCAGACATACCAGATCTCATTATGGGTGGTTGTGAGCCACCATGTGGTTGCTGGGAATGGAACTCAGGACCTTCGGAAGAGCAGTCAGTGCTCTTACACACTGAGCCATCTCACCAGCCCTGGAATATTTCTTGCTGGCTAGCTCTTCATGGTTTTTTTCAACTTGTTTTTTTTTTTTTTTTCATAGCACCCAGGACCACCCACCCAGAGATGGCACTGCTCACAAGTGACATTCCCCCTCCCCCATCAATTATAAATCAAGATAATGCAACATAGGTTTAGGCTTGCCCAAAGGTCAATCTATTGGGTACATTTTCTCAACTGGTGTTCCCTCTTCCCAAATGACTCTAGCTAATGCCAAAGTGACATAAACAACTAGCCAGCAGCATCCATACAGCCAAGTAAGGAGCTCTTCCCCTCCTTACCATAGCTGTAAGATTTAAACCCTGGTTTAAATCCCCAGTATAAAGCAAGGCACAGTGGTACAGTCCTGTCATCCAGACCTGGGGGACGGAGAGGCAAGAGGATCAGAAGTTCAAGGTCATCCTCAGTTATTTAATCGTCTCCAAGCCCTACTGCCTCGGTCTGCTAAACTAGGTCTAGAATGCTTTCAGCCTCTGAGACTTAGTGCTTGCTGAGTAAAGATCACCCCTTCTTCGTTCTTTTTGAACTCTGGCTAGCTGGTCCAACTAAGCCGTTCCGGCTCAGCATCCTCTCCAAACCGACTGATTCAATCTGGTTTCTCTCGGCTTCTCCTGAATTGCTCTGCTTGGTCTCTCATACTAACTTTGGCAATTTGTTCGAATCTTCTGTATCCTGGCTCCTTCTTGTCTTCACCTGTGTCTAGCTTGTCCTCTCTCTACAACCTGTCTCTGTACAACAGTCCCAGTAAATCGACCTCCTTCTTCTTTTTTCTTTCTCTCTGTACTGCCCCCTCAGCTGCTTCCCTTTCCTCTCTCTTCTCCTGAGAGGTGGGCATATCCTGTTCTGTCAAATCTTTCTCTGATTCGTTGTCACTTTGTCTGCCATTCAATTAGTCATTACTTTCAATTATGGGTGCTTCCTTCTACAAACTAACTTTACCTTCATTGGTTGGGATTAACAGGTGTGTATTAAGGGTGTGTCTGTATTCCAGCCAGGGGGAAAAATGGTGTGTGTAAAGGCTGAGCCATACCACAACCAGAAACAGCTTTTTTCAGTAAACAGCACAATATTGGGGTTAACAGTGTGATCAAATATCCTATAACAGGGTACATAGCAAATTAAAGGCTAGCCAGGTATACATGAGAGCCTGTTTTAAGAAAATAACAAATGAAAAAAGGAAGGAAAGAGAGAAAGGAAGAAGGAAGGAAGAAAAAGTCTTGGGGTGTAGTGGTACATGACTTGGGTTTTGTTGGAGGTCAACTTGGAAACTAATGCTAGGCACCAGCCTGTTCGTTTACCTGAGTTCAAACTTAGGTCAGGTTTTCCTAAAATGGAGTCTGAACTTAAAAGATTTGGCCTCTCACCAGCACTTAGGAGATATAGGCAGGCAAGTAGAGATCTGTGACTTTTTTTTT
>NW_022196909.1:31903416-31908214 GCF_008632895.1 Mastomys coucha
GACCAGGCTGGCCTCAAACTCAGAAATCCGCCTGCCTCTGCCTCCCAAGTGCTGGGATTAAAGGCGTTGCCACCACCGCCCAGCAATCTGTGACATTTTTAAGGCTAGCCTGGGCTACAGAGGGAATTTCAGGACAACCAGAGCTACGAAGTGAGATCTTGACTTACCTTAAATGGGGGTTGGGGATTATATTTATGCAGACAGTGTTTTTTCCAGTCCATTATCTTGATTAGTCTCAAAACAATGTCAAGAGATTGATGAAGTCTTTTTCCATTTTGAAGAAGACAATGAACCTCAGAGGTGGCCCGTGACAAGTACTGTCTATAGACCACCCAGTGAGAAAATGGCAGCTCTAGAGATAAAAAGAGACCCAGCTCCTCTCGGGTTAACCTGGTCCTTTAAAAATCTTCCAATAGAATGCATTCAGGCCAAAGATCGGTCCGTGAGACGAATCCCTTTTACACCCTGGTCCGGCGATGCCCAAACCTGTTGAAGGTTGAGACAATATTGTTATTGAGCTGGAGAAACTTTTCCTTCCAAGAGTGTGTCAAAGCCTGTAAGATTAAAGTGAGCTCAAGTTCATTGAGAGGTCTCCGTTTTAATTAACTTGTTCTGGGATTTCATAACCTCTCTGGAAGCAGCTCTCCATCCCCTCACAGAGCACCTTGAAGCTGAGATGGAGGACCCTCGTGTGACCGAGGTTAGCCTTGAGGGTCGGGATAACTGAGGCATGGCATCATCCCTCGCCTGTGATAAGGTCTCCCTTTGTTAGCTCAGAGGACACATTAAAAATTCAAGGGCTATTTAAAAAGTAAACTCCATGACACATCCCTATGTAGGTCAGTGAATAAATACTGAAGAATACAAACGGGAAAAGCTATTCTCCTTACCAGCCCTGATTCATTCCTGGATTTGGGTCAGGCCTCCTTAACAACTTTAATGACCCTCCCCCCCCTCTCTCTCTTTCAACAGGCAAGGTGAGAAATTCAGAATTCAGAGGGGAAAACATAAGAAGGAGCCTTGAATCATTTAGTGTGAATTTGATTTAAATTTATTCCATGGAAAGGAGGTGTTCTTGGTAATGAAGGGAAGGAGCTGGACCCAGCTCTGCAACCTTGATAAAGAACCTTTCTCCTAGACTGAGTGTGGTGGTACACAGCCGTGAAGGAGGCAGAGACAGGGAAATCCTGGGAGGTGGAGGATAGCCTGGTCTATATTGCAAGTTCCAGGCCACTCGGGGCTACATAGTAAAGACTCTGTCTCCTAAAATAAATGAATGAATAAAATCCATATGTTAAAAAAAAAAGGTTATATTAGTATTTGGGGCACACTGTTTAGCCTGTTTTGGTTAAAACAGGGAGGGAGGCCCATTCTGTCTGATAGTTATGCCACACCTCAAGGGCTTAGGAAAAAGGTAGTATTTGCTATTTCTCTCCCCCCTTCCCCCTCTCTTTTAAAGAATATTTATTTAAAGCCAGGAGTGATGGTGCATGACTTTAATCACAGCACTCAGGAGGGAGAGGCAGACAGACGTCTGTAAATTCTAGGCCAACCTGGTTTACAGAATGAGTTCCAGGACAGCCAGGGCTACACAGAGAAACCTTATCTCAAAAAACAAAAACCAAAACAAAACAGGGAAGAGAGGAGGGAGGGAGAGAGAAGGAGAGAAAAAGAGAGAGGGGAGAGAGGGGGGGATATTTATTTAAAAGCTGGGCAGTGGTGGTGCTTGCCTTTAATCCCAGCACTCAGGAGATAATAGGTAGGCAAATCTCTGTTAGCTTGAGGCCTATAAAAGTTGGTCTCTAGAGTGAGTTCCAGGACAGCCAGGGCTACACAGAGAAACCCAGTCTAAGAACAAACAAACAAAACAACATAAAACATAAAACAAAAACAACAGCAGCAAAAAAAGATCATTTTTTAATGTTTTCCCTGTATGTACGTATGTGTACTGTATGCATGACTGGTGTCCTTGGAGAGCAGATCCCCCAGAACTGGAGTTATAGATGACCTACATGTGGGTGCTGGGCATTGAACCCTGGTCCTTCGGAAGAGCAGCCAGTGCTCTTTACTGCTGAAAAAAAAATCTCTTCAGCCCTTCTGGCTTCTTGAGATACTACACTGCATGACGGAAAATGGAGAAAACTCCAAGAGAACGAGGTCCTGAGCGAGAAGACTTTTGTGTCGTTCAGGTAGAGACCAATGGTAGCGATAGCCGTCGTGTTTTACAAAAAAAGAGAAGGAATTTGTTTGGTGGATGTGTGGTCAGGTGTGGGGGAAGGGGGTGCCTCAGCGGGGCATGAGCACGTGGAGAGAAGAGGGAGTTGGGGGATAGGGAGAGAGGGGGAGCAGGAGGGAGAGGACAGAGCTAAAGCAAGAGAGTGAGGAGGGGGCAAGCAGCCCCTTTTATAGTGAGTCGGGCACACCTAGCTGTTGCCAGGTAACTGTGGGGCGGAGCTTAGACAAAAAATGCTAACAGCAGTAATGGAGGCAGACGAAGTTGGGGAGAAAGTGTGCTGCTCAATTCTGCTTAGGGGTTCAGGAAAAGAGGAAACCAAACACATTCTTTGGGTCTTCACCTGAGCTACCAAAAAAGACTTAGATAAACTGTATTAGCATATGAGAGAGCTAGATTTTTCTTTTTCTTTCTTTTCTTTTCTTCCCCCTTCCCACCTTCTTTTTGAGATCGGGTCTCATGTAACCCAGGTTAGCTCTGGCTTCATATTTGATAGGTAACTGAAGGAACCTTGACTTCTTGGTCTCCCTGGCTCCCACCTCTCAGGTTCTCAGTTTATAGTGCGTCTGCGGGGAGGGAGGGGGAGGGGCGGGGCGGGTTTAAACTCAGGGCTGCAGCGGACTAAGCAAGCACTCTCCCACCTGAGTCATACATACTCCCAGCCTCTTGTTTTACATCTGTGTTTTAATATCTGTGATGCGTTTTAAGCTACCTGTAAGCCTTCCAGCTGAAGTTGGCTAAGAGAATCACAACCAGGGGGCTGAGGGCTCAAGTCCTTTGAGCATGCAGACTCTGGGTACCCGCTGGAATCCTTATCTCTGCCCTTGTAGTTCTAGAAGACTTAAGGCATCGGCAGGATAAGAGTCCCTCACGCCTGAGTGTTTGAGGTGCAGGCAGTCAGGCTGGTGTTTCCAGTTTCTGACTGTGTTTACCTGCTTGCGAACCCACAGGACCTCTTGGAAACATTTGTCTGGGAGTTCCAAGGGTGCCTCAGCCTGATTGAAGGAGGGCACCCAGATCCATCCCCGCCTTCCTTGATGTTGGCTCTGGGTGCTTTATAAATATCCCAAGAGCTAGAGAGCTTGGGATTTTTCCTAATGAATCCCTGTCTGGGCTTTTTCTCCTCTGCTGAAAGGTAGATAGATCACTCTCACAGTAATGCATTTGCTTGCCAACTATCTGAATAATAAATTCACACATTGGCCTCCTCCTCATGCAAGATTACCCTCCAGTGAGCATCCTCTCCATCTATGCCTTTGTATAGTCTCGTTACACATTGTTTCATGGCCACAGCTGCTCTGAAACACCCCAGAGTTAGTGATAGACATGCATACACGGGTGACTTCTAGGCGTCCTGTGGCCAAGGGCGATTCTACCTCTGCACTTGCACTGTTCACTGTGGCCAAAGCAGGACACCATATTGGGAGGCCACTCAAGTCATTCTGAAGAGTGACGACTGCGTGGGCCCGGTGTGGTGGTACATCCCTTTAATCCCAGCACCCAGGAGGCAGAGGCAGTTGGATCTCTATGAGTTCTAGGCCAGCCTCTGTTGCAAAGTGGGTTTCAGGACAGCCAGGGCTGTTACACAGAGAAACTCTGTCTGGAACAACAAAACGAAAAACCAAAACCAACCAAATAAAAGATTGCAGAGATGAGCTCATCCTCAGCTATAGACATCCATGAAATGCTGCCTTAAAAACCAAAAGGTTTTTTTTTTTTTTAAATAAGAAACAAAGACGAATGAGTGTCACTACATTCGGGTGATTTACTGTATACCAATACATAGCTAATTCATCCTTAAAGAGAGAGATACTGCTTCGATGAACCACCTTATTACTAGTAGTCCCTGTTTGGGGATGGAAAAGAATCGAAAATAAATTTGCTCCAAGCTGGCAAAATGGTTCAAGAGGTAAAGGTACTTGCTATGAAGCTGATGGCCTGATTTCAATCTTAATCTCTCTCTCTCTCTCTCTCTCTCTCTCTCTCTCTCTCTCTCTCTCTCTCTCTCTCTCTTGCACGTGCACACACACATACACACACTATCTCTTACTCTCTCCCTCTCTCTCTTTCTCTCTCCATCTCTCAATCTCTCACTTTCTCCCCCTCTCACTCTCAATCTCTCTCTCTCTCTCTCTCTCTCTGTGTTTTTGTTTTGTTTTGTTTTGTTTTGAGACAGAGTTTCTCCGTGTAGCCCTGGCAGTCCTAGACCTTGCTCAGAGATACACCTACTGATTAGCTGAGTTCGACCATCTTAAGCCCACAAGGTAGAAGACACAGATTAACTCCTGTAAGTTGTCCTCTGACCTTCACTCAAGTACCAGGGCAGCATGTGGACCCCATACACATCACACACACACATACACACACTCACACACACACTCACACACACTCATACACACTCACACCTTTTAAGTAGATGTAGGCTGGCTGGCCTGAACTGTCTAAGTAGGACCACCCTGGCCTCGGACGGACTCAGAGCTCCTCATGCCAATTACTGGGATCAAAGGAGTACACTACCATATCATCCAGATAAATATTTTTGTTGTTCTGGTTGGGTTTTTTTTT
>NW_022196909.1:31908224-31938167 GCF_008632895.1 Mastomys coucha
GGGTTTCTCCGTGTAGCCCTGGCTGTCCTGGAGCTTACTCTATAGACCAGATTGTCCACTGGCCTCAAACTCAGAGATCCTCCTGTTTCCCAAGTGGTATCAAAGGTGTGTGCCACCACCTCCCAGCTTTTTTATTTTTATTATTTATTTATTTATTTATTTTTAAAGAAACCTCTCAGGGCTGAAGAGATGGCTCAGCTGCTAAGAGCACTGACTACTCTTCCAAAGACCCTGAGTTCAATTCGCAGCAACCACATGGTGGCTCACAACCATCTGCAATGGGATCTAATGTGCTCTTCTGGTGTGTCTGAAGACAGCTACAGTGAACTCATATACATAAAATATTTTTTAAAAATATTTATTTATTTATTTATTTATTTATTTATTTATTTATTATAAGTACATGGTAGCTATCTTCAGACACTCCAGAAGAGGGAGTCAGATCTCGTTACAGATGGTTGTGAGCCACCATGTGGTTGCTGGAATTTGAACTCAGGACCTTCGGAAGAGCAGTCAATGCTCTTAACTGCTGAGCCATCTCTCCAGCCCCAAATCTTTTTTTTTTCCCCCACGAGAAGAAGATTTTATTGAAACATTAGGTTCAAAAGTTTGGGGGCTGGGGAGATGAGATGGCTCAGTGGTTATGAGCACTGGTTGCTCTTCCAGAGGACCGTGGTTGAATTCACAGCACCCACACGGCAGCTCAAGATGTCTAGTTCCAGGAGATCTGATGCCTTCATTTGGATTCCAAAGGCATGGATACACATGTTACCCATGCATGCAGGAAAAAATGAAGTCAACTCTTCACAAACTAGCCCTGGTACCTGGAGACCCTACTTCTGCATTTCTGCCCTGGGCCCTTTCCTGGATGCCAGTCAAACAGGGAAACTCTAACCTGGTTGTGTTGGCTCTCCTACCAGAGAGAAACTCAAGAGCCATCTAGTTTACAATAGCTTACAATTTGAAGGCTTAATCCATTTTACCCAGAGATAACTACAACATGCAGGCAAACACAGTGCGAGAAGTCATTGAGAGCTACACGCTCATCCACAGGGAGATGCTGAGCATTAGTGGAGAAACACGGACAATTGTTCTTTTCCCCATCAGCTGAGGACTAAGCAAACAGGAACCTTTGGGGTTAAAGCACATGCAAGACCACATTGGACACACCTGTAATCTCAGCTCCTGAGAGACAGAGAGAGCCACACCCTTGGTATGCTAATAGCCAGTTTGGGCTGCCAGCCTGTTCAAACCAAACCAAGCCAGTCCCTGGAATTCATGGCATTCATTATCTCCTCTCCCCCTCCCCTCCACTGCTGCCCCACCCCTCCCAATGATTACAGTTAAGTAGGCTCAGGTCCAGCACAGTAACTTAAGTGACAGGGATCTGTGAGTGGTGTCCATAGGAGAAAATAAATAAAGCTTAGAGAGAGAGAGAGAGAAAGAGAGAGAGAGAGAGAGAGAGAGAGAGAGGGAGGGAGGGAGGGAAAGAGAAGAGAAATAGAGAGAAAGAAAAATTTCTCTGGGCATTTTTTCAGAAGAGAGATATTTATTTATCAGACTTTTAGCGTTTTTATTTTATTTTATTTAGTTTTTGTTTTTGTTTTTCAGCCTACTTGCTCCTACCCCGAAGAAATATTTTGTATCTTTTGTTTTCCTCCTATGAACATTGCTGAAGTTCGGTGGAAGGAATGGTGGTGTTTTCTTTACACTAAAGACAACGAAACCAACTCTGCTCTGAGAAAAGGAAGTTATGTGATTGTGAATTCCAAATAGCATAATATTCACAGCCTAAGCCTCCTAGGACCTAAAATGTAAAAAAATTTTAAAAATTAAAAAAAAAATGTCTAATCACTGTGTGCCAGAAAAAAAGTTTTGTGATCCCTACTCCTGATATTTTCTTACTTTTAACAGGATTCCCAAACTAACAGCATTTAAGTCATAAACTCATTTTCTGTGCAAACGCCCCAAGTTATAATATATGATCTTCCTGTCAGCAACAGTTGAGATATCTTGGCCCCCTGCCCTTCACACACACACACACACACACACACACACACACACACACACACACACATGGTGGCACACACCCGTAAGTCCAGTACTGGGGGTGTGGACTGTGTCTGGGCAGAGGCAGGTGGCTCTTTGTAAGTTTGTATCCAGTTTGGTTTACAGAGAAGGTTCCAGGCCACCTGAGGCTACATAGTGAGATCCGGTTTCCAAACCAAACAAATAACAAACAAATAGTGATAGTTAAGGAGTCAGTCTTTCAACATAGTGAACATTTGATTTTTTACTTGTTTTTTTGTTTCGTTTTGTTTTGTTTTTCGAGACAGGGTTTCTCTGTGTAGCCCTGGCTGTCCTGGAACTCACTCTGTAGACCAGGCTGGCCTTGAACTCAGAAATCCACCGCCTCTGCCTCCCAAACGCTGGGATTAAAGGCGTGTGCCACCACAGCCCGGCTTATTTTTACCTGTTAATGTTTAGTGTGTGTGGATGCGTGTGTCATGGCACCCGTGAAGGGCAGAGAACAATTTCAGCACTCTCTTTTCAAGATGGGGGGGTCTAGGGATCTCATTAAAGTCTTGAGGTTTTCCCAGCAAGGGCTTTTATCCACTGAGCCATTTTCTAAATGGCAAATGACACCCCGGTTCACTAAAATTCATTTCATCTTCTTGTGTGATCTTTAAAACCTGTAGGTGTTATCAACCAGCCCATTTTAGTGGCTGAGAAAAATAAGCAATAGTTTACCATCCTCGTTTCTTTGAATAGCTTGAAAAGCTACTAAATCTATCAGAAAACAAGAGGGGCAGCCTTTTTTTTCTGAGGTGAGAGAGCTGGGCTGTTTTCTGAGGTGAGGGGCAGATGGTTTCCTGTGGTCTCTCCCAGCTAAAAATATTTTATGACAAGTAATTGGAGCAGGGCATGCAAATCCCTTATGGGCCCTGAGCCCCTGCTCCCTTGCAGGAACTGCCAAGGTAGAACTTGACCTTGGTGAAGAATGGCAGGTGCTGTGGTCTGCCCCCCTGACCCCTTCAGCTGCCTGGGGCTTGCAGCTTTAGGGAGCTGGCCCAAGACCAAGTCCTTTTCCCAGAAGGCAGCTCCAGATACAGCTGTCAATGTGGGGCCATGAAGGTCAGGCCTCTTACCTCGCTTTAGGAAGATGGAGGCGAGTTATCTCAGACCGAGGCTCCTTGGCAGAAGGCTGAGTCTTTGCGTAGAGCTGCGCTGGGGTCCACCAGCTCGCTCTCTCTGCTCCTCCGTCCTCTTCCCTTCCCGCCTTCCAGATATGCTGTTTCTGGGAAACTTCTCGCAGATTCTGCCTTCGAGTCTATTTTCTTGGAACCGAACCATCCTGTTGTAACGTGAGGACAAGATAGCAGATAAGAAGTGCTTTGAAAACTGCGGAGTTAGAGGCAACGTTGGTTGGATACTGTTTATACCACAGTATAATGAGAATTATCCTCCATAGCCATTCTACTATCCTCCCAATACCCATCTCTCCCCCCCCCCCCCCCCCCCCCCCCCCCCCCCCCCCCCCCCCCCCCCCCCCCCCCACCCCACCCCCGCAACCCTCCCTCTGCTCCACGCGCAAGGAGTTTGATGTTCCCTTCTGGGCATACAATCTACGTTAGGAAACGATGAAAACGCCCACACAGGAAACTAGGAACTTCAGGACTAGCAGGTGGGTCTTCTGGGAAGGCAGAGGGAAAATGGAGGATTAAAAAAAAAAAAAAAAAAGGGCTGGCGAGATGGCTCAGCGGGTAAGAGCACTGACTGCTCTTCCGAAGGTCCTGAGTTCAGATCCCAGCAACCACATGGTGGCTCACAACCATCCGTGATGAGATCTGACGCCCTCTTCTTGTGCGTCTGAAGACAACTACAGTGAATTACACTGGAGCGAGCCGAGGTCCTGAGTTCAATTCCCAGCAGCCACACACATGAGAGCTCACTGCCATCTGTATAGCTGCAGTGTACTCATACACATAAAATAAATAAATCTTTAAAAAAAAAAAAAAGTCCTTTCCCCTCTTGTGGCTAGAAACAATGGTCAACTGTTCCCAGAAAGGAGCCCAGACACAGGAGCCTCGTTGGTAATGCCTTATATTTATTTGGCTGCTGTCTAGCAGGCACTGGGAAGCGCAGGCACGCCTCCACTTCTGCCAACCAGCTAGAGAACAGGACTTGAGGATAGGGTCCCCGTGGCGGAAGGAGGGGTGAGGCAGAACTCTGAGAGAGCAGCAAGGTATAGAAGCCTGCTAACACACAAAGCCAACCCCGGAGAGGGATTGGAAATTGTGTGGTCAGGGAGGAGAAAAAGCAAAGAGTGTTAACACGTTTTATTTCAAAAGGAGTTAGTAAAACCGGGATGGATAAAATAAGTATGAAGTGATTTATGTGGTTTTTGTTGTTGTTGTTTTGAGACAGGGTCTTACTGACTGTGTAGTCCTGGCCGGCCTGGATCTTGATATATAGACTGCTCTGACCTCAAACTCCCTCTGCCGCCTTCTTCTTCCTTTTTGTTTTTTCGAGACAGGGTTTCTCTGCATAGCCCTGGCTGTCCTGGAACTCACTCTGTAGACCAGGCTGGCCTCGAACTCAGAAATCTGCCTGCCTCTGCCTCCCAAGTGCTGGGATTAAAGGCGTGCGCCACCACTGCCCGTCTCCCTCTGCCTTCCGAATACTCAGATTAGAGACATGAGCCACAACAACTAGTCTGGTTTATATGTTTTTCGATCTGTTCGTGTGTCAGAGATGTCGATGACTAACCTGTTCCCGCTGTGCCATCTCTGGGCTGGGGACCAAATCCAAGCCCTTGAAGTTCAAAGAGAAGGACAGGTTTTTGTTCACCCTGGACTACAGGAGTCATGGTTTCTAACCCACGAGGTGGGGGCAGGCTGGAGAGATGGCTCAGCGGTTAAGAGCACATATGCTCTTCCGGAGGTCCTGAGTTCAATTCCCAGCAACCACATGGTGGCTCACAACCATCTGTAATGGGGTCTGATGCCATTTTCTGGGGTGTCTGAAGACAGCTACAGTGTACTCATATACATAAAATAAACAAATAGTTCTTTAAAAAAAAAAAAGACAGGGGGACTAGAGAAATGAGTCAACAGGTAAAGGCACTCACCCTACAGACCTGTTAACTCCACTAGGTGTGAGGAGAAAACAGATTGACTCCAGACACCTGCACAGTGGGACCTTCGTCTCTTGCCCAAACAAAAACACTCAATAGTTTGACATTTCAATGAAAACAATTTTCTGAAAGGCCAATGTTAAAAAAATAACCACTTACCTACAGCTTACATTATTTAGTTAGAATACTAGTTAAGTATGGTATGCTGAGCCGGACAGTGGTGCCTTTAATCCCAGCACTTGGGAGGCAGAGGCAGGTGGATTTCTGTGAGTTCGAGGACAGGCTGGTCTACAGAGTGAGTTCTAGGACACTCAGGGCTACACAGAGAAACCTTGTATCAAAACAAACAAAAAACAAAACAAACAAACAAAAGAATGGTATGCTGGGCTGGGCTATGCTCTGGGGTTATGGACACTTGCTGCTCGCTCTTGCAGAGGACCAGGGTTTGACCCCCAGCACCCACATGGTGGCTTTGAAACACAACTTCAGTTCTAGGGAATCTGAGCCCTGCAGGAATGGTGGCATGAGCCACCCAGGAATGGATGTACATACATGCAGGCAAAACACTCATACATAATTTAAAAAAAAAATGTTATGCCATCTGGTCATGGTGGTATCTTTTTTTTTTTCTTTTTAAGGATTTATTTATTGGGGCTGGAGAGATGGCTCAGGGGTTAAGAGCTCGGAGGTTGACTGCTCTCCCAGAGGTCCTGAGTTCAATTCCCAGCAACCACTTGGTGGCTCACAATTATCTGTAATGGGATCCGATGCCCTTTTCTGGTGGGTCTGAAGAGAGCAATGGTGTACTCATACATAAAATAAATAAATAAATTTTTTATTTATGTATACGAGTACACACTGTAGCTGTACAGATAATTGTGAGCCTTCATCTGGTTGTTGGGAATTGACTTTTTTTTTTAGGACCTCTGCTTGCTCTGGTCAATTCCCCGCTCTGGCCCAAAGATTTATTTATCTATCTTGGGGGCCAGAAGCAGGGGAGTCTTGACATGTATCTTTTTCTTTTCTTAACACATAAACTTCAGTGAAGTTTTTTTCCAAATATAATTATTATCTTTTTCAAGTGTGTGTTTGTTTTTTTGACACAGGATTCTCATTGTAACAGCCCTAGATATCCTGGGCTTACTTTATAGACCAGGCTGGCTTTGAACTCACAGAGATCCAACTGTCTGTGCTTCCTGAGTGCTAGGATTAAAGGCATGCTCCACCACACCTGCATCCAAATATAATTTTTACTTAACAACTCTCTAAGAATTTATTATATTAAAAGTGTGTGGGTAAGCCAGGCAGTGGTGGCGCATGCCTTTAATCCCAGCACTTGGAAGGCAGAGGCAGACAGACTTTTGAGTTCGAGGCCAGCCTGGTCTACAGAGTGAGTTCCAGGACAGCCAGGGCTACACAGAGAAACCCTGGAGAGAGAGAGAGAGAAAGAGAGAGAGAGAGAAAGAGAGAGAGAGAGAAAGAGAGAGGGAGGGAGGGAGGGAGGGAGGGAAGGAGGGAGAGAAGGAGGGAAGGAGAAAGAGAGAGAGAGAGAGAGAGAGAGAGAGATCTGTGTCTGACAAAGATTACCCCCCTCAGCTAATCAAGCAGAGGCAACTGAATGAGAAGCACCCAGTCTGCTGAGGTCATTGGAGAACTCTGATGGGAATTTATGGCTATGATTATTTTGTGCCCAGGGAGACAATGTCTCAGGTCCCCTAATTACCTCCTTCTCTCCAGGCCAGAGCAGGACGCGTGTGAAGTTGATGATGGCCACCCCACCCCGAAAGTGCCCCACCTTATCTGAAATGAGATGAGGTGTCATCCTATCTAGGGCAAGAGAGTGTCAGCACCAAGTTCAGGGACATTTATTTGTTTTCTCTGGGGTCAAACGTCCCAGACTGCAAACAGAGGCAGCTGAGAGGCAGTCAGACACATGCCCTTCATTCTCTTGTGACATATCTGAGTTTTATTTCCTCTTTGTGATCCTTCTAGGGAAATCCCAGAGCTACTGGACATTGGGTGACTCTCCATCTGCTGCAGGTGGTAGCACTGCATCTTTCTGTGGCACATCCCCCTTTTCCCTTCTTCCCTTTTCCTCTCTCTTTGCTCTAACTGGCCAGGCTTATATCTCCTTGGTAGGGTTTCTCGCCTTCTGCATTTCACAGTAGCGGGATTTAAACTACCTTCTGGAACACAGGGATACCTCAGAAGAGGGCATGATAATAGGAAACTAGATATTTAGAATATAGTATTGGTCACAATTTAGTGGTTCATGATGGTTCTAGCTTGAAGAATTAGATGGACACCAATTGAATGGCTATACGGTCGCCAGGTGTAGAATGGATGAAGCCCTCAGTGAATATTTTTGAATGGATTTATTTACTTACTTATTGCTTTTTAAAAGATTTATTTATTTTATTTATACGCGTACACTGTTGCTGTCTTCAGACACACCAGAAGAGGGCATCTGATCCCATTACATATGGTTGTGAGCCACCATGTGGTTGCTGGGAATTGAACTCAGGACCTTTGGATGAGCAGTCAGTGCTCCTAGCCTCTGAGCCATCTCTCCAGCCCTTTTGGATGAATTTATGATGCTTCCATAACTAAATGAAGACTGCAAAAAGGTTAGAGACAGAGTCTCACTGTGTAGCCCTGGTCTAACTCAATATATAGACCAAGTTGACCTTGAACTCACAGAGATCTGCTTGCCTGTGCCTCCTAAATTATGAGATTGAAGATCTCATAATCTCTGGTACAGAAATATTACTACTACTACTGTTGCTGTTGTTATTATTATTATTATTATTATTATTATTATTATTATTATGTCTCTCTGTAGTCCTGACTATCCTAAAACTTACTATTTAGAGCAGGCTGGCCTCAAAATCATAGAGATTGGGTTGCCTCTGCCTGTCTCCTATTTTTTTGTTTGTTTTTTTGAGACAGGGTTTCTCTGTGTAGCCCTGGCTGTTCTGGAACTCACTCTGTAGACCAGGCTGGCCTCAAACTCAGAAATCCACCTGCCTTTGCCTCCCAAGTGCTGGGATTAAAGGTGTGCAGCCAAAGTGCCTGGGCCAGTTGTTTGCTTGTTTAAGGTTTCAAATGTTGATTAATCTCAGGCCCCACTGCCAGTTTGAGGTTGTTGTTTTGCTACCAGCTGGTTTCTTGTATTTATCTTTTTTTCTCATTTGCCGTGTTAATCCCTCTTGCTTAGCATACAGGAGGATCTGGATTGGATGCCCAGCAGCACATTCGGCTGTCCTCATAGGGCCACTGAAGGAGAAGCAGAGGGAGCCAAAATTCAAACTAGATAGATTGCGAGTTCAAAGCCAGCCTGGGCGACAGTGATTCTGGTCTCAGAAAGAATGGGGGAAAGCTGAGAAGAGTGGAGACAGCTTGCCAGAGCCCAAGCTAATTTTATTCTGGTCGAACCTAAACGTGAACCATTGCAAAGAATGCTACAGACTCAAGTGTAGCTGGCACCCGGTGGGTACAGTGCTAAGTTCCGAAACCTCTGGCTTCTGAGCTATTGCTATGCCGAGCCACAGCAACACGGAGCTAGGGAATGTGCCTGAGATTATCTGGCTCCCACGCCCCAGGTTCTAGGGATGACCTGGCACATAGGTTTAGGAAAAGTGCTTATATGTATATATGTATGTGTCTGTGTATATATATATATATATATATATATATTTGTAGAGCCAATGTTCAACCACAATATTGTATTACAGAGACTCTGGCCAAGACAAGCTTTCAAAACTACACTGTAAGAAGCATCTTTTGAGCCGGGCGTGGTGGCGCACGCCTTTAATCCCAGCACTTGGGAGGCAGAGGCAGGTGGATTTCTGAGTTCGAGGCCAGCCTGGTCTACAGGGTGAGCTCCAGGACAGCCAGGGCTATACAGAGAAACCCTGTCTCGAAAAACCAAAAAAAAAAAAAAAAAAAAAAAAAAAAAAAAAAAAGAAGCATCTTTTGTTCAGTTGGCATAAAGTGGTGATCTCCTGAAAACCTGGCTCCTTTTTTTCTTTTCAAAGTTTGGGATATTTTAGCCTAAATGGAATTTAGTGTTAAGCAGACATGCTAGATTGGAAATAGCTGAAAAATAATGATTGTGCTTGGTGCTAAAAGGGAGATGTTCTGGCAGGATATAAAAATATCAATCACATAGGAATGACATAAAAAAAATCTCAAATTATACTTGGGGGTGGTGGTGGCACAATCCTATAATCCCAGTATTTGGGAGGCAGATCTCTGAGTGTGAGATCAGCTTGGTCTTCAGAGCAAATTCTAGGAAAGCTAAGGCTACACAGAGCAACCCTGTCTTAAAAAAAAAAAAAAAAACAAAGGAAAAAAATCTCAAGCTATAAAGTCAGCAAGAAGGTAAGGTTAGGACTGGCTAAACAAAAACCCAATAACTGAAGTTCCTGGAGCCCAAGGTCCAGCTGGGGCCCTAACTCCACATACATCTACACACACACACATACACACACACACACACACACACACACACACACACACACACACGATACTAAATTATTGGGGTTTTTGTTGTTGTTGTTGTTTTGAGACAGGATTTCTCTGTGTAGCCCTGGCTGTCCTGGAACTCACTCTGTAGACCAGGCTGGCCTCAAACTCAGAAATCTGCCTTCCTCTGCCTCCCAAGTGCTGGGATGAAAGGCGTGCGCCACCACTGCTGGGCTAGATTATTGTTTTTTATGAAACTTCAGTACCATCAAACGTGTTTCCTTGTCCTTGTCCTCCACCCACTGTCAGCCTAAAATGGCCAGGAATTCTCTGAATAGCCAGGAATTATTTGAACTGATCCTCTTGCCTGTCTAGGATGTGCTGAGATGACAGGCTTGTGTCACCAAGTCGGGATTATACAGTCCCGTAGCCCAGAACTCAGGGTTTCCATGGATACTGGCTAGCTAAGTGATCTACCAACTAAATGACTTCCCCAGTCCCTCACCAATCCCAGATGACAAATGGAAGCGCTCGACAAAGCATTTGAACGCTTAAGTCCCCTGTACTCAGCACTCTGGTTTCTTAGTCTCTGAGAAGCCAGGGTAGCTTGGGAGAGGGCACATCAAGGTTTGCTTAGTATCTGTTGCGTGTACAGTATCAGTGACTAGGTGAGGTGACAGGGCCTATTTATTCGAGTTTCCCTGAAGGGGTGGGGGATTGAGGGAAGGCCTGGCCTTAAGACTGCCTGTCTGAATCAAAAAGGACCACCCTTTATCATCATGGCTGTGACTTCATGTTTGCCTTTATGATAGCCACTCCTACCCCTCGGGGCTCCTCTGATCTTCTGGTTGTCACATTGGCGCAATGACCGGGGATGTTATGACACCCTTTAAAAATAATCCGAGGACAACTTTATGAAGGGCAGCTTAAACAAGTCGAATGGAAACAATTTGTTCTTATCGGAGCATCCCAGACACCCTCTTGTTTTGGAGAAAATGGAGAGGGTCCTTGTAGCCCCTCCCACTTTGGGTGATGGAAGAGGGACAAGAAGGAGCTGTGGACACCCGGGTCCAGAAAGGTCAGCATTCGAAACAGGAGCAGAGGGCAGAGCGGAGGGGGACTCCCGCTCTGGTCTCAACCCACCAACAGCGTGCCTTCCCCCTCTTTTATTCTCCGAGGGTCCCCTCCTTCTGCCATTACCTTATAGGGA
Organism: Mastomys coucha; assembly: GCF_008632895.1. Taxonomy (NCBI): domain Eukaryota; kingdom Metazoa; phylum Chordata; class Mammalia; order Rodentia; family Muridae; genus Mastomys; species Mastomys coucha. Next base: position 31,919,039 of record NW_022196909.1, read on the forward strand.
ACCAGGATTGTTAAATCCCACGCAGTAGGTTTATCACGACGGCGGCCTACGGGCAGGACGCCATTACCCTAACCTCCCCAGGAAAGCTCCAGTTACTTCCCACCCCAGGGCCCCCACCAATCCAGCTCACTCCCTGAGGTGGGATGCCCAGCGCCTCTGGCATCTGAAGCCCGGCTGCGAAAGGGAGAGGCCGCCTCTGCGGGAGCCCCGCCCCCGTCCTGGAACATCTGGACCCGGAGGTTAGCACTCCAGTGGTGGCTCGCCGGCCGCCAGCTGTGCGCGCTCCCGGTCCTGGGCAGGCGGCCCGCGAGTCTGGGTGGACACGTGGGAAGGCTTGGGCCTATTCCTTATGAGTTGACTTTAAAACCAGGGGAATCTCAAGTCCAGTTCCCAGCATGGACCTACTGGGTTCTCTCGCACGCCCCGTCTAACGTAGTAGTTTTCCAGTCCAGCCCCCCTGGCTTCCCAGCATGGACCTACTGGGTTCTCTCGCACGCCCCGTCTAACGTAGTAGTTTTCCAGTCCAGCCCCCCTGGCTTCCCTTGGAGCGTCTCAAACCAGCACAGGAAACTTATTCCTATAAGATAAATCCTGCATTTTCATCTGACGACCCCTGGAGCTCGCACTGGGATTCCAGCGGGGCGCCAGGGAGTCCCATATGGGTGGGTGGAGGGGAGAAGGGTTTTTCTCTGGGGTTTTCCCTAAAGCATCGCTGACCCGAAGTAGATTCCACTTTGGAAATTGGGGGTCTGATCCACCCTAAACTGGCAGTTCTCGCTGGGAGAGAGAGTCCTGTTGAGCACTGTGATTCAATTCCCCTGGAATGTGCTTGGAATAACAATGGAGACTTGAAAGCTTTTTATGGCCGAGGTATCTGGTGGAGACCGAGCGGGTTCGGTTGCGCTGGCGGACCGCCGAGGGGGCAGCCTAGCCTAAGGCTGGGCTGCGCCCTGGGGCATCTGGTTTGAATTAGCCCCAGAGCAATTCTATCAGCTTAATCGACCATCCTGCAGAATCGACGGAACAGGACAAACCAAATATATTCCTGGCACTCCAGTAATAGTTAAACCCAATCGCGTTTTACCGTTGGGGCTTCCAAGTGCCCCAAAAAGTACAACTGTCGTTATTTTATAGATATTGCGAATTTAACTTCCTTTTCACATCTGGTGGGTGGACATGCGCAAGCACGGCTCTGTTACCCTTCTTTTTGTATGACGCCTTGGAACAGTGAGAGGGGTCTAAGGCCAACATATGTGTTGTGTGGCACTAAATATATAGCCACATTTCCCCTCCACGCCCTAGCTGAGCATTCCGAACGCAAGTTGGAACAAAGGCTGAGGGTAAAGGTTGAGCTTGTGCCAAGAACTACAGTCATCGGGGTAAATAACCTTGTTTTCTCCTTCAGCAGTGGCCGCTACCAAATCCCCGTTCTTGGAAGGTGGCCAACTGTCTGTCCGGGTTGAGGGTGCAGCTAATTAGAGAGAGTCTATAAACCTCTCTGTCAAAGAGGGCATGTGACCTCCACCCCCCACCCACCCCCCAAGTCCAAACAATAAAGGCAGCTAGCCTGCAGGCACTCAGCACCGCGGCCCTGCGGGTTTCCTAAATAGGAACAGGATGAAGGCCGGGCTTTAGGGGTTCCCGAGGCTCTCCGCGCTCACACCCAGGAGGAATCGGTCGGTCCCTCGGCTTCCCAGTAAGACTTGCTGCCATCACTCCCTCCAAATCTATTTAGAGGAGTGCGGCTCGCAGAGAGCACATTGTCTAATCTAAATGAGGAAGCAATTATTCCTCGCTGCTGTCAGAGGAGCTTGGAGACAGTGGGTCAAAGATCAACCTGCTGTCATGTGACCTTACTCCGCACTTGTGAAAGATCAACTCTTACCGACAATTATTCAGCTTTCCTTTTGTGAAACAGTCTCCCCCCCGCCCCCTCCCCCGGTTACATTTCCCCCCTTCTTACTCTTTAACATCCTTATACGTTTTTTTTTTCTAAAGTAAACACAGCATCTCTCTCAGCTTGTTGCTTAATGGTAAATACTAAACTTTTGTGCGGGTTCACTGGCGTCTTCTCAGAATATTGCAAAATGGAGCTCTTTGTCTTCCTGTCTTTGTCTAATTTCCCTGCCCCGGAGCCTCTTTGCTAGCTTTAATTTTATACAGCATGTTGTAAACTATAAATAACACAGCTCTACTTTCCTAGAACATAGCATATGGAAACTGTCGTCTGCGGTACGTCCCAACTGTAGTTTCAATTTAAAGACTGAATAAAGTTAATCCCCTGTGTGAAACGGTGTCGGGCCGTTTGCGTGTGTATTTTATTAGTTGAAACCGGGTGTGGAGGAACACCAGGAATTTTTGGTGTTGGGAACGGAGCACATAAAAGGGTTGATATGGTGTAGTTTGAAGTGGGGGGATGTGGGGGTGGGGTGGGAAGAGGCCAGGAACTAATGCTGGTGGGAGGGCTCGGAGCAGGAAAGCCCCTCCTGAGGGGATGTTTCTCTCAGTAGCCACATCCTCTCTTCAAACGCTTCCTGTTTGGTCTCAGCCAATAATGGATGGGCGAATTATTTTTCCTATTCAGTTTAAAAGCATCTTTTCTCTCTTCTCTGAAGCTAAAAGCCAGATCAATGATTGAACACAACAGTTGATTCCACTTAATCTTCCGATAAACATCTGAAACTTATGTAGTATTTATAAAATCATTTCTAGGCTAGTCTTTTTTTTCTTCCAGTATTGCAATTCCCCGAAGTATAATGAAATGAACCAAAGTCCAAAGTTCCCAACAATAGGACCTGGGGGTTATTCTCTGGGTTGGCTGGTTGGTTGGTTTACAAAGTAGGGATTATAAACTGTCAGCAAGAAACACAAGGGGCATCGGAAGCCAGAGTGTAATTGTTCTTTTCCCACATAAGGCCATAGCATCCCCTTCTTTTGTAGTTTCTACATACAAAGACAGTGAAATGGTTTTATTTTGAGGTGGAGTTCCTTTGAAATTTTAATTTTTTAAGAATATTGTGGCCAGCACACGCCTTTAATCCCAGCACTTGGGAGGCAGAGGCAGGTGGATTTCTGAGTTTGAGGCCAGCCTGGACTACAGAGTGAGTTCTAGGACAGCCAGGGCTACACAGAGAAACCTTGTCTCAAAAAACCAAAATAATATTGTGATGGCTACGTGCATATATCAACTTGGCTAGGCCATTCTACTGATTTAACTAAGACTAATAAAGTATCCTTTCTTTTTCTGTCCATCTCTTCCTCTTCCTCTCCTCCTCCCCCCCCCTTTTTTTTTTAAAGAGGCAGGGTCTCAATATAGAATGGCTAGCTAGCCTTGGACTCAATACATAGACCAGATTTGTTGGGAACTCAGAAAGATCCACCTGTTTGAATGTTGGGATTAAAAGCATGCACAGGGGCTGGAGCACTTACTAGTCTTCCAGAGGTCCTGAGTTCAATTCCCAGCAATCACATGATGGCTCACAACCATCCATAATGGGGTCCAATACCCTCTTCTGGTGTGTCGGAGGGGGGTGACAGTGTACTCACATAAAATAAATAAATCCTTCTTTTTTTAAAAAAAGCATGCACAGCTACTCTTGTCGTTCATCTTCATTTTCAAGATGACATCATGAATCCCTGACTCTCAAACCACACTCCATAATGTGGGTGGGCCTCATCGAAATGATAAGGGGAATGTGGTCAGCACCCACACGGTAGAGGACAGATTCTCAAAAGCTACAGACACACACACACACACACACACACACACACACACACACACACAGATTCTTCTCGGTGAGAGGTGAGAGGCTGGTCTGGAGGTTGTGGAGAGCTGAGAGAGATGCTCAGATTCAAAACATGCTTTGGAGCCAAAGGACTCACCGCTGTGCCGGATGTTATGAGCAAAGCCAGGTGTTGGTGGCACATGCCTTTACTCCCAGCACTCAGAAGGCAGAGGCAGGCAGATCGATCCCTGGGAGTTCGAGGTGAGCTTGGTCTACAGAGAGAGTTCTGGGATGGGCAAATATACCAGAGAAATTCTGTCTTAACCCCCCACACCCCCTCCCAAAAAGGTAAAGGCAAGAAGGGACCCCAAGCATTGCTTAAAAAATATGTTCTAAGAGAATCAAATGAATTATTCAAGGATCTACAAGAAACCCTAGAATAATGCAGACATTGATCTGATAATAGTGAATCCATTCTTTCTAAGCAAGAATTCCTTTAAATTGTTATTCTGTCTTCATGGATGCAGGCTCTGTGCTGAGACATAACCATACTATTGTACAAACTGGGCAACCAGTGCGTGCTACTAGATGTATGAAAAGTGATGATAACTTGATTAGCATAAAATAACAAAATATGCAGTCCTGGCTGGCCTGACATTCATAGAGATCAGCTTGCTTCTCAGGTGCTAGGATTAAAGGTGTTCACAACCATCTTGGCCTTCTTCCCTTTGTTCTTTTTTTTTTTTTGGTTTTTCAAGACAGGGTTTCTCTATGTAGCCCTGGCTGTCCTGAACTCAGAAATCCACCCGCCTCTGCCTCCCAAGCGCTGGGATTAAAGGCGTGTGCCAGCACCGCCCGGCCTTCTTCCCTTTTTTAATATGGCACCTTTGAGCAAATATATTTTCCTGGTCTTCTTTCTCTAAAAAGCATTAAAAAAAAAAAAAAAGCATGAGTTCCTTGACTGCATTTGCATATGCACACCACATACTTGCCTGGAGCCTACAATTCCTGTTGTTAAAGAGCAGTTCTTTAGTAACCTACAGAGCAGGTCATTAAAATTCCAATTCAAAGAAGTGTCTTCTAAAAAGCAATTGTATTTCTTTAGACAGGGCCTCACTGTGTAGCCCTGGCTATCTTGGAACTCACTCTGTAGTCCAACTCAGAGATCTCCCCGCTTCTGCCTCCAGCCCAAGTGTGCCACCACCGCCCAGCACAAGGGAGCTTTCAGAAAGGGATTTATCTGTAAAGTTAAAACCCGAGGCAGACAAACCTCTTCTGAGTCTCAGACAGACAGAACCCCAGAACACTTACAGCATCCGCACACCCGAATTTTCTGTTAACACTTGATGCTGAAGACAGTCTGTCAATCAATGTGACGGAGTACCTGAGGCGGGTGCCCTGCTCCTCTGTCTAGCATCCAGACTTCACAACCCAGGACACCTTCCTCAGCCCACGCTAAGCTTTACAGAAAATAACAATACTTCATGATGTGTTGCAAGCTGAAGGACATAGATATGTTGTCTGTTACTACTAATGCATACTAGAGAACATTAATCCACAGACTTCAACATATATATTCAGATATATAAAGAAAAATAAATACTCAACTGCCACTAATGAAATGAGTTCGCTTTATTGTAAAAGTTTCCCAAAACACACATGCAGAGCCACCCATGTAAGGGGGGGGGGGCTTGAGGCTTAACAAAGATTTTATAAAATTATTTCCGCTTAAAGTATTAAAGTACACAGAGTTAAAAAACTATTAGAAGGTAAGTCAAGGTCAATCAGAAGAATTACCACTAAAAGACTAATCTTAGAAGTACTTAGGAAAAAAGACAATTTCTTTTCAGGAAACTAATCTTAGGGTATGTTTCTTAAGAAGTACTATAAACCACAAAGCAAGGACCCTCTCGAAAGTGACCTGTTTCACAAAGAAATCAACCTAAAAGGGAGAGGTCAGAGGAGACAGCAGTGGGATCTGTATTCAGATTTCTGTATTTAGATCTAGTTAGATCCCCCGCTAGTTTTTTTTTTTTTTTGTAATGGCAGACAATATTCCAATTTAAAAAACCTTACAGTTAATATAAGACAGTATTACAGTAATACCATAAAGGTTCAGGCGTTTCTCCAAAAATACAAGAAAGAAAGAAGGTACATGTTAGCCGAGGGTTGACATAATTTTAGAGTATTTACACGCTTTTTAACACTGTGGAAGTCTTTGGTGGTAACACACAGACTAAGATCCCTGAAAACACATGAGGAGTTAGCGCCGCTTCATCCCTCCATGTGCTAAAGTGTTTGTTGCTAGCAATGAGAGCAAGATCTCATTTTCTTTTAGCTCTATAAAACACCTACAGTGTGTGTGGAAGGGACCTAATCAGGAACTGAGGTGGCTTTAGATAATGGTTTATTTAGTAATCAGCTTATTTCTGGTTCCTTTCTGTTTTTCACAGGATTTTTGGTTTTTTAATTTCAGTATGTGTTTATGAGTACGTGTGTAGGTGAGAAGGTATGTTTCCGTGCATGCATGTGCCCTTGGGAATCAGAGGAAGACTTCCTGGAGTTATCCCCTGGAGTTGGCACTGCAAGCAAACTGTGAACTAAATGCCTGGCCTAGGGGCTAAGAATCGAACCCAGGTCCTCTGCAAGAGCGGTATGTGTTCTTAAAACATCGAGCCATCTCTCCAGCTCTACTTATGGCTCCTTTTAATATCAGAAAGGAAACAGAGAGAGATACAGTATAGACATACCAATTTTTATACTTAACAGTTAAGTACGGGGAATGTTAAGTACCAGTGATCACATTAAACGACTGGATACTAAGATGAAATACTAGTAGGCTATAATTTTTTTGGATAAATGTCAAAAGGCAGAGAAACAGTGCCTTAAACAGGTTTGTGCATCATGTGCTGGTGCTCCAATGGACAGCGTGGGTAAGTCAAGGCACTGTGGTCTATGAATAAATGTACATTTCTTAAAAAAAAAAAAAAATCAGCATACTCAAAAGCAGAAACAAACGATGTGGCTCCGATCCACTTTAAGAGAAACAGAACAAAAAATAGCTTTAGCTCAGTACACAGAGTTCAAAGATAAGGGCACGCCATGATGGGAGACCATGGGGGACAGAAGCAAAGCAGGGTAGGACAGTCATCAAGTGCACACGAGCATGTCTACAGCAGGGACAAGCCCGAGCAGGGACTGGGAGGGAGAATGGCAGTGAGCAGATCAGCCAGCATTCATTCTGAGTCAGGCGGTATCTTTGCTTGAGCATTTTGATTCTAGAATGTGATAATTCTCCCAATTTAAGAAGCCTGTGAAGGAGGATATGGAGCCACACACTTCAGTACTTAGAAGGCTGAAGCATCCAGAGTATCCATATGTTGGAGGAATGCCTGGGCTACATAAGTGCATTTCAAGCTGGCTAGAGTGAGGCTTTGTCTCAAAACAACTTGGGCATGGCAGTGTCTGTGAGGCAAGTGGAGCTTCGTGAGTTCGAAGCCATCCTGGTCTACAGAGTAAATTCTAGGACAGCCAGGGCTACATAGCAGGACTCTGTCTCACAACACAAAACATCCTCCTCCCCCCAGACAAACAAACAAAAGTCAAAAGAAGAAACAAATCATTAAAAAACTCATTAATATCACAAGCTCATTCAATAATAGGTAAGTTTTTAACTGTCTTTTCTTTTTGGTTCTGGGATCGAACTCAAGGCCTTGTGTACCTCAAGCATGGTATCTCTCCGTAGCTCTGAAGGGTAAGTTTAATAAGAGATTGGACTTGAAAAACATACAGTCTTGCCAGTCTGTCCCCATGGAGACAAAGTAACTCACTTTACTTATCAAATCGCCTTATCAGGTAACACGGCCTCTGCAGGGAAAACCAGCCATGCTGTACAGCATCCATGCCACACAGCATTGGTTCCGAGCAGGCAAAATGAATAACATTCTGTCCAATAATTTATTATAGAACTTTATAGATGTTTGAACAGAAATTAAAGAATCCTTCCAGAAATGAAGAGGCTATTAGTCAAAGCCAAGTAGATGGAGATACAAGAATAAATTTGAGAGGAAAAAAATTTGAATTTTTATTTGGTGTTAAAAATACTAACAATATGATTCAGTGTAGAAAATATTCGTAGCATCAGGGGGTTGTGCATGGATGCCCCTCAGGCACCCCCTCATAAATGTTGTTTGATACTGAAAATTTGATTAATCATCCCCCCTAATATGATTTAGTGTTCACAATACCCAGTTAGTAGGGCAACCTAAAAATAGCTGAGTTCAATCCCTCTAAATCTCTTAGATTAAAAAGATGGCCGTTTTATAGAAGCCTGGGATATGTAGCATCAATGGTGTTTGTGTTTTATCCTGACACTCATCTTCAGGGAATAATCTTAGGCAGAAAAATCTAACAGCTGCCGGGGCTGTAAGGTAGCATTGGCCTCTGCCAGGCGGCTTGAGAACGAAGTGTGGGCACTGGGAGTTCCATGGGTTAGAAAACACTAAGTGCTACGTTGGTCTGGGATCTGTGACTATTCCACAAAAGCTGTCTGTCTGTCTGTCTGTCTGTCTGTCTGCCTGCCTACCTACCTACCTACCTATCTATATAATTTGCATTGGTGTTTTGCCTGTAAGTGTATCTGTGTGAGGGAGTCCAATCCCTTGGAACTGTATTGCAGACACTTGTAAACTGCCATGTGGTTGCTGGGAATTGAACCATGGTCCTCAGGAAGAGCAGCCAGTGCTCTTAACCTCTAAGCCACGTCTCTAGCCCCCAAAAGCTATTTTTTTGAACCCTAGAATAACATAATTTTCTGTTGATAAAAACCACATTGAATTCAACTATGGACACTAATTAATGTTTAAGATAACTTTTCAGAGGTCAAAAATATAATTGAAAGGCAGTTAAAATTAGCCTTGTGAGAATAACAACTGTTATCCCAGCAACAGTGAGGTGGAAGCAGGAAGAGGATCAGGAGTTCAAGGCCACCTTGGGCTATAAGAGACCCTATCTCAAAAATAAAAACAAAACAAAACAAAGGAGTACAAATTTAACAGTTACATGTTTCTATATAGGCTGAATGAATTTACCAAATGAAACAAACCCACAGGAAAAGGAGATGATGCGGTTCCAAGGCATAATCTTGACATGTCAGAGTATGACAGACAACAAAACAGACAGCATCCATAAAATGTAAAATGTAAAGTAAATATACAATCGTAAAATAAGTAAACAATTTTCAAGTGTGCAAAACTAGCCAGAAAAGTGCTACATGGACACCTGGTTTTCAAAGAATCTGTTTTAAAATCGTTTAGCTCATGGTGGACAGCTTCTGAGGCTTAGGGGAAGGACACAGCACCATCCTATGGTCATGGCGCTGACTCCTCAGTGGCTCGCACGGCTCTCCTGTGACAGACGCGGCACAGATGACGTAAACAGAATGCAACACCACAACTGGCAGGTGTATCCTGAAGCAGAGACTTTTTAAGTATACCCTGGGTCTGGGCTTTATCCTTAGATCCCAGGCACTCAGTGTTGCCCTTGACATCAGGAAAGTGATCCTCTGTCACTTTTGTTATCTACAGGCACATTAACAAACCTTACTAGGTTTAGCAGTTAAAAAAAATCTAAAAGTAATTGTTAAAGAAACACAGACCATTTAAAGTCATTATGTAAATCCCGTCACTGCCACAAATCTGAAGATTCAAGTGTAAGTCTACACCTTGTTAGAAAATTAGGTTGATTTGTTAATGTTTACTCGTCTTGGGATGGGTGAGGTGTAGACACTAAAAATACACCTGCGGTCGCTTCTTCACTTTATATTTTAGTGAACCATACCGCACCTGAAGAAAGAAAGGCTTAGTGTTAATAACAGGGAACCCAAAATAACGAGGTATGGAAATGCCATAAGGCTTTGCTACGCTGTATACTGACTAAAACTAAACTAAACTAAACTAAAACATATGCAACAACCAAACAGAGTGCTTACTTTTTAAAATTAGGAAGGTTTTAATATTCTGTTGCCATAGTAATGGTTTTGTCCCTCTGACATAAAGAATTAGCTTCTTTGCCAGCTGCCTGGGAGGCCCAGGCAGGACGGCTGTAAGTTCTAGGGTCTACCTGGGCCACAGAAGGAGCTAAGGGCCAGTATGGACAACTTACTGAGTTCTTACCTCAAAATAAAATATGCTGCTAATGTAGCTCGGAATTATCATTCTTGCACGGCCTGCATGGGATCTTTGGTTCAATTGCTAATACAGCACCCAAATCAATTATCCAACTAACCAATTAATCAACCAAAAATCAACCAACCAACCAACCAACCAACCAACCAACCAACCAACCAACCAACCAACCAACCAATCCAGTCAGCTAATCATCAAAGCAACTCCCTGGCAAGCAACCGCCTTCCTAAGAACCCCACCGACATGTAGCTTGTGATGTGACAGGGGGTGTGTGTAGGACATGACCTCATCAGTCACAGAGAAAGACACTGACTTAATGCTTATGTTTTGCTGAGTACGAAGTCAGTCAATGAACCTGGCTCCTCCATCATTTTCGGAGTCCAGCGACAGACACCATGTGATTACAGGTACACGGCTACTATTTAATCATCGCCGAGGGCTTGCTGAATGCAGAACTCTGCAGTTAATTCTGTCAGCAGCTTCCCTTCCTTAGGTACTGGGAAGCAATAGAGATTCACAATAACGGTGGGGTTTGCTATGTGGGAAGGCACAAGATAAAAAATGTCCCTAGAGATCCCTAACACACCTGGTTTTAATAAAAAATTTTAACTATAATGCTACACTCTCATTTGAATTCTTCATCCGCTGCTCATTTCACAGCTGTGATGATGACAAAGGGGAGGACATCCCTCACACACACACACACACACACACACACACACCCACACACACACCCCGTTAGGAAAAGCATTACCCAATGCACACTGACCTCTTTGCGACCTTTGATGGTCTTGACAGACTTCATGCTCTGGGATCGCCTTAGCCCCTTGTGAGTCACCATCTCGTCATCTGAGAACGGCCCCTCCGCTTCGTCTTCTGTTTGCTCACTTCCATCTTTCAGTGGAATTCCATAGGCTAAAGAAATGGACAGGACCGGTGTTTTAGTCAGAGGACACCAGTGAGCCTGCCTTGTACTCTGCCTGGCATTGAGGGCCTAGCTCAGGTCCTCTCCTCCCACTCATCTGGAAAGTGTTCTTGGCCCTTCCCGGTGAACGTTTGCTTTGGGCACTATTCTAGATAAAGATCGCAAGACTCATTTCCTCTGTGAACTTCCTTCTGATTGGTTTTACCCATTGCTTAGTATGTCTTGGAGATGGGTGTCGTCTGTAGCCCAGGCTGGGCGGGAATTCACAGCAAGGGTACCATGTCCAGCAGCCCGTTCTCATTTCACTATGAATATTTTTCTTTTATTTTAAAAAATAAGCTGGAGGGCTGGGGATAAGAGTAGGTAAGAGCTCTTGTACAAGCAGAAGGAGCTGGGTTCAGATCCTAGCATTCAAGTAAAAGCCTGGGCATGGTCCACTGGATTCCCACAACTCCACGGCTGTGTGTGTATGTGTAGGAGGCATGCGCAGATGGGGACAAGAGACAAGAGGATGTCTGGGGGCTTCCAAGTTGTCAGCCAAGTAGAAATACACGAGCCCCAGGTTGAGGGTGAGACCCTGCCTCAAAGGAAAACAGTAGAGAGCCAGAGAGGAACACACAGCTCATAATCGGGTGTGATCCACACCTGTGGCATTACGGACTTAGGAAGCAGAGAATGACTAATGGGTGTTTAAGGGTAGCCTGAGCTACAAGGTTAAACCCTGTGTCAAAACAACAAAGCCAGGTCTGCCAAGATGACTCAACTGAGTTTCAGATGACAGGGGAAAAGGTAGAAGGAGAGGGTGACACCAAAGTTGTCCTTTGACCTCCAAGTGCACAAACACATAAAATAATAATACATATGATTTAAAATGCCAGACTGAGCCAGGTGTGGTGGTGGTGCATGCATTTGGTCCTAGCCTGGGGAGGAAGAGGCAGGGGATCTCTGAGTTCGAGTCTAGCCTGGTCTATATAGTGAGTTCCAGGACAGTCAGAACTATACAGTAAAGCAAAAACAAAACAAGACAAAATGCTAAAGTGAAATGACAACAGTCAAGAATAAAGCCAAACAACACAGACACACACATATACAGATACACACACAGACACATATACATACAGAGACATACACACACACAGACACACATATGGACACAGACAGACATACACACAGACACACATGGACAGATAGACATACATGAACACATACAAACACACACATAGACATACACAGACACACACAGACACAGATGGACACACAGACAGACACACACACCAAAAACTAAACCAAAAAGTAACATTGAATCTCTTAAAAATTCCCAAAGAAAGTGGTTAACACCTAGAATTTGTTAAAAATTGAAAACAATAACAAGAAAACAAGAAAAACCCAGAGAAAAGGATTAGACATGTCAGCTCACACGAGTTGTAAGCAACCCCCCACGGGTGTGTTTAAGGCTGTCATTTGTGCCTGTGACTTTAATTAAGACCAAAGCCCCTCCCCCACCCATCACATTGTTGGTCAACTTGGAATGACAGGGGAACCTGAGAAAGACCCAAAGGGGCTAAAGTTGGGAAAATGAGTTCACTGGGGCACTTACAGCGCAGATGAGGCCTGGGAGGTTTCAGATAGAAGAAACCACAAGCCATAAGACAGATCTCAGAGGAGACACCCAGCACCAAGGTCAGCCAGGGACCACAGGGCCAGCTGAAGGGCTGTTATGTAGACCCTTAATTACTTATGTCTGACTGCTATTTAAACATCCAGGAAGGCTGACTACTGTACGAGGTCTAGAAGTATTCCAGGCTTGGAGTTAGGAGCAAGAGCACCCCACTGCAGAAGGTGAGAGACTCAGACACTAGCTAGTCCTGTTGGGATAACTAGTCGGTACACCCTGGCTGGGCTCCACCCTGCAGTCACGATTCGCTGGCCCTGGGGTGGGGCCTAGATGAGCATCTCTAACAAGCCCTGGGGGATGATTACTGCTGAGGCTGAGGGGGAGGGGGAGGCCAGACAAGGGGCCAGTCTGAGGCTGGACAACCGGTGCAGTTACATGGCCTCAGGAGGTTTTAAATCCCTTTCTAATAAAGATAAGGAAGGGAAGATAAGGGCCCAGGAGGAAGCAGGGATGGATTTTTCTGTCAAGAAAATGACACGGGGTAAATGTCACTAGTCAGCTCTCCCCGGACACAGATTATCTGAGACTTACAATCCAAACTGAACAGTTGCTAATATGCTTTTTACTCTCGTAATAACATAAATGACTTTAATTATATACCAGGCAAGTACAATTTTAGGCCTGCCAAGCATCTAGGCTAGAAGTCAGGAAGGATTTGGAAGCAGGACTAGGCATTATTTTGGCTGGAATCCCTTGTTTTCCTCTAGCAGTTAGAGACAGAACATCCCAGGGGGAAGCAAGCCCAAGTGTGGAGGGCAGCAGAGGCAGATGGAAGGAAGTTCACTGAAGCCAGGGAGGTGTTCCCTGCCTACGGGAAGATGAAGCCATAGTCTCCCTAAGAAGTGTCAGGATGTGTGAATTGGTTTATTTTATTTTTAAAAGATTACTATTATGTTCGAGGCCAGCCTGGTCTACCGAGTGAGTTCCAGGACAGCCAGGGCTATATAGAGAAGCCCTGTCTGGAAAAAAAGAAATAAAAGATTACTATTATTACTTTCTTTGTTCATTTATTGTTTTTTTTCAAGACAGGGTTTCTCTTTGTAGCCCTGGCTATCCTGGAACTTGCTCTGTAGACCAGGCTGGCCACAAACTCAGAAATCTGCCTGCCTCTGCCTCCCGAGCACTGAGACTAAAGGCTGCCACTACTGCCGCTACTACCACCACCGGGTTTTTAAAGATTATTTTAAATTGACATTATATGTATGTGTGTCTCTGTGTGGGTATGTGCATGCAAGTGCAGGTGCCTCCTCTAAAGCCAGAGGAGGGCGCCAGATCTCCTGGAGCAGGAGTTACAGGAGGTCACAAGCTGAGCAGGGTGCTGGAAAATAAAATGGGGTTCTCGGGGAGAGCAGTATTGCTCTTAACTATGAATTCATCCTTCCGGTCCTGTCTTCTCTTTAAAAAAAGTTAAATTTTTTATGGGTGTGCATGGTCATGCTTGGCCATGTGTGATCTTCAAGGCACACTGCCAAGGGGTGCTTTTTTCATTCCACCGTGTAACTAAATCATCATGCTTGGGGCCAAGTTCCTCTGCTCCTTGGTGACAGTCCCCAGACAACCATATGTCACCAGGTGCAGCCTTTTACGTAATTTTAATTTTTTTCTTTTTCTTAACTGCCAAATATTTATTTAAAAATATTCTTGTTTGGGAGGCAGAGGCAGGTGGATTTCTGAGTTCGAGGCCAGCCTGGTCTACAGAGTGAGTTCCAGGACAGCCAGGGCTACACAGAGAAACCTGTCTCGAAAAAAACCCAAAAAACCCCCCAAAAACAAAAAAATCCCAAAAACTCGTTTAATGAAAACAAATCAGAAAAAAAAAGTAGAAGTTGCCATTTCTAGAGAGTTTTCCATTGTATTATTTAGTTTTTCCAAACAAGAGTATTGTGTTACTTACGACTGAATAATAGATTAAAACTAAACAGACAAACAGTAATACCACTCCCCAACCAGACAACAGAACAAACACACACACACAAAACAAAACATCTTAATCCTTACCACTATCTACTACGCCTCTGTAACACAAGCTCAAAACAGGCGCTGATTTGCAGTGTCTGATTTTTCTCTCTCCTTAGAATCTAACATTATTAGTTTTCTTGGTTAATAAATTGCCATTTTCTTTACTAGTTCTTGTAGGCACTTGGCTGTTATTATTACGAACAAGGGAACAGTCCTGCCATATACAGCTCCAAGCGCTTGTCTGGCAGACTGTCATCCGAAATGGCTAGTTCATTTTAAACCCATACAAAGCCCAAGAGGCTGGTCCACGACTTCCTCCCTCCCCTCAACTTCCCAGGCTTTTGTAGCTGCCTCCACAAATCACCACCAATAATGCGGTGAAGGCATACAGTGGGATCGCTGCCAGCATCTTGTTGGACAGTGGCTGTGGGAACCGCAGCTGCCAGGTGACTCCAGCTCGCCTCGGAGTCTGAGGGCCATACAGAGGGGACACACAGGCCTGTCTGAGAGGCCTCCTTGCTTTAGACACCTGCTGCTCGGCTTTTCCAAGCCCTGACACGTGTGAGCTCTTCTGTGGGGGTGTGGCCCCAGCCCCAGCTGCTGTCTGAGCACAGCTGCAGGAGACCTTAAACAGAACTACTTTGCAGAGCCCCGTTACCCTACATTCTGAGCCAAAAGGAGACTCTGATTGTTCCAGGCAACTGCTTGGTGGCATTTTGTTACATTGTAATATATTAGGACTGTTGATTAAGAACGTTCTGGGAGGATAAAAATTATTATTAATTTACTGTTTTAATTTGGAATATTTCTGGAGCCAAAAGCCTTTTCTGTGTATTTCTTGTCTAGATAGAGTCTGTTGAAAATCTGAACCCTTTCTATGCAATTTACAAGGGGCTCTATCTATCTATCACCTACCTATATACATATTTCCTTCCTTCCCCTTCTCCTTTCTTTTTTTGTTTTTGTTTTTGTTTTTTCGAGACAGGGTTTCTCTGTGTAGCCCTCGCTGTCCTGGAACTCACTCGGTAGACCAGGCTGGCCTCGAACTCAGCTCTGCCTGCCTCTGCCCAGATCAAGGGATGGAACTCAGGACTTTCTGCACACTAGGCGAGCACTCTACCAACTGAGCCACACCCAGCCTCAGGTCTTCATTCTTAAAAGTATTCTTCTTCTTCTTATTTTTTAATCAATGGTTGGTTTGAATATAACCTTTCAGACAGTGACCACTATTTTAAGCATTATTCATTCTTGGGAGAAAGGGAAAGATTTAATTTTATATTTTTGATTACATGCATGTAGGTATATCTGTGTATGGGTATGTGCAAGTAGTTCAGGTGCCCATTGAGGCCAGGGGTGTTGGGTCCCCCTGGAGTTGAAGCTAAGGTAGCTGGGAATAATGTTGGGTTCTTTTCAAGAGCAGTATGCACTCTCAATCAATGAGCCGTCTCTCCAGCCCCAACCTTCACTGTGGAAGAGGAGCTCTTACTACAGGTGGAAGCTGACATCTGGGAAGCTGAAGCAGGAGGATTGCCAAGAGCTCAAGGCCAGCCTGGGCTACATTACAAGACTTGGTCTTTTAAGAAGAAAGACACTGGGAAGAGCTACTACTTTATTTTAAAAATTAGCGTGAGTTATAAAATGATGATTTTTCAGTCTCCCTTTAAGGAGAGCTTAAGTTTTTGAAAGGGTGATTAACACTGTAATGAAAAGAAGTCCTCAGCATCTTAGTTTTCAGTGTAGACTCAAATGGAGGCTGCCGCAGACAGGATACAGGGACTCTGCTTGTCTATGTGCAATGCTTCCAAGGCCACACCAGTTTACTAAGAGCACAAAACACAGCAACTATGCCACCACGTGCATCATTTCTGCAGAAGAGGCCTACACCCTAGCTCTTGAATTAGCATGTGTCATCTGCGTAAGACGTCCCTCTGACCTGCAGATGTCAGTCCACAATCTGAACAGAGAGTGCTGATGAGCAGTCAGAACTAGAGCATGGGCTGTCCTAGGAACCATATGCACAGCTCCTAAAAACTCAAAGATGCATAAGAGGCTCTGTTCTCAGCTGCATGGATTTTGTGGGCAGCCACAGGCAAGAAGCGGTCTGACTTAGGAGAAAATTGGAGAGGGGGGACTACAGGTAAAACTGAAGCTCAAAGACATAAGCTTGGGCCTGGGATATTTCGGCTGGTAAGGTGCTTGTCCAGCATCCGCAGAACTCTGGATCCTATCCCTAGCCTTGGATTATGCCAAGTGTGGTGCTGTACACTGGGGCTTCATATTTGGGAGGTAGGAGCGAGAGTACAGTTCTCACCCTTGGCCAGCATGGGCTGTGACACCCTGTCTGGAAAACAGACAGACAACACACCAAATAATAAACCCCAAGATAGGTGCTTAAACTAGGTCAATTTTGCTAGGTGTGGTAGCTCACACTCGAAGTCCTGGTACTTGGGAGGGAGAGGCAGGAGGATTAAGAAATTGAAGACTAGTCAGGCAGTAGCGTCTCGGTTATATGCCTCGCGGTTCTGTTATAGAAGCTTTGCTGTTTTCTTGTGTGCACAGCTCCAGGGCGGGGAAGGGGCGGAGGGGTGCATGGTTTATGGACTGGCTTTCCTCCTTCCTCGGGACCCGTTCACCCTGGTAGGGGGTATGGGGGACAGTGGTTGGTGCACATCTTTAATCCCAGCACTTGGGGAAGCAGAGGAAGGTGGATCTCTATGAGTTTCAGGCCAGCCTGGTCTACAGAGCGAGTTCCAGGACAGCCAGGGCAGAGAAATCCTGTCTTCAGAAACCAAAAACCAAAGAAGCTGAGGACAGCTTCCCCTGTACAGTGAGTCTGAGGCCAGCGTAGGCTCCTGGATCCTCTGTGTCAAACATAGCGCATCACAAAGCCACGCCAGTTCGGTGTCCAGCACCGTGTACTCTTTGGTATCCGTCCTGACCCTTGGCCCATTCATGGAAGGCTCCCTTGCATCACGACAAACAGGCATACCTGGTGACTCAGTGGCTTGTCTGGCTTTCCTCTTTGGCTCTGGCAAAGTCTGGTAGGGTCTGTGTCCCACGGGCTCATCCCCTTGGATAGCTGTCAGATCGTGCATGCTGAAACTTCGCAAACGCTCCGTTATTGCTCCTTGGCTCTATTTAATAGAGAGGTGATAAGCTCTGAGAAAAAGATACTTTCAAATACTCTGTATTGCTCCTTGGCTCTATTTAATAGAGAGGTGATAAGCTCTGAGAAAAAGATACTTTCAAATACTCCGTACGTTTATCTATTGGACAAGTTCTTTGCTGTGAAACACAGTAACATTTTGCTAAACAAGTAACATCCCTGTAATCTTTTACTGCAAATACCACACACTGTTTATACTTTCTCAATACCCAAGTTGTTTATGTTTTCCTTCTGACATAGCTGCTATCTATATAAACACTAATCCGCTTTGCTTTTTCATGCATTTTCAAAGTACGCCACTACATTGATACATTTTATTCTAAGCATTTTAGCATTATGCTAAACTTTAAGATTTTTTTTTTAAAGTATAATGAGATTAACTTCAGAGAAAATAGCACCCACAGTTCTGAGCTGTAGTTCAGTACTCTGGGTTAGTAAGAATAAAAGGAAAGACAGTTTTGGACAAGGCTATGTCAGGAACAGTAGTAGCTCTAACTAGAACCAGGTAGAAAGAGTTAGGAGCCAAAGAATTTTGCATATGTAGCTATTTTCAGACAATGAATAATCTAGCAAGACACTCATCACTCATCATGGTATATTTTGTTTTTTCCTTATACAAGGTTTATTTATTTATTTAGTTAGTTAGTTATTTTAAAATGAGGCACAAGACCAGAAGACTTTTTTTTTTAAAGATCTATTTATTTTATTTATGTATGTGAGTACATTGTCACTGTCTTCAGACACACCAGAAAAGAGCATAAGATCCCATTACAGATGGTTGTGAGCTACCATGTGGTTGCTGGGAATTGAACTCAGGACCTCTGGAAGAGCAGTCAGTGCTCTTAATTGCTGAGCCATCTCTCCAGCCCCCAGGTTTATTTACTTTCATTCTATGTGCCTCCGCATATGTATGTGAACTATATGGTGTAGTTCCCCCAGAGTCAAGAAGAGACTATCTGATTCCCTGGACCTGGAGGTACAGGCATGGACCCATCATACGGGTGTCAAGAAGTGAACCTGGTCTTCTGGGAGAGCAGTTAATGCTCTTAACCGCTGAGCTGGCTCGCCAGCTCCCACTTCGGTCTTACCAATATGACAGGTACAGGCAAACATTTAAATGTAAACTAATTAAAATGAAATCAAACGAAAACTCAGTCCTTTCCTTGCACTGGCCACACCTGAGATGTTAACAGCTGTTTGTGACGGCAGTGTTAACAGTACAGCCATGGCAGAGAGCAGTCCCGCATGGCCATGGCAGAGAGCAGTCCAGCATGGCCATGGTAGAGAGCAGTCTAGTAAAGCCATGGCAGACAGCATCCCAGCACAGCCATGGAAGACAGCATCCCAGCACAGCCATGGCAGATAGCATCCCAGCATGGCCATGGCAGACAGCATCCCAGCACAGCCATGGCAGACAGCATCCCAGCACAGCCATGGTAGACAGCATCCCAGCACAGCCATGGCAGAGAGCAGCCCAGCACAGCCATGGCAGAC
>NW_022196909.1:31938177-31944315 GCF_008632895.1 Mastomys coucha
ATGGCAGAGAGCAGCCCAGCACAGCCATGGCAGACAGCATCCCAGCACAGCCATGGCCGACAGCATCCCAGCATGGCCATCGTAGAGAGACCACCCCAGAACGGCCGGCCATTGTAGAGAGCATCCCCACCACACATGCACAGCATTTAGACAGTTCCCATCATTACACTGCTTTCATGGGGACATTTCTCTGAACCTTTAAGATATACCTCCCTAAACTATGAAGTTTTGTAAAAAGAAAAAAGAAAAAAAAAAAAACCTAAATTTACCCACTTTAAATCTGCATAGCATACGGATGATTCATTGTTTTATTTATAGCTAGACTAAAAATACTCTCGTCTCAAGGCTCTAACACTGATTATTTCTTCTCACAAATGTGAATGTATGATTGCCTCTACTTATAACATTACCATGGAAACTCATCCGTCACGGTTCATCTCTAAACTTCCAAGTTAAAGGTGTTACAAACATTGGGATGTTTCTTTCCACTTGTATTTAACCCTGAAGAAACAGCTCTTCAGTTCCCATGGTGTCGTGATTCAGTTTGGCTGGTTACCAATAACTCACTATGTCAAACCACACGCTGTTCCCACTCCCCAGGTAAGCTTTGTATTTCTACCATATGTTCTGAGTTGCAAGAAGAATGTGTAAAGTTGGAGCTGGAGAGAAAGTTCAGTGGCTGAGAGTACTCATTGCTTTTGTAGAGGACCCAGGTTGAATTCCCAGCACCCACATAGTAGATCATCTGTAAATCCAATTCCGGGGGATCTGATACCATCTTCTGACCTCCTTGGGCAACAACCAAGCATTCATGTGGTACATATTACATACATAAAGGCAAAACACTCTTACATAAAATAAAATTATCTTAAAGGAAGAATCTTTAAAATCCACTTCTTCAAGAAAATAAGTGGATTTCACACACTTAAAAATTATTTGGGAGCCGGGCGTGGTGGCACACGCCTTTAATTCCAGCACTTGGGAGGCAGAGGCAGGTGGATTTCTGAGTTCGAGGCCAGCCTGGTCTACAGAGTGAGCTCCAGGACAGCCAGGGCTACACAGAGAAACCCTGTCTCGAAAAACAAAAACAAAAAAAAAAAAACAAAAAAAAAAACAAAAAAAAAAGAAAGCCAAAATTATTTGGGGGCTGGAGAGATGCTCAGTGGTTAAGAGCATTGACTGCTTGCTCTTCCAGAGCTCCTGAGTTCAATTCCCAGCAACCACAATGGTGGCTTATAACCATCTGTAGTGGGATCCGAAGTCCTCTTCTGGTATGTCTGATGACAGCTACAGTGCACTCATATGAAATAAATAAACCTTTAAAAAATATATTTTTTAGAGTCAGGCATGGTGGTCCATGCCCTTAATCCCAGAACATGGGAGGCAGAGGAAGGTGGATCTCTGAGTTCGAGGTCAGCCTGGTCTACATAGAGAGTTCCAGGCCAGCCAGGGCTATATAATGAGAGCCTATCTCAAATAAACAAATACATAAAAGTTCTTTTGGGGATGATGAGATTGTTCAGTGGGTAAAGGGCCTTTCTAAGCAAACCTGGGAACTTGGGTTTGATCCCCAGAACCCATGTAAGAAGGGAAGGTGAGAATCCACTCTACGAAGTTGTCCTTTGACACACATGCCTCCCCTCTAGCATGCATATATAATAATACCTTTGAAACAATAAATTTGGCTTATGGTATTTTTTTTCTCTTGACCAAACAGCATTCACTTCTAACAAAGGTGAGGGCAAGGCGCTTCTGAGACAGGGCAAAGGAAGTGCCTGCCTTCCTCCCTCCCTCCCTCCCTCCCTCCCTCCCTCAGTGCTGCCCGTTCTCTGTGCCATGCTTTTTCTTCGAACCCTCTCAACAATAATTCATGGCTTTTATCCATCCCGTACTTAACCACAAATGGCACGGAGGTCTACATAGTCTGACTTGAGTCTTAAATGTCTTTTCGGAGTTCTATGCCCCCAGCCTGTACAGCTACTGGCAGGCCTTCAAGAGTTGGTGACCAATGACCGAAGACCATTTAAATGTACCCTTGAAGGCCATCTTAGGGACCCAAGCTTCCTGCTGTCAGGAGGTGAGCACACTGCTCTATTACCATACGCTGATCTGATGAAGGTCCAAGCAACAGCGTCCACCAGTGATGGACTAAAACCTCCTCTAGCTTGTGGGTCAGTATAAACATTTCTTGCCAGGCAGGGGTGCCACACGCCTGTAATCCCAGCACTTGGGAGATCAAGTGGCAGGCGGATTTCTGAGTTAGAGGCCAGTCTGGTCTATAGAGTGATTTCCTGGACAGCTACACAGATTAACTGTCTGGAAAAACCAACACAAACAAACAAACAAACAAAAATAAACACTTCTCAGGAAGCTGATGAACACACTTTGTTACCAGAAGGTGTCTATCTGGAGTACAATTTCTAAGACTTACTTGTTTCTTTTATGTGTATGGGTGCTTTACCTGAATGCATGTCTGTGCACCACGGGCAGGCCATGCCTGTGAAGGCCAGAAGGTGTATCAGAGCCCCTGGAATGGGAATTATAGACGGTTGTGAGCCACCATGTGGGTGCTGGGAAGTAATCTGGGGTCCTTCAGAATAGCGCAGCTGACGCTCTTAATACCTCAGCCAATGCTCCAGTCCCCTGAGGACAGTTTCTAGGGCTGCTTTTAATAAGCTAAAGTGGCCCCGAGTATTGACTAGATTAGTAATTGCTGCGTTGCCTTCTGTGGTGCTTTTAACTGGTGCACTCAGTAGATAGCACCTCCTTCACGAGTGAACTCGAGAATCATACAGTTGTAATGATGTGTTTGCTACCAGAGCCAGATGCTAAGCCAGAAGATGGGGCGAGTCTTATGTCCCTGTTCTACTAGAGCATCTAGAATGGTCTTACCCCAAGCATTAACATGTAAACTATTTATTCAATTTAGGCCTATCTTTTTTTTTCTCCTACAACCGGACACAAGCCAGAGTTATCTCGGAAGAGGAACCTTAGTAGAGGAAATGCCTCCATATTGCCTGGAGGCAGCTCTGTAGTGCATCTCCTCTATTAAAGATTGACATGGGGGCCTAGTGAGATGGCTCAGTGGTTAAGAGCACAGACTGCGCTGGGCTGTGGTAGCACATGCCTTTCGTCCCAGCACTTGGGAGGCAGAGGCAGGCAGATTTCTGAGTTCGAGGCCAGCCTGGTCTATAGAGTGAGTTCCAGGACAGCCAGGGCTACACAGAGAAACCCTGTCTTGAAACAAAAAGAAAAAAACAAAAACAAAAAAAGAGCACTGACTGTTCTTCCTGAGTTCAAATCCCAGCAACCACATGGTGGCTCACAACCATCCATAACCAGATCTGATGCCCCCCTTCTGGTGTGTCTGAAGACAGCCACAGCGTACTTACATATAGTCAATAAATTAATTAAAAAAAATAAAGATTGACATGGGCGGGACCAGCCCACTGCGGATGGTGTTAGCCTGGGCCAGTGGTCCCGAGCTGTATAGGACAGCAGGCTGAGCCAACAATGGGAAGCAAGCCGGGCAGTGGTGGCACACACCTTTTATCCCAGCACTTGGGAGGCAGAGGCAGGCAGATTTCTGAGTTAGAGGCCAGCCTGGTCTACAGAGTGAGTTCCAGGACAGCCAGGGCTACACAGAAAAACCCTGTCTCGAAAAACTAAAAAAACAAAAAAAAACAATGGGAAGCAAGCAGAAGTAGCATCCCTCCATGGCCTCTGCTTCAGTTTCTTCCTCCAATTCCTGCCCGGATTTCCCTGTGGGATGGGCTGTGAAATAATCCTCCCCTCCCCCAAGCTGCTCATCACAATAGAAACTTATCAGTGGTGATTGCTAGAGTTCTTCATAGACAGCAGTGTTTCAGTGTGAACAATGGAGTCTCCCAGGCATCTCAAAGAGCACCACCTTTACCTACTAAGGATGTGGTTGCCCCAGGCCTAAACAGAGAGCAGGCCAAACTCTGGTATCTGGGGACTCACTTAAGGCCTGGATTGTAATCTACCTCTTGAATTACTTACCTTCCTATTATCAGTTCGTAAACTTTATCAACACCATCTAGACTTCCAGGAAGTTAAATTACAGTACAGAAAAGGCAGAAAGTGGGGCTAAGGGCGTAGATCACTTGGGAAGAGTGCTTGCTCAGCATGAGCATACAGGAAGTCCTGGGCCCCGTTCCCAACACTGAATAAACAGGGCCTGGTGGCTCAAGCCTCATATCCCAGCCATCGGGCCACGAGGCGGGAAGTTTGCAAGTTTACAGCCGTCCTCAGCTACAAAGTGATTCTGAGGCTGGTCTGGGATACATGGGACAAGTCTTTGGGGAAAAAAGAGGATGGATGGTAAAGAAAACGAAAAGAAAAAAGGAGGTGTAAGCTGTTTGTTGGTCTAAGGGCATCGGAAGGTCCAGTAGGTTTTTTGTTGTTGTTGTTGTTGTTTTTTGAGACAGAGTTTCTCTGTGTAGCCCTGGCTGTCCTGGAACTCACTCTGTAGACCAGGCTGGCCCTTGAACTCAGAAATCTGCCTGCCTTTGCCTCTCAAGTGCTGGGATTAAAGGCCTGCAACACCACTGCCCGGCCCAACAGTTCGTACTACATTTGAAAGTTGGATTTCCCACTGTATAGTTTTTTTTTTTTTTCAATGAGACCAAACTACAGGTAAATGAGAACAAAGAAAAAAAATGTAGCACCATGAAGTTGAAATGCATTCAATAGGTCGTAATTATTCAATGTAACTGCTTCAGAGGAGAGGAGCCATTACAAAACAATCACAGCCAAAGGCTAACTTGTTCCCTCCAGTGTCATGCCGACAGCACAAAGGTCCACTAATGCAGGAGTTATGCTTGCAGTGTGATGTGTAGTGGCTATGCCCTCCCTGCCCCAGAATCCCAATCACACCCAGAAAGTGGTTGCAAGCCCGCAGTAGGCGGGGAAATAAGAAAAAATGAAGACAGATGGGACGCGTGACTGAACTTCTTTCCTTTAAACTATTTCCTTAATATTATAATTTAGTCGGCTTATTTAATAAAGGTTTTAAAAAAAACATTAAAAAAATTAGTTTTAAAACTGGCATGCCAAGTAATGGCGTTTTGTTATAGTATTTCCATACACCTTTGTCGTCACCTGTCCTTCTCAACCTGGCTTAATGAAGTTTTGATTATAATAACGTGTTACACAGTAACGATTTCTGATCCATTAGTCACCATGGTTTTTATAGCTAATGGTTCACTCCTGTCATCAAAAGAAAGCTAGGCACTGTGGATGAGGACGCTCTTAAGCCCAGTACTGGGGAGACAGAGGTAGGCCAGCCAGGGCTAGGTTGCCTCAAAAATGAAAGATAAAGATAAAAGAAGAAAAAAAAAAAAAGAAAAAGAGTTTCTTTGCTATCTCTTAGAAAGATTTACAGTTCCTTTTTTACAGTGTGAGGATGCCTGGAGGTGGGGTAGGGTTGGTATTGTGCTTGTGTGTGTGTGTGTTGGTGTCTCTGGAAGCCAGAGGCTAAAGGTTGTTGTGAGCTGCCCAGTGTGGTCCTAGTGACTGAACTCTCTCTCTCGGTCCTCTGCAGGAACAGTCCGCGCTCTTAACCGCTGAGCCATCTCTCTGGCCCAGGGTCTCTGTTTTGAGGGCAAAATTAAGATATTCTGAGCGCTTATCAGCTATATCTGCTCTGCTTGAATTAAATACTGTTCCCCCTTTCTTCTATGTGGCTTGTGCAATGTTAAACAACAGGTTCTCATTCACTTCGGAACTATACATATAGATGGATTTATGCTAGCTCACGCCTGTAATCCCAGCACTTGGGAAGCCGAGGCAGGAGGGTCCTGAGTTCTAGGTCAGGAACAGAGAGTTAGACTCTATTCTATTGTCTACGCTTTCCCATTCAGTTATGACAGCTATTCAAGTCTATTTCTCATTATCTGTGTTACATTCAATGGCTGCAGAGCTTAGTTCTCAATACTGGGGAAACTTCCACTCTGGACAATCAATAATTAAACTAACAAAGTCCAGGAATGGACCCAAGTGTATTCACATTTGGTGAATGATATATCTTAGTGTTCTGAAGATGAGAGCTATATATATATATTTATTGAAGAATAGCCACTCCATAGAGACAAAATTCTTTTTTTTTTTTTTTTT
>NW_022196909.1:31944336-31953459 GCF_008632895.1 Mastomys coucha
TTTTTTTTTTTTTTTTTTTTAGACAAGGTTTCTCTGTGTAGCCTTGGGCTGACCAATACCTGGTGAGACAAAATTCTTATACACATGTGTATGCTTTTTAGTTTATATTTTTTTTTCTGGAATCATCATCACCCCTTTGAAGCAGGGTCTGTCAGCCTTTTTGGGCTGGAAAGTCTTGGTAGTGTTTCTGCTCTGTAGGACAGCAAGCTGCATCCCTGGCTCCCACGAAGGAGATGCGGGGAGTGGCTCCTTGTCATTTGTGATGGCGGAAACTGTCCCGTGGTGGTGTCGGTGGGGGCACAAACCATGTCCAGTTGAGAGCTACCATTCTGGAGATGTAGCGGGCTTTAGAGATTAGATGTCAACCCCTTTATAGATGAGAAGGATATTTAAATCAATGTAGATGATTTGCATACAATCTTATGGCTGTTGAGTGGCAGAATCCAAACTTAAAAGAAAAAAAAAAACAAGAACAAAATTGAGTGTTCTAGAATGCAGTATCTGTCACATCAATCTGTTCTGTGGATTGTAGGAAAATAGGATGAATTCTCCCCGCCCCAACCCCGAGAAAAGAGGATAAGGCTCAATGGCTGAAAAAAAAAAATCTCAAAATCCTTTCACAAACAGAAAGTCATTAAAACAGATAGCAAGAGGTCAGGAATCTGAAGCTAATGGCGGTGGTTTAAAAAGCCAATTAGACTTCAGTAATTTTACCACAGAGCTTCTAATTTATATATAAAAAACGGAGGGTGGTCTCTGATAGAGGTGTAATGAGAGGAGCGAATCCTGAGTTGGCCGAAGAGGACAACGCCTCCGCTCTTCACCTGCCCTTCATTGCACGGGCGGACGGCGGTCAGCTACATCAGTGCCACCTGCGTCTCCCACGTGGAAGCAGGGATGTTGAGCATCCTCAGCAGAATCCTTGAAGGTCCTTCATGTATTTGTGCTTTGCTCAGCCAAAATAAACGTGTGCACCGACCTTGTGAACAGATGCCTGGTAATGAGGCCACGGGACTGAGCAACATTTCCAGAAAACCGCTTCACGGTGTAATAAACGTTCTGATTAGATTCCTGCCTTCATTTTTGACATGCTCAGGTGATTCAACCTGGGGATCCTAGGGAGGAAATTACTGTTCTCTAAATATCATATGAAGAGGACAAGAGTTTTTACCCCTAGAAGATATTTCTAACAAACTACATGTTAATTTCGAAAATAAATGTACAAATTTTGCCATCGTTCTTCTCCCCAATTTCTCCTCAATTCTGACCTATTTCTTAGTTTGGTTCCAATTTACTTGAATTTGAAATGTCTGCTTCAGTAAGTATCTTTTGTAATAAGACTTTTGGAATGTATATAAAGTTTCCACACATGAAACTAATTTCAGCCACTTTAAAATGAGAAGTGTATAATCTGAGGCCAACAGAGCTAACATTACATAATGCTCAACACTGCTACTATTTTTAAAAGATACAACAGAACCAACAACTAATCGAATGTCCAGCACTCCTGGAGTCATCATGAGAACGTGATATCACCTCACCCAGGGATACATTTTTTTGCTTAAAGACCCCACAGCATCAGCAGCAACAGGGAAGTGAGCTTCAGCGGTGAGCTTGTTTTACAGCATTGACTCTGATGGTTTTGGGGTCTCTGCTTTCTGCCTGGGAGGTGGAGAGGTGATTTCAAGTTGTTAACTATAGAAGTGAAGTGCATGAATCATGAAAGGAGGAAGCAGGGGCTGGAGAGATGGCTCAGAGGTGGAGAGTACCAACTGCTCTTCCAGAGGTCCTGAGCTCAATTCCCAGCAACTACATGGTGGCTCACATCTGTAATGGGATCTGATGTCCTCTTTTGGTGTGTCTGAAGACAGCTACAGTGTACTCATACATAAAATAAATAAACAAATCATAAATCGCTGGGCAGTGGTGGTGCACACTTTTAATCCCAGCACTTGGGAGGCAGAGGCAGGCGGCTGTCTGAGTTCGAGGCCAGCCTGGTCTACAGAGTGAGTTCCAGGACAGTCAGGGCTACACAGAGAAACCCTGTCTTGAAAAAAACAAAAATAAATAAATAAATAAATCTAAAACAAAACAAACCAACCAAACAAGCAAACAAGAAAACAAAGGAGGAAGCAGATGTGGAACTATCTTTTGGGACATTTTTATAGAAAAGTCTCTGTGAGATATTATTACTTAATAATAGAGGGTCTTAACAGGTTACATATTCCAGTTAGCAGTCTAGACACTGGGGACAGCCAGGCAGTAACAGTCGGTGAGGCCACAGATTCAAACTGCCTGATCTACTGCTGCATCAGCTCCTGTCTTAGACTAGACATTAAACAGAGAGATATTAATATGCAATGTACGGGCTGGGGGATCGTAAAACCTGGTGAAAGCAAGCTATGAGATGAAATGAGGGAATAAGAATAAAATAACACCATGAGGTTGCTGACATCCCACGAAGCAATGATAGGATTAATAAATACACATCAAGACAGGGTGAATGCCCTACACAGCAGTTATACTATATAATGTGTCTCAGGAATTGGAGGGATGGCTCAGTGGTTAAGAACACTTGCTGTGCCAGGCGGTGGTGGTGCATGCCTTTAATCCCAGCACTTGGGAGGCAGAGGCAGGTGGATTTCTGAGTTTGAGGCTAGTCTGGTCTACAGAGTGAGTTCCAGGACGACCAGGGCTACACAGAGAAACACTTGATGTTCCTATAGAAGACATGGGGGTTCGGTTCCCAGCACCCACACAACAGTTTACAACAATCTCTAACTCTAGTTCCAGGGGATCCAACATCTGCTTCTGTCCTCTGTGGGTACCAGCACACATGATGCACCTACTTACAAGGAGCACACACACTAGAAAGGATTTCTAAGTGTCTAGCTGAGAACCGCTGGGATTTCTTTCTGTATTTACTAAAACAATAGCTTCATATGTGTTCTCAAAGTGCATTTAAAGGGTGAAATTGAATTTGCAGTTTTCCACACAGGACCATGTGGAAGCTTTTAAATAAGACACGTTCAGAGATGTCCTTGAGGTGTA
Organism: Mastomys coucha; assembly: GCF_008632895.1. Taxonomy (NCBI): domain Eukaryota; kingdom Metazoa; phylum Chordata; class Mammalia; order Rodentia; family Muridae; genus Mastomys; species Mastomys coucha. Next base: position 31,947,388 of record NW_022196909.1, read on the forward strand.
AATAAATAAAATCCTGTGGCCTGCAAGGTCGAGCCATGCTAAGCTTAAAGGGGAAACGGCAGGCCATTTGTTATCACACCCCTGTAGACGAACTCACCACTCTAAATGTGCTGACCTGTGTAACAAGGGTTCAAACTCTCCCTTCTACCTCCCTTCCTCCTCCCCGTTTCTCAGCACAGCGAGATCACAGTTGTTAAATCCCTCGCCTGTGTTCTTCTTACTGCGGGTTCCATCACTGGGCTTTGCTTCTAATATAATTTATGCTGCTTTGCCCCGCCGTGTTAATAATTGCCCTCTTTTTTTGGTTTCCATTTGCGTAGTTGTCCTACTGTGCGCGTAGTCACCGATGCATGTTCTCGGTGCTCCGAGGGATGCGCGGCTGCACAGGCATGCGCTGTCTGTATCCCGTGAGTTTTTTAGTGGGTCACACCACACACATGGCTAGGATGAGTCTCACCCGTGCACAGCAGCAAGCCTACTCTCTCCTCTCCTCTATGCTTCTTCTAGAAGCTTCTCTCTCGGCTCTTTCGATCCACAGAATCCATTTCGGACTGTTTACACTTGGACTTGATGCACAGTGTCCTTCTGGGGAATTCTGCCTTCTCCCTTCTGTGCTGGATAACCCATTTCCTAGATCCCACTGGTTAACATTTTTTTCTTTTTCTTTTCCCCCTTTTTAGCTTTGACAGAACATATCCACCCTGGTAAAAAGTATGTGCAGTTGGTACACGTTATGAGTTTGCTTGCATAATTTAAAAAGACATTTATTCTTCTTTGATTATTTTAAGTTCATACCTGATTGACAGGCTTAGTTAGCTATTATAGAACTTGGGCCCAAGCCACGATGGAATCATGGGCGATGACATCATGGGTGATGTCACACTGGTCTCATGATTCCACTGTCACAAATTAGAAATTTACTACTATTCTGAGGCTAAGTCATTTGAACATGATGTGCTTTTAAGGTATGACATCTAAGAATTCTAGCTTCCTTGTTTGTGTTTGGAGGTGAGGGTTGGGATGGGAGGGGCGATGGCCCTGCCCCATGACACTGGGTGATATATGGGCCTTTGATCTGGAGGCTCACTGCCCTCAACATACTGTATGACTTATTTTTCTCTTTTTCTTTCTTTCTTTCTTTCTTTCTTTTTTCTTTTTTTGGTTTTTAGAGACAGGGTTTCTCTGTATAGCCCTGGCTGTCCTGGAACTCACTCTGTAGACCAGGATGGCCTTGAACTCAGAAATCCACCTGCCTCTGCCTCCTGAGTGCTGGGATGAAAGGCGTGTGCCACCACTGCCTGGCGACTTATTTTTCTTTATGATTACGTCAGTCCTCTCCTTTCACAAGGTCTAGCTGTGAAGGATGATTTCTGGGTGGTCTTTTTGGCGGACGTGTGACCAGCAATGTGTTTTTATTAAGCAAGAAACAAAACCCAATAAGCTTCAATAAACTCAAAATGTTGCTGTGTTAGTGTTTATCCATCTATTTTAAAGAAAGAAAACCCCCTTACAAGCCCAGTAAGAGGAAAACTATACAGTAGTAAACATTGCAACATACGACTATAGTCAACAACCATTAGCAATAGAGTCATCTACATATGTCTTGTTAATGAATCTCCACTTAGCCCTCCCTAAGATGCTGCTAGGGAGAGCATGTTCATTTCTCACTTATCGATGGCGTTAACTCTGATAGGTGAGCCAAAGGTCTCTGTAAAAAGGAAGCGCCCTCCGGTAACGTCACTCTTTCACCACTGCAATTTCGTCGCGGCTTAATGGAATTGTATCTTTCCATTGCACAGATGAGTTAAAAAGGAGTCTGACTTGAGCTGTAGAGATGGCGCAGCAGTTAAGAGCACCTGCTGCTGGAATCAGACAAGCCAATTCCAGTTCCTAGCATCCACATTAGGAGGCTCACAGCTGTCTGTAGCTCTAACTCCAGGGACTCCTATGCTCCTGGTCTCCATTGGCACTCACGCTCGCAAGCAGACACACACACACAGACACACACACACACACACACACAGACAGACAGACGCACACACAGACAGACAGACAGACACACAGACACAGACACACAGACAGACACACAGACACAGACAGACAGACAGACAGACACACACAAACAGACACACACAGACAAGCTTCTAGTCCCCAGAGACACACAGACACACAGACACACACATGCTTCTAGTCTCTATGGACACCTGCACTTACATGCATACCCACACAAACACATACACACAGACAGACAGACAGACTGACACACACACAGAGACACAGACACACATACTTCTAGTTTCCACGAGCACCTGAGCTCACATACATACCCACACAAACACATACAGACAGACAGACAGACAGACAGACAGACAGACACACACACACACACACACTCGCTTCTAGTCTCCATGGGCACCTGCACTTACAGGCATACCCACACAAACACATACACACAGACAGACAGACAGACAGACACACACACACACAAGCTTCTAGTCACCACGGGCACCTACACTCACATGCACACCCACACAGACATAGAGACAGACATGCCCCCCCCCCACAAGATAAAAATAAATCTTAAAACAACAAGAAACAACAAAAGAGCTAGAGCAGAAAACAGAACACTAATACCCCATCTTATTTCACGTTAGTAAACCCTTCGCATGATGTTAAGCTGCCCGGGTTCCCACCATGAGCAAGTGCAGTGCCATCAGGTCTGCTCAGATACGTCACCCTCGTACCATCCTTTTAGACACAAAGCTCCCCGGGTACACACAAATTAGCAAACTGCTCTGCTCATGGCAGCTTCAAAGGTCGCAGCCGGCACTGTGAAGTTTCTTCTTTCTCCCTTTTCCCATACACCACGCACTAAAATCAGTTATGCTATGCTATTGAAAAGAAGCCACACCAATTACTCCATGCAAAGAAAGCCAAAAGCTAGAGCGACCGTTTCCACAGGGGGCGGTCCATCGGTTGCCTGGCTTGAATGAAGAGCTACGGCATTAGTGACTCGCTGAGTAAAACCCAGGTCTGAGAACACACTTTTCAACATGCTTTATTTTCAATAATCAGTTACCTCAAATTGGTGGAAGTAGAGATGCAGAAGTAAGCCAGAAATCCTAGCCAGGCAGTGCCACAAAGAGAGAAAGAGAGAGAGAGAGAGAGAGAGAGAGAGAGAGAGAGAGAGAGAGAGAGAGAGGAGAAACATCAAAGATACAGAGACAAGAATGGTCATCTTTACTTAAGGTAACTAATCAAAACTATTCAAGGTTAAAAGGGGGAGCTTTGTACCCCCAAACGACATTACCTACCTCTAATGTCATAATCAATGAAGAGCTTTGGATTCCCGAGTAGCATAGAAAATGATGTGTTAAAATATCATTAAAATTACCTACTTGTTTATTTCAGTGTTAGGATAAATACGAAATGAAATTCTGTCACAGCTTTATAATGACCTAAAATAAAACTAGTCACCTCTGTGCATGTGCTGACGAGAAGACCCTGGCTAGAGAGACCAAGGCAGGCTTACCTTCACTGCTGCGGTGACGGCGGCCGCGGCTGCTAGATTCAAACCCTGCCGTCCAAAATTCACCATTGTCTCATAGCCTCTTTCTTTGGCTTGGACAATATAATCATCAATTTCCTGGGGGCAGAAAAATTAACGGTAAAATTAGGTGTGTTAGTACACCCCTGAAATCCCTATAGGGAGGTAAGGGCAGTTAGAGCAGTATCTTCAGCTACTTAGTAAGTTCAAAGCCAGCCCGGGCAGCAGTTAAGCTGGTATGGCAGTGCATGCCTTAATCCCAGCACTGTGGACTGTCAGATCTTTGTGTAAGCTTGAGGCCAGCCTGGTCTACACAGGGTGTTCCAGACCAGCTTGTAAGAGCCTGTCTTAAAAACAAAAACTGGCTAAGAGCAACAACAATAAACCAATAGATGTTAGTTTATTCAGGTTTATTTAGATAGAGTCTTACGATGTAGTCCTGGCTAGCCTGGTACTAGATATATAGACTAGGTGAGCCTCCAACTCAGAGATCTACCTGCCTCTGCCCTCCAACTCACTTGGTGTTATTCAGAATAAGGAGCCTCTGGTCATTAACACATGCTGACACACACTACTTAAAGACAATGTAGAAGTCACCGGTACACCTTACCCTTTCCTTTGATGACAGCAGGGGATGAAGGAACTTCCTATAGATTAAACTGGCCCCTCTAGTGTAGGGCGACAGCAGCCAAATGACAAAGGCAATCTTCAGCTCGTAGTACAGGGGAAACCTAAGAAGAAGAAACAACAAAGAAGCGAGTCTTGGTAAGAAACAAAACAGCAAGTAACAAGGAAATCGCAACAATGCCTGCTTCCACTGAGAGGGAGACTAGCATGGCGGAATTTACTGATGAGTTCATCTCATTCAAGCATAAATAAGTTCATAAAAGAACCCAGCCACCTTTGCAGACATCTTGCTAGGGACAGCACCTATACTGACTAAGGTAGCTCAGAAAGGACAAACTGCCATCTAGATACTGCAGCTATGTGACAGACCCACAGACCCCAGGGTCCATCTGTCCCAGGTATACATTCCCTCAGCTTTCTCAGAACTCCCTGACAATTTTCTCTCCACATTCCAACGGCAGATGGTGAGTGTGGCAATTACAGGGAGACTGGAAGCCAGTGAAGGGCCTTTCCTGTGTGTGGAGTTACTTCCCCAACCCTGACTCATGTGAACCGACTGGCTAATACAAGCGAATGTGACTGGAAATGATGTAAGTCTTTTTGGTTTTTTGGGAGGTGGGAGGATGGGGGTGGGACAAGGTTTCTCTGTGTAGCTCTGGCTGTCCTGGAACTCACTCTATAGACCAGGCTGGCCTTGAACTCAGAAATCCACCAGCCTCTGCCTCCCAAGTGCTGGGATGAAAGGCGTGCGCCACCACTGCCCAGCGACATCTTAACTGCTCTCTGACACTCTTCTGATTCCCCCAACCTCTTGCTTTAAGCTTCTGCCATGGAAATCCTTCCTTCTTCTGCCTTGGTTCTGAAGCTTAATGGAGCTGAGCCCAACACTGCTGCAACCAAACATCTGCCTTGAGGCCACTTAAGGAAGACGTTGGTGTCCACCGTTCTAACCTACTGTGCTCCTCGGGGCTGCCTGCTGCCACACTGACAGCTAAGTTCTACAGTGTGAGAGAACCATGGGACAAAAGGATACAAAGAGTCCCAGGTCCGAGTTCTTGTGGTAAGGCCAACAGCCAGGGGGTCAGTGAGGAGTGATGCCCTCGCAGTCAGCAAAGATTCTCTGCCATAGTGCACCTTTATGGAGGGCATAGACTCTCGCTATTGAAAAATATCGAATACACCCCTACAGTCGTGTGTGAGCATGCGAGTGTGTATGACGGATGGCCGGGTGTGAACCCCATGGCACGTGTGTGGAGGTCAGAGGATAGCTTTCAGGAGTCGGCTCTCTCCATCAAGATCGAATTCTGGCTGTAAGACATGTGTGAAAGGCATCATTTGAGAATAAGCCATCTGGCCAGCCTAGCTTTTAACATCCAACACTTTCTATATTTTTCAATAATGCACATAAGCTATATTTGAAATTAGAAAAAAAAAAAAGTTAAAAAAAAAAAAAGGACTGTCTGGGCTGAGGATGTAGCTCAGTTGGTAAAGGGTTTGCTTGCTGGCACTTGAAAGTCTGGTACCTAGCAATGTGCTAACAAACTAACACGCATGGTGGCACGTGTCTGTAATCCTAGCACTTAGAAGGCAGAGGCGGCAGGATCAGGAGTTCAAGGTCAGACCTGGCCACATGAGATCATGTCTCAAAATAGATGAATAAATAAAGAGGGGGAGGAAGGAAGGACTTTAGAAGTGAGACCCCTGGCAAGGTGGAGAATCTTTGATCTGTCCGTTAAAAACCAAGAGAAAATTCTCCTCGTTCATCTACTCCAAAATCAACAGGGAAAGGAATAGAGATAGAGGGAGGGAAACGTGTGTGTGTGTGTGCCATGTGTGTGTGTATGCCATGTGTGTGTGTATGCCGTGTGTGTGTGTGTGCCATGTGTGTGTGTATGCCG
>NW_022196909.1:31953564-31970930 GCF_008632895.1 Mastomys coucha
GTGTGTGTGTGTGTGTTTGCGAGCGTGTGCGTGCCTGTTTAGTACTAACTCATAAATGAGGACAGGTTAAGAATGAATGTTTAAGTCTGGCCAAGTGTGGTGAACCCTGCATTTAATCTCAGCATGCAGCAGTCGGATGCAGGCAGGCCTCTGTGACTTCAAGGCTACCCTGGCAATCCCAGAAGACCTTGTCTCAGGAAAAAAAAAAAAAGGAAAAAAAAAAAGAATACTGAAGTCTGAGGATGTATACTTTTCCTCTATGTGACAACATAATGCAATGTTCTATGAGAATATGAGACCAGAAATGGGCTAAAGCAGGTACAGGAAGGAATAGAAAGGGATCACTGAGTTCAAGTGGTTATCTATAGGTACTGCAGTCTGATTATCTATCTATCTATCTATCTATCTATCTATCTATCTATCTATCTATCTATCTATTCATCCATGTATCATCTATCTCTATCAATCAATCAGTCTGTCTGTCTGTCTGTCTGTCTGTCTATCTATCTATCTATCTATCTATCTATCTATCTATTCATCCATGTATCATCTATCTCTATCAATCAATCAATCAGTCTGCCTGTCTGTCTGTCTGTCTGTCTATCTATCTATCTATCTATCTATCTATCTATCTATCTATCTATCTATCTATGTATCCATCTATCCATCTATCCATTTGCTCTATCTGTCTGTCTACCTACCTACCTACCTACCTATCTATCTATCTATCTATCTATCTATCTATCTATCCATCCATTTGCTCTATCTGTCTGTCTGTCTGTCTGTCTATCCATCCATCCATTTGCATTAGTAGCCCCAGATAAAGAAAAGAGAGCTTGGTTAATTTCAGCTCTAGTCTAGGGTGCACGGGGAAGTGGAAACATGGGCAAAGTTCCCGGCTTTCATTTTTAAAAAGGAGACTTGTGCTTTAACCCCAGGTGTGAGACGTGGGGTTGGTTCAGACTGTCCGCAGCAGCCTACTATGACTTGCCGGGAACTCTAGCAGGGGTGGGTCTTGTCAGCTGCAGATATTTTCTGCGAGAGTGTGACATTTGGAATTCTGGGGACTTTTCAGATGGTGTATGAATGCTAGGGCCCCCGAGAGGAGTCGGGGTTGCTGGCTGGTTGCTGTTAGTCTCGCTTTGTTAAGTAGTTGTGTGCAGAGAACAAGAAAGAAGAAATTAGATATTGGGATGACAAAGATCAAACTTGCCCCAAGGAACTCAACGCCTCTAATCAGCAGGAAGTAGTGTAAGGATAACATCGCCCCTTTCCCCTCTACCCCCTTTTTCTCTCCTTTCTATTGTTAGGGGGCTGACAGGGTGAGAAGGATGGAAGAAAGAAGAACCCACAAAGTAGCCAAAGTCAGGCTTACAGAGACTTCTCTGGTATGGCTGGATGCAAAGGTACTCGGAAACACCACGTGAGGAGATTAAGTTCCTGAGTATGGGTCCTATATAAACTGTGAACTCAATGAGGGAAGGAACATGCTGTAATTATGTCTCCTGTTGCTTGGATAGAGCCGCCAGGGAGAGGCTGCCGAGTGGGTGGGAGTCCCCGTGGCTGCTGACGTGTGTGACGTCTGTCTTCAGGTTCGTGCCTCTGAGCTTCGGGGCTGGGCAGGGAGGGAGGGCTACGACCAGATGCTGCGGATTGGAAGAAGGAGTCATTTCGGAAGCCCTCGAGAAAAACAGTCTGAAGTCATGAGTATGGAAAAGCGGATGACGACAGCCAAGCTCTCTATTTTAAGACTCTGGTGGGAGTGGGAGGTGGGCAGGGATTAGCACAGTGAGCTAGCTGCCTTCGTGAGGGCGGGCTCCAACAGAAAGCGCTGTTGTCACGGGGGAAAACCGAGGAAGAAAAAGATGCTGCGGAACTATGTTGCCTCTGATCTACTTTTCACTGGTGTTGGGGGGATGGGGGTGGGTGGGAAGTGGGGCAAGCTAAGAATAAGAACTCGGGACACCTGAAAGTACCCGAGTCCCTTTGGAGCCGTGGAACTTACCATGCAAGTGTCTGATCCGCCACCGTTTCAATGACAGTGTAGAGGGCAAAGACTATCCAGTACATCATCCAGCGGACCTGAAAGTCACAAAGGCACCCATGAAAGAACTGGCTCGGATGACTGCAGGGCCTCCCACCCGAATCCCAGCATCTGGGATGCTCAGGCAGGAGGATTCCCTTCAAGTTTAAGTCTAGCCTGTGCTACACAGCGAATTGTATAGTAGCCCGGATAAAATAAATTATTTGCTCTGAATCATTGTATATAAATACACACACATCTCCAGATTTATAATAGATTGGGGTCTAATACAGAAGATGTGGTTCAGTTTTTAACGGGTTTTATGTATGAGTTTGTGGCACGGCTACTCCAAGTTTCTAGGATAACAGAATCAAGAGCAAATCTCTGAGGCCTGATACAATGTCACTAAGTAACCAGAATCAAAGAAATATTTAATGCATACATATATAAAATGGTCCAAGACACGATGACATGTGATGCTCATTGGCCTTTAAATATTTACATTTATTTAGGTGCGAGGATGCATGTCTTTAATCCTAGTACCTGGGAGATAGAAGCAGGCGGATCTGAATTCGAGGACAACCTGGATAACATGGCGAGCTCCACACCAGCGAGAGCTCCACAGTGAGACCTTGCCTCAAACAAATAAATATTTGTAGTCTTGATTTTTTTCTACGGTCAGAAATTGTTCACAGATCAAAGCCCTATCGTAGGATGGTTACTTCCATTCCTGAGGAATCCGTAGACTCAGTCTTGCAGTGTGAGAACCCAGGGTACAGCGGCAGTTTGGGAGATCCCGATTTCCTGCCTGCTGACGGAGGGCACCCTCACTAGTCCTTTGCCCTCGGCTGCCTCTTGGCACTACACACCCTGTCATGGGCAGATACCACGTTAGTTATTCCTAAACTCAATCTCTCAGATGTATACCTGTTTTTCAAGACCAGCAGATATACTTTCTTTCAAGTAGGTTCAGGCTTTTTGTTTGGTTGGTTGGTTGCTTGGTTCCCTGTTCAACAATATAAGCAAACACGCAACTCCACGGCTGCCGCTGGACTTGGGACTGCTGCGTATATAATATAGCAATAATGCCTTTAACCTCTATATTATTAGGGAATGCAATTGCTTCTGTCAAGGGGAAGTGGCAGAGAGGTGAAAGGACTTTCTCAGGGTCAGTTTGCCAGGGAGTGGATCCAGGCTGGCTGACTCTGGGATGCACTAGAGAGCTGTACCTCACACCGAGGGAAAACTGGAGGAGCCCAGTCAAACCCACTGCTTCCTTCAGTCTGGTCCGTGCCAGTGCCCTGAGAAGCAGCTAAGTGAAAATATTCTTACGGAGAGTTAGCACACACCTAACTTGTGTGGCCTTGTGGCATTTTCATATGTGCCACGGGGCATGGGGCCCTGTTCTGATATGTCTTTATGAACAGCTCGGTTTTGAGATAGATAGATGTTTGTCTCACTACCTCACAGGCAACATCAACAACATGTAAGTCAAGGCTGGGGTGTAGTGAGTGGTGGGGGCCTCACCTAGGATGCGTAAGCCCTGATCCTTCTCAGACCCCGAGACAGTACCCCTGGAACTGGAGGTGGAGGCAGTTGTGAACCGCAACATGGGTAGTAGGAACTGAGTCCTATCCAAGAGCAGTTAAGTGCTCTTCTTCGCTAGGTCTATTGTCTCTTTTCCTTTTACAAAGGAAGAAAAGAAGGTATTCTTTTTGTTGTTAAACTAAACCATCGCCAAACTACATCAACAATCTATTCTACATATTCTCCCTGTGGTACTGACTGCATTTTCTTCTTCTTCTTCTTCTTCTTCTTCTTCTTCTTCTTCTTCTTCTTCTTCTTCTTCTTCTTCTTCTCCTTCTCCTTCTCCTTCTCCTTCTCCTTCTCCTTCTCCTTCTCCTTCTCCTTCTCCTTCTTCTTCTTCTTCTTCTTCTTCTTAAATAGGTCTTGCTTTGTAGCCAGAATTGGCTTCATCCATGTGACAATCCTCCTGCCTCAGCTTTCTGAGGTTACAGGCATGTCTGGCATTGGCTATAATTCGATATAAACAAAACCCTATGATATGCCCTGTGGTATGAATTTGCCTTTTGTGAATGAATTCCTTGACAATCTGCCCCCTGAATTAAGGGGATTTAATTCTTATCAGAAATATGGACCTTGCATGTCACCGAGCTTAGGCAATGATTAAATGTCACTAAGTGAGCCTGTGGTATTCAGGGGAGTGACCACAGAGAAAGTCAACCTTGCCTGATTTTCACAGTAATGGATCTAGTTGGGATTTTACACGGAACGATTACTCAGCAAAGTCTTATGAAAACTGCGCCTCAAGGCCACCCAGCCTTGGTTAAAGGTTTTTCCCAGAGGAAATGCCAAAAGTCAAGGTTAAAAAAATAGGAGGTGGTTGGAGATGGAGGGGGGGGTGAGGGGGGTGGGGGGGCAGCTCATAAAACTGTACCTAAGGACATGTGAAGACGAAGACCTGAGATAGTTTTAACAACAGATACAAATACTGATAACAAAGTGCAGCGTTAGTGTTTAATATTAATAAACCCGTCACTTTGGCTGTCCTATGCTTGTCAACAGGCCCTTCTGCGTCTGTAAGGGAACGTTTCTCAATCCCCGAAGATCCAGAGTCTGCTGTCACTCTCACTGACGTCTCCCCTATAAAGCGGTTTAGCATTTGCAGATAACCGTGGCACATCCTCCTGATGACGCGAAGTTACCTCCAGACTACTCATAATGTCTAATAGGATGCCCATCCCTCCTCCTCTTTCCTCTTCTCTGCAGGATCCTCAACTGCTGATCCCCCTGCCACGTACTGGTATTGTAGGTGAGCGTTACTACGTCCAGCTCCATAATCATTTCAAGGTAGCCCACTTAATGGCCACAAATGACATTAAGTGCATCTTCCTAAGAAATACAACTCCAACAAGACAATAGGCACATCTACAAGCACTAAGTTGAACTCACTCACTCACTCACTCACTCACTCACACTCACACACACACTCACACCTTTGACTCATCTTTCATATAAAACATGATACAGTTAATTACTAAGGACAGAGCTGCCATCATTAGCAACCACACGAACTGATACAACTGTATCCAACGCATGCGGAAAGACACAAGGATGGACTGGCCAAACGAAATCTGGCTCGGGTGTGGGGGTGGGGGTGGGATAAAGGAGCTTGTCATCAAGCCTGATGACCTCTTGACTTCCAGCTCCAGCACCCACAGGGGTAGAAAGAGAGACACTCCTTCCTGCAAGCTGTCCCCTGACCTCCATGTGTGCGCTACGGCACACACAGGAACAAGCGCAGGCGTATCCCCACGAACCAAATAAATGCAACTTCAGTAAAGAAGAGAGGCACAGCTGGCAGCTTCAACCCACAGGCTTTTAATATTCTCACGAGATGACATTGCTACTGAAATTATGAGAATATCAGTATCAGATGAGATGGATAAGAATAATCTAAGGAATCTAGGTGAGAAGAAGGAAGCCTGCAAGGAAGAAGCAGGCACACGTTCTCTATGAGGACAAAGGAAAAGAGGAAGGAAAGGCCCTGCTGTGTAGGTAAGAGGTCTTGATGTGGGAAACAGGAAAGAGGGTTAAAGGGGTGGACCCTTCTGTCTCTGCTCTGGGGCAGGAGGGCGGTCGTGTGTTCCGAGACGCCATTCATGGCTTTGAGAAGAACCTGGAACGGTTGGTGTGTACCTTCGGGCTTTCTCCTCTTCCTGCTGGCTAGCAAGGAACACAGTTCTGAAGGTGTGAGCTCAAGAGCTGTCGGGGGAAGACTCCTTGCTTCCTAAAAGGCCGACACAGGACAGAATAAATCCCCATAAATCCCCATATCCCCCTGTCACCACGTTCTTTGCTGCATGTCACAATCAAAGCGTCTGAGCCTGTAGTTAGGTACCACTCTAATCTCCGGGAACTGAGGAATGGGGCCATCAGAGCAGTGGTTCTAGGATTAGCTATGTACCCACCAGGGCCTATTCTGGGCTAGCTGGGGCACAGCTAATGACCGGCAGTGATGGAGACACAGACACCATCCTCAGGGGCTCTAGGGAGTATCAGGGAAACAACGGGAGGGTGCAGCCCTGGCTGTCCTGGAACTCACTCTGTAGACCAGGCTGGCCTCGAACTCAGAAATCCACCTGCCTCTGCCTCCCAAGCACTGGGATTAGAGGCGTGCGCCACCACTGCCCGGCTCTGACTGCCCAGCTCTGACTGCGCATGTTAACTCTCCTCATGTGTTGCCAGCTTATGTGAGTTTAAGTAGCACCTCTCTCCCTCCCTCATCATCTTCACTAGGGGGGAAAAATCAGATAAATTGTTGAGCCTTGCAACAAGTGGCAAGTAAATCCATTCGGAAAGGCTGGCGGGGCACCTGGAGTTGGTTAAAGGTCAAGTTAACACAGCCAATGGTGCTGATCCAATGCTCCACTCCACTTGGTTTGTTTTCCTCGGGAGGGCACCTACACACCTGTGACAAAATCAGATGCTTATAGGTTTTATCAAGAGGCTGTGGGAGACGGCTTCATTGGCAAAGTGCTCTCGCCATGCAAGGATGAAGACTTGGGCTTGGATCACCAGAACCCACCTACAGAAGCCAGGTTGGGGGCTGGAGAGATGCTTCAGCAATCAAGAAGGCTGGGGTTCAATTCCCAGCACTCACACGGTAGCTTACAACGCTAGTCCTAGGAGGTCCAACCCTATCTTCCAGCCTGCACAAATGTGATGCACACACGTGCGGGCAAAATACTGATACACATAAAAAACCAACAAACAAACAGAAAAGCTAGCCGTGCAGACGTGAGTCTGCAATTCCAGAGGGTAGGGGGGCAAAACCAATCAGTTCTTTGGGCTGGGCAGCCAGCCTGGCTGAATTGGCTAGCTGTGGGTTCAGAAAGAATGAGACAGATGCAGACACAGACACAGGCACAGACAGACAGACAGACAGACAGACAGACAGACAGACAGACAGACACACACACACACACACACACACACACACACACACACAGACCCTATCTCAAAAATCTTTTTAAAAAGTGATTGGTTTTGGACCCTGGGACAAAGGACTGTGGTGTGCATTTTACATATCAGATCAGACCAGGCCTCCAGGTTCTCCCAGCATCCCTCAGTTCCTACCTGGGCATACCCTGTCCACCACCCTAAATTTTCCAGTCCAGGGGCTCGGCTGCCCTTCCCCCAGGGGCTCTTTCTCCCCTATTTAGTCCAGACATTTTGGTCTCTCGCTCTCTTCTGCTCTCTCCTCGTCTGGAACATCCTATCTCTATATCCTCAGCCCAAACAGAACCTCAACATCATTCAGATGGTAAAAGAAATTCATTTGCCAAGGCAATGAACCCCCCTAATTAGGGGAGCTCTTTGAAAGGTCAGAGAGTCACCTGTGATATGAAACCACAGCCCCTAAAGTGACATTCCTGTGACACAGTGCGTGGGCAGTCATTCCCTGACTGCCAGCCAGCACTCACTTCATTATTGCTCCAAATCCATAAGGTTTTGATAAGCCTCAGCATTTCAAAAATCCAGACAGTCATGTGATGGCGTTCTTAGCTTCCCTCTCCCAGAGGGATTAGAGGACATTTAAAGCCCGAACAGTACAGTAAAATGAACACACCCAGAGGCGAAATGTACTATGGAAGACCTCGCTCCATTTAATGGGAACTCATTTACATGATCCTGATGCCGAAAGAGAAGTGGGTCCATTTCATGGGTCTTTTAGCATTTTTTTCAACAAAAGAAGTTTTTAATGCTCTATATCCTCAGGAAAAAAACAAAAAAACAAAAAACCAAACAATTTTTTATTGTTTATCCAAGCACTGGAAGCCATGTAACTGTGAAACCTCCCTCCTGAGTCCTATTGCAGAAACTGGAAGCAGGACTATCAGGACACGGCCCACAAACATGGGGGTGAGGGTGGGGGCAGGGTAGGGGGCAGGGAAAGACCACCTCTGGTTTAAAAACACATGCTATGGGTTTTAAAAGCCATGGATAATGGGCGCGCATTAACTAAGATACATTTTTTCCCCCTATATTGTTCCTTTATATAACTTGTTATGTCGTTACTAGAGTGGTATCATAATAGCAATGATGATACAACTGTACTAACTTACAGTGTGTGATTAGGAAAAAAAAATGGAGCTGATGAGTTGATTTGACAAATATTACTCTGGGTCTATTGTGCACAAAGGCTTTGACATAAAAGAGTCACAAACTGTTAACGCAAGGTTCTCCAGCTCCAAGGCAGCTTCCACGGTAGGGTATGAATACAAGAAGATATATAATTAGAATAGACAGTTTAATCCACATATAACTACTAAAATCCTTATATACTATGTGTTATTCACTGTTTTGTCTGAATAACAGGGGAAAGGCTCTCCTAGTTATTAGCTCCTACCCTCCTCCTGTACCCCTCCCCCTGCCCCCCCCACAAAGGTCACACATAAATCTGTGCACTGTAGTTGGCTTATATAACACCTGCCTCAGCCATTTCACTGAAACAGGAGGGAGAGAAGATGAAACCTGTCCTGTCCACTATGTTCCCAGGACCCTGCACCTGGTGAAGCAGGCATAGAACAATCCTACTCAACAATTTCTGTTTTCTGGTGGAAGATCTATAGGCCAGGCCGACATGGAACTCAACTATGAAGCCAAAGAGTAATGGCTGCCCTCCTGAGCACTGGGATTATGGGAGTCACCAGGCCTGGCTTCTTTCTTAAAATTTAAGGTCTGGTGTCCGGTAAGAAGAGAAGGACCCAGTCAGTTAAGCCCCTGCCTTGTAGAGCAAGGCCAATGACCTAAGTTCCATCCTTGGAAGCCACACAATGGTGGACAGAGAAGATTGACTCTATGAAGTTGTCCTATGACTGCCACACGTTGACCGAGGCACATATGTGTCCACACGTATATGCGCATCACGCGTGCATACACAGTAATAATAATAACTAAAATGAAAAAGAAAGTCAGGTCTTTTTAAGATTTACTTATTTATTTCTTATGTGAGTACATTGTCGCTGTCTTCAGACACACCAGAAGAGGGGTATCTGATCTCATTACAGATGGTTGTGAGCCACCATGTGGTTGCTGGGAATTGACTCAGGACCTCTGGAAGAGCAGTCAGTGCTCTTAACCACTAAGTCATCTCTCCAGCCCAAAAGTCAGGTCTTAATTGGTGAGACTTAAACAAGTAACTATGAGTGGCAAGGTAGCATACAAAAAAAAAAATTATTTTGTCAATTATTTTCTACATTATCAGACACTAAGAAATTCTGCAACCTTCTGGAACTACAGATTCACTGAATTATAAAGCTACTAATGATGGTCTTAAAACCAAAAAAAAAAAAAAAAAAAAAAAAAAAAAACCAAAAAAGCAAAACCCCCTCACTTATGCCTAATTATTTCAATTAGAACCATGAAGTAAAACTCAGATCATAAATGCTAATTATGCTCCAATGGGGGAAACAAACAAACAAACAAAAACCCCAAACTTTGCTGAATCTAAAAAGAAATAAACACTGCTGGATTTCAGACCACCCAAAGAGAACTTTATTTTCTGGCCATTATTAGCTGGTCAGTTGAGTCAGCTTGTGGACGACAAGTACACAGTGGGGTGGGAGGGGGGGGGTGATGGAGAAATTCTCAGATGAGGGCTCCTCAGAGACAGCCGAGAGCTGAAAAAGATTTCTTCTGTTTTGTGAACAATTACGCAATAATTTGGTTATTTCACAACAATTTTCTCCCCCTTTAAAACAAAGAGGGACAAAATGTGAGAAATCAAACTGAAAAAAAAAAAAAAAAGACACACACCACCACCAACAACAAAAAAAAACCCCTCCTCCCTCTTTTATTCAACCCAGATGGCTCTGCCATGGGATGTTTCTCAGAGCCGTGCCAAGTCAGAGGCATGGTAGAAAATAAGCTAGTCAAGTTAGATTTAGCTTGGGTAGAGCCTGCAAGTGAACGCGTGGAGTCTGTGTGCTCTTTCCTCGTTCCTTGATTCGGGCTCCTGCGATAGAACTTTGGTCACCTACTGAAACATCTTTTCAGCCCTGGCCATCATTGATGAACACGGACAGAATGCAGGTTTACAATGGTTAGCGTTGATCTGGGCTACCTCTGTTTGGAGGTGGATCTCTGCCCACTGTGTCTCATGTGGGCGTTTTAATTGCTGTCGCCTACCATGACTCCCGGGTGGGAGTCCCACAGTCTCACACTGAACCCACAGCAGCCTGAGTAACGTGCAGTTTCTGGTTCTAGCTGCCCCAAGCCTTACAGACCCCGGTGCTCTGAAGGACAAAGCATGTGGAAGGCCGGTGCATCTGGTATCCAAGGAAACGGAAACAGACGTAGCACGGTTCTGGTTGGGACAGCGTTACTCTGTCCAGGACCAAAGAATTGCAGGAGCCCTGTGTGTTTCATCCCTGATCTCCTCAGTGTCTGAGAAACTTGGGAGAAGGAAAAGTGCAGACACGTTTCAAAACTAGACGACAATTAATTTAAAGAGTGTTGAAAACAAGATACAAAACACAGGACCGGCATCCAGGAAACTGCTCCCAGGAGCACATGGGAAGGAAAGAACGGCTTCTTCGCCCCAAGATAACTCCTTCCATGTTGGCTGGGAATTCATGCTTCACTCCTCCCACCTTTGTTTAAAGTCCTCTTGATTTATTTGCGATAATACAGATTTATAAGAGACACCGTACAGAGTTTAACACTGTACAGAGTTTCTCAGGGCTTTAAGGGGGGCGTGGGGATGGGGTGGGATGGAGCAGCCAATCCCCGGGAACAGAGTGCGTTCTTTGACCATCCTGGAGATGAGACTGGTACATCTGTAGGCTGTACCCCGTGTTCCTCTCTTCCTTTGCATCCCAATATCTCGGACCACTACTTTTCTCATTTGAGTTACCCCAAGGGACGATACTATTCTAAAGGCACCTCTATCTCAGAGAGGGAACGGAGGTCCACACTGAGTCAGGGACCTGGAGTCAGGGCCAAGCCTCTAGGACAGCGGTTCCCAACCTTCCCGACGCTGCGACCCTTTAACACAGTTCCTCATGTTGTGCTGACATCCTCCTCCCAAACATAGTATTATTTTTGCTGCTACTTCCAAACTGTAACTTTGCCACCGTGGTTACGAATTGTAACGTAAGTATTTTTGGAGAAAGGGGTTTGCCAAAGGGGTCGCAGCCCACAGGTTGAGAACCACCGCTCTAGAGGAAACCTCAGCACGAAGGGATGGCTACGGAAGGGGAAGCCTCGCCCACAGACACCAGGCCAGCCTCAAAACAGGGAAACCAGGAGGAAGTCTGACTCAACTTGTATTTTGTGGTTAACTGTGTTAAAACTGTTCGCTATATTCCACGTTTCCACGTTGTTAATTGATCCACGTGTTCCTAAAACAAATAACTTGCCAGTGCCCAATTGTACATGAGAATTTATTATAACTTTAAGAAACACAGTTTGGTGCATGGTATGTGTTGGGAGGCTGTCTGCCGCAACACCTTCTCCTCCTCTCACCCACCCCCTCCTCTCCCCTACCCTCGCCCCACCCCCGCCCCACCTCCCCACGTGGTCTCTGTATAGCTCTGGCTGTCCTGGAACTTGCTTTGTAGACTAGGCTGGCCTTGAACTCACAGAGATCCGCCTCCTGAGTCCTGGGATTAAAGGCTGTGCCATTACGTCTGGCCAGCAGCCTCCTTTGTCACTCACTGAGCCAATGGGACTCAGGGCGCTGCTTTCCTGCTGGGCTTTGTTTGTTTACTCCAGTAATTTTTCTTGCCCCCAGTTTCCTTCCTCCCTTAAAAAGGCTATTTCTCACCACAAACATACACACCGCAGAGTTAAATCTAGATTCTGCATATGAGAGAAAAAAATATATATTTACATACCGCATTTTCAAAACCGACAATTTCCCCCCCCAGCTGTGGATGAGAATCTCTCTGGAGGGGCCGGGGAGACATTCTGAGGGTGCAAGTCTGAAGGCCCGAGTTCAGTCCTAGAACCCCTGTGTGAAGCCAGATGCAGTGTGGTGCATCTGCAATTCTAGCACTCCTACTGTGAGCTGGGAGTCAGAGATGGCAGAATAAGCCAGAAGCTTACAGTCAAGCCAGCCCAGAGTTCACAGGCCAGTGACACAACATGATAGACCCTACCTCAGGAACAAGGTGGAAAGAACCAACCCAGAGAAATCTTCGGAGGGCCACATGCCTGCACACACACACACACACACACACACACACACACACCTCTCTAGAGGATTCAAAACAGGTAGATTTCTAGATTCCCCTAGCCCTCAGTAAAATGTGCAGAGAGAGAAAGAGACAGAGAGAGAAAAAGAGAGAGAGGAAGAGAGAGAGAGAGAGAGAGAGAGAGAGAGAGAGAGAGAGAGAGAGAGAGAGAGAGAGAGAGAGAGAGAGAGGATAGTCAAGCCTTTGAAAAGTACAATCTTTGGATGTGGGGTCAGGGTTGAGCCATGCTCAGACCCTGGCTTTATTTGGGAGCTGGCTGCAAGGGCAGAATTTCAAGTCCAGCCAGACCCACTACACTAGCATCTGCATCTTAATAAGGTCCCAGGGGGATGCAGGCAGACTCTGAAGCCCAGCATCGCCCTGGGAAGCTGCTCAGTGTAGCTCCTCTCACAGTACCAGCCAGCACAAAGGGCGACACTCTGTGACATTGAAAGAAGAGAGAGACCTTTAAGGTCTGGAGAAAAGAGGAACATGTTTTCCTCGGATAAGCACTGTAATCATTTAAAAGGCAAGCGTACTTTCCCAACACTCTTTAGGTATGTCATCATTAAAATAAAATTAAGAGCCACCTGTGGCAGAGGTCTCTGAAGTTGAGGCCAGCCTGTGCTACATAGTTAAGTTCCCAGATGGCTTAGTCTACAAAGTCAGATCCTGTCTCAAAAAGGAATGAAAACAACCACTACTATCATCCTAAGGTTCAAAGCAGTAGAGAGAGCCTTTGGCTTTTAGACCAGCCCTTGGGGGTGGGGGGTGGGATGGGTGGGGGAAGGAGCGGAGTTTCTTGGTAGCAATCAGCTTTTCACAGTGGAGGGAAGGGAACCTTGTCAGGACTCTCTTCCCTGAAGTCCATTAAGAATATTCTGTTGTTTCTCCAACTAAAAGACCAGGGCTACTGGGATGTGGACAATCGATGAAGGTCTCTTCCCGAGGAGGAAGTCTGGGGCTGTGTACAGACCTCAGTTCACGTCTGTGACCTCAGCATTTAGGAGCTACAGGCAAAGTTCAAGGGCATCCTTGGCTGACTTTCACACTAGTCCCGGTTGTATGTATGAATCCTCCTTGTCCCCAGATACATACAATCTGCTGAAGTCAGATCTTCATTGGAAAGAAACCTGCTGGAATGTCTGGAAGCCACCATGATTCTACAAAACACAGATTTCTCAACCCCGCCTTTATCGGCAGCCTCTGAGTAGTCTTTCCATACTTCACCTGCAGTGTCAGGATAAGTGGTTTTTGTTCGTTTGTTTGTGTCTTTAAGAGTGATTTCTTTTGTTTTACTTAACCATTCCGTTTGCCAAAAGGAGGACCCAGCTGAAGCTAAAACATATTTCAGTATATTTGGGCTTTCTGAACAGTATCACTCTCCTGTCCTGACAGCCCCTTGATGGTTTCTGTGTGTCCTCCAAGCTGTACCAGGTTGTTGGGAAAGACTGGATTGGTCTTGGCGGGACTCTTCAGGAACAGCGCCAGGTTTCATGTTCTCTAAGAACCGTCTGCGATGTTAGGCCAGTCTCCCTGGCATTCTGATTCCTGCAGCCACGAGCTATGGACTGGGGGTCAGAAAGCCATGGAAGAACGTCAGTGGCTTAGGAGTCAAAAGATAGGTTCTGGTGTCTGTGTAGGAAAAAAAAAATTGACTGCCTAATGAATGTGACCTTCAGCTGAAAAGAGAAAAGTCAGTTGCACATGATATAATTAGGAACTGTCTCATTAAAAAAATTAAAAGAGGCATTTTCATTTTACAAGTATGTGTATTTTCCCAGTGTGTGTGTGTGTGTGTGTGTGTGTGTGTGTGTGTGTAGCCCCTGGAATGGGAGTTACAGGTAGTTGTGAGCTGCCACCTGAATGCTAAAAACCAAGCCTGGGTCTTTTGTAAGAGCAGCAAGCTCTCTTAACTTCTGAGCCATCTCTCCAGCCAACCCCACAGATCTTAGGTTTTAGAAAGAAACAACTTTCTGTAGTAAAATTTCTAAGTAGTTGAGTGCTTTCCTTGTGTGACTGCAGGGACTTCTCTGATGTTTCCCAAGCACTTTGACTGGGCGCCGGGACAAGCTGGATGTGGCCAATCGATGAAGGTCTCTTCCCGAGGAGAAAGTCTGGGGCTGTGTACAGACCTCAGTTGACGCCTGTGACCTCAGCATATTTCTCTTCTTCTTTGTCAGTCGTGGGCTAATCTCTCCACATTCATCTTACAAGTGCTGTTGTTTTTATTCTGAAATAGGGTCTACTACTAGTCCAAGAACTCAGGGTTCTTCAGCTTCTGCCTCCCATGGAAGAGACACAGGCAGGCACCATTACATCCAGGGTGTGCTGTAGTTCTGTTAGGCTTGTGCAAGCGAATAGTTCTTAGGAATGTTAATTCTCTGGTACTTTCTAATACTTTTACTCTTTCGCTTTATTGTTTATTTTATTCTCCTTTCCTTACAGAGCAAGCTCACTAGCTATCACAGGCTTTCTTCAAATTTTCTTTTTTTTGTTTTTGTTTTCGAGACAGGGTTTCTCTGTGTAGCCCTGGCTGTCCTGGAACTCACTCTGTAGTCCAGGCTGACCCTAGAACTCAGAAATCCGCCTGCCTCTGTCTCCCAAGTGCTGGGATTAAAGGCGTGTACCACTACTGCCCGGCTTTCTTCAAATTCTTGACCCTCCTGCTCTGGCCTCCTGAGTGCCAGGATTACAGGTGTACACCAGGAGAGGCATAGCTTCAAAGGTACACCGTGTGTGTGTGTGTGTGTGTGTGTGTGTGTGTGTGTGTGTGTGTGCGTGTATGTGTGTGTGTGTGTGTGCTACTTTGTTAGTCAATATTTCTTCTTGTGCTATGAATATGTCTCCCCCCCTTTTTTTAAAAAGTGTTTCAAAGCTATAAACCGAAAACTAGAAACTGTGATGTTTATTACTATTTCAGATTTTTAATCAGTCGACTACATACTTGTATTCTCTCTCTCATGGTCTGATGTGTTTTCTGCTGCTGGAGAAGTTAGGGTTTCTGAACAGAGCCGGTGGGTGGGGAGGCGAAGAGGCAGAACACTGAATGCCTTAGAATATAGCTGGTGGAGGCAGCAGGGTTGTTGGGTTTTTTTTTTTGTTTTTTTTTTTTTTTTTGGTAGTTGGAGCTTTTGTGATTTTAAACTATTCCATCACTAGGGATTAGGGTGGAGGTGGCTAGGCCTCTCTCCAACTTCTTAGCAACATTTCCTTTAATGGAAACTACCAACCGTTCCTGTCTCCGCTTTTAAGTCCATTTCCACTGACACTACAGTTGGTAATGTCCTGCCTCCAGATGAGTGGAAGGCTGGCCCAGCCTCTAGGTGTAGTGTGACAGCAGGGACTTCAAAGTCAATGTTTCTCAAGCACTTTCACTGGGAGCCCGCACAAGGCTGCAGCTCCAGGAGCTTGGGAACGCTCCATTTACTTCACAAAGGCCAAGGGTTTCACCAATTGGCATTCTAAATCTGTAGGACAAACTATCTTGGGTCCTCTGGGAGAGCAAGCTAGTGTTCTTAAACTTCCAAGACAACTCTCCAGCTCCAGTTACACAATCTTGTTTATGCTTAACAGTGGCTTAGGCTATAATTGTTGTAAGGACCCCATCGTGGTCATGAAATTGTTTCTAGAAAACTTGAGCATAAGACATTTGATTATGCCGGGCGGTGGTGGTGCATGCCTTTAATCCCAGCACTTGGGAGGCAGAGGGTGCTGGGAATGAGGAGTACAGCTCTTCGGAGGACTCCCCCTTTAACCTCCACCCTAAAACTACACACAGCTTCAGCTGTCACCGCGTGACAAGCACTCCAGAGCCAGGCCCCGGTCCTTATGCCCATTCCTATCACCTCCACAGTCAGTTAAAAATGAGGTCACCCTTGAAACTCAACAGAAGTTTAGAGTCATTTCTGGGCCTTTTAACAGGCCGTCCCCCAAAGGCCTGTCCCTCCTATGTTCCTTGTTCACAGCAAATCTCAGGCCCAGATGTCTGATTTTAACTTTCAAGTATTGTTTAGCCAGTCTTCCTTGCTGCGCTCTCCAACATTCTTAGAATAAGAAAACTGGTTTCCTAGAAAAGCTATAGCAATTACACACGACTTGGAAGTAAACACTCTTATATTTTTTTGAATCTTTAAGATGTATGAGCCTGGAAAACTTTGCAGAAACCCTATTAAATCTCCAGTAAGCTTGCATTTCAATTACTACGAGGCTGTGAGCGTCTAAGTAGGCCATATCAGCCACACCATACAGGAAATTATATCCCAGGAAAGCTCTGCTTTAAAAATAGGCAAAGGAAGAAAGGAGCGCTGCCAAGACACACAGCGTTCTCCCATTTGTTTTGCTTTGCACACGGCATCTGTTTTATCAGGTGCAAACCTGCCATTTGCAGGCTTGGGGGGGGGGGTCGGGGAATGGTAGGAGTTAGGGTGGGAAGAAGTAAATTAGCCCAAAAGGTTTGCTTTCAGAACGTGCTTTTTTTTTGAAGTAGGTATCAGCAGAATTTAGGTCAAGACTAAATATCACAAAGACACCAGGTTTGGGGATAAATGTCGAGAATGGGCTTCTCCATGCCCTAACCCGGCAGAATCCAAGCTGGGGAAACAGACTGGCCCACCGGGAACACAGACAGGCAGGCTCTTGCAAGTACAGTGCAGCATTCTGCAGGCATCGGGAAGCCAGCTTTTCTGTCTTACGAGTTCATTTATCCCAAAGTTCTGACTAGTGACGGTATACCAACTATGTTCTAGGTACAGAAGAGCACACAGTTAAAGTCGCCAAACCCTTCCTGTAGTAGGAGGCAGACATTAAGGGATACAGTCTCAGGCAGCATAAAGAGATACTGAGATCGGAACACAGACGGGCAAAGAGGTTTACTACTGCTGAGAACCTTCCAAGGAAAAAAACAAAGTGAGTCTACAGATCTACCAAACAGGGCAGGACCAGTTTAAACAGGATGGCTACATTTGGTCAAATTCAGGTGAACACAAGAATGTTGTATTAATGCCCCTCCCCCACCCCTCACCCCCCAAGAAAATAAGGGCTGATGAGACCTTTTTTTTTCCTTCCCATTTTTAGAGAAC
>NW_022196909.1:31973440-31983696 GCF_008632895.1 Mastomys coucha
CATTCTTATTGCTGTCCATTTAGCTTGCTTATTGGTCTGCCTATCTACTTAACCACTTGTATCTATTTATCTATCTATCTATCTATCTATCTATCTATCTATCTATTATATATGTATGTATCCATCTATTCTGTATGTGTCTGTATTTATGTATCTATCTTCCTATTATGTATGTATGTATGCATGTATATCTGTATGTATGTATGTATCTACCATCTATGTATCTATCTATATATCTATTTGTTATGTATGTATGTATGTATGTATGTATGTATCTATCTATCTATCTATCTATCTACCCACCTACCTTCCTATCTATCTATCTATCTATCTATCTATCTATCTATCTATCTATCTATCCATCCATCCATCCATCTGGGATAGTGAATCTGTGTCTCTCTATCTACCTTCCTATCTGCCTGCCTGTCTCCTTGTCAATGTACCCCCGGGGGCAGGGCATCTATCTATCTGGCTGTCTACCTATCTGTTTTCTATTTGGGACAGATAGAGTCTCTTCATTCTGTAGTCCATGCTAACCCCAAGTCTTCAGTGATTCTCCTGCCTCATCCTCCAGAGTGCTAGCACTGCAGGCCTGGGCTTCTACAACAGGCCCTGGAATGCTTTAAAGGTGAGATGAGCCCACAGCTGAAAGACATACCTCCCAGTTTCTCCACTGTAGTTAGCTAGAATCAGAGACGATCCCACTGAATACTGAAAAGGAGCTTTCACGTTCATGAAGCTTAGGCCAGTAGTGTACTCCATGGCTCACATTCTCAAGGCATTTTAGAGACGAGGGGTTATTCATACTTCTTTACCATTGGAAAGAGGATTCCAAGTAAAGAATTCCACAGTAGAGCGGTATGTCATGTCCACAGAAACGAATAATAATCGGTGGTACACGCCTATGGCTCTGGAGGTTTTCATCTTTGTTTTACTAGTGGCTCATTTTTACTGTATTTTTACAAAAGTAATGGAAAATGACTTCCAGGAGGAAAAAAAAAAAAAAAACCCAAAAACCAAACTGGTTCATCCCCAGGGCCACAAAACACAAAACACACAGGTCCTTCACCACAGGCCGCTTGAGAAACACTGGAAATGGAAAGCAAGTGTTGTTTAAAAACTAATATAAGCCAGAAGTACAACACAGCACTTGAAATATTTATTACGGCACCTATTGAAATATGCTCCTTCAAGCTACTTATAAAATGAATTTAAATTAGCATGACTTAATACGCTTCCATGTCTTAAGACTATTTTCCCAGTCCTGGATCCAAGAGATCTGTATCATAAAAGGGTTTAAAAACTCCAGAGCTCACCCAGCTAACTTCTTCACCTCTCATAAACGTATTCCACCATTTATAACTGCGGTGTGTGGGTCTACGCGTACGCGCACAGCATTACAAATCCTGGCCTTATATGAAAGAGAAACGTGACTATAAAAGTTGAATAGGTTAATTACAAAAGTTACGGCAACTGGCTCTATGTAACCTCAGATACCTGCAGAGAGACACAAGAATCAAGCCTGTCTTTCTGATCTTTGTGATCACACGCAGGGCTGGAGGATGAGGCTGCCATCCAAGGCCCTTACAAAGAACCATAGTTATACACCTCCGAGAGCCCCAAACAGGCACTTAGACAGATGCTCACACGGGCATGTCTGTGCCAGCGTTATTCGTAACAGCCAAAAGACAGAAGCAGAACAATTCAGACGTCTGTCATCGAACGAGTGGATAAACAAGCCATTGTTTGGTTTCACCAATACAATGGAGCACTGTTCCTACCATCAGGGTACACTGAACACAGGGAACACTGAAACATGTAAAAACATGGATGGACCTAGAACACAGCTCAGCGGCTGAGAGAGGCCAATCCCAACAGGTCACTTGCTCTAAGATTCCATTTAAGGGAACGACTCCAGGGAGAAGTGGGTGGGGGAGGGATGAACCCCTGATGGGCCTCCAGTTCCTTTCAGATTGAGGGGAGCTGGAAGGAGATGGTGTCTGTTGTCTGCGGGGCATTGTGTAAATTCTAAGTGCAATCGGATTGCTCTGGGGTTTTTTTTTGAAATGGATATTCTGGCTCCCTCAAACAAATAAAAAAAAAAGTGCCACAGTTATTGATGTGAGTTATCTCCGTACTGGCTGCTTATTTCTTACATTTGTTATAGTCTGGAAATGTACTCCAGCAAAACAGAAACCCACGCCAAGACTCACCGGCGAGGAAGTGTATGCTAATACTCTGTTATACTTTGTGGATGAAGCGCCAGCTGGCTGGTGTGAGGGCCTGAGTTCAGAGTTCCCAAACAACATAAAATGGGTGCGGTGGCACATGCTCACAACCCCTGAACTGGGGAGACTGGGAAAGAACGCCTAGGCTGTTTGGCTCCCTAGCCTAACTGTACCAGTTACCTACAGGTTCCCAGAGAGAAGACATCTCCCTTCAGCTTCCATATGCATGCGCACCAAGCTGTACACCCCCCCACACACACACACAGCAAAAAACGAAATAAAAAACCTATTCTGAAAAAAAGTTTGCTTCAAGCCTGCAATAGTCAACGTGGATGGGTAGGGGTGTGTTTAATCAAAAGTGCGATGAAAGCCATGAAAGAGGATGCTTTGTGCAATGTGAGAGATACACTCATGGCGCATCTGTAAAATCCCAAGGCTGGAAAACTACCACCTTCCCTCCAGAGCACCTTAAGCAGGCACACAAACCTTATTCCACTGGGACTCGGGCCATTAGGAGCCCTCCGTCACCACTCTTGGGAAAATCTGAACTCCAGGTGCCAATGGTCAATGGATGCCATTTGAAGCTTTACTGTCAGTTAAAAATGCCAGTTTAAGAAAATAACTATTTTCACAACAACCCTCACGTCACCCTTTAGACCAAACCCATCAATCTAATTCTTTAATACAGCAGCACTTCCCACGGTTTGTGTTGATACTCAATGAGAACCAGGGAAACTTTACTTACATATTCCTTGACATTTTTCGTCTTCACGGCTTTGTAGGAATAGTACGCCGGATAGAGCATTCCAAACACCAGCCTGAAAGGAAAAACCCGATGAATTTGATTAATTCTAACAGTTGGAGATTTAACTCAGGAAACACATGAGGATGGTAACATTCAAATGTCTGCAAAGTCACCCGGAAACCACGTGTATCCCGAGAAGCTAAGTAAGAAACATATTTTTAAGCAAAAAGGCCATTTTAATGATTTAGATAGCAGCTTCATGGTAATAAAAACTTTGCTTTGGGGTGGGGGAAAGGATTTTAAAGTCTCTTTTTATCATCACCTCCCCCAATTTTTTTTTTTCCTGAAGAACACTAAAAAAGAAAAAGGAAATCAAAGGTAAAAATTGTCCCATCCCCGGCAGCTGGAGAGAATCCCACTTTCATTATTATAGAAAGTTCAGCCAGGCAGTGGTGGCGCACACCTTTAATCCCAGCACTTGGGAGGCAGAGGCAGGCAGATTTCTGAGTTCGAGGCCAGCCTGGTCTACAGAGTGAGTTCCAGGACAGCCAAGGCCTACACAGAGAAACCCTGTCTCAAAAAACCAAAAAAAAAAAAAAAAAAAAAAAAGAAAGAAAGAAAAATAAAAGAAAGTTCATATTTGTTCATCTGTAGATAGCAAACTTAACACACACACATACAATGTTGTGGGTAAAAAAAAAAAAAAAAATCTTCACACTTCAGATTACCAGCTGGAGCAGCGCTGGCTTTTACACATGACAGAGCTCTGATGAAGGCAGTAACTCAGCATTAGTAATGACATACATTAAAATAACTAGGCATGGGGCGGGGCTGGACCCCAGAGGACTCAAGAGGGCAAAGTGGGGTGTGTGTGTGTGTATGTGTGTGTGTGTGTGTGTGTGTGAAAGAGAGAGAGAGAGAGAGAGAGAGAGAGAGAGAGAATCAAAATACACTGCACAAATGTGTGAAATTCTCAAATACCTATCAACTATAACGCTAAGCATTTATAAAATTAAATTACCAACAGGACTCGAATGCACTTATTAAGATTAGTAAACCCACAGGGAAAGAACAGACAGCTATGTCATGAGAGAAGAGGCCTTCTAGTTAATATCTGTGTTCCCAATGGGATGCTTGTCCTTGAAGGTCACTCAGCACTATTATTCCCAATGTCGCAGATTCCCACAATATTTATAAACGTTGGTTACTCTCTGAGTGTTTGGCATTGCATACAACACTGTGGCAAACAGTTCTCTGAAATTACACTTCCTGAAGTAACCTTCACCTACTTCAAGATATCCCCAGAGAGATGACTTCATTCTCTGTTCTTACATAATCAAATCATATCTGATGAAAAATTATGCCAGATAAAAAGACGATAACAACAATAATGAGAATAATTATTAATGATTATTATTAATGATAATTTATAATAATAATAAAACAATATCCTGATTTTTTTCAAGCACTTACTAGTATCGCCCCCCCCCCCCCCCCACAGGGTTTCGCTGTGTAACCCTGGCTGTCCTGGAACTCACTCCACAGACCAGGCTGGCCTCAAACTCAAAGACCAGGGTCACCACTCACTGTTATTGTATTATTTTAAAAAGTCCCTTTTAGAGTTAAGTTTTACAGAAAAGTTAGAAAAGTATACAAATAATTTCTATATACTCCACACAGCTCCCCACGATTATCTTACACTGGGAGCCGGGGCTTCCTTCGTTTTCACATAGTCCTAGGCGCCGGGTTCCCAGCGAGCACACCGTGCTCTGTTCACAGAACGTCTCCGTTCTCTCTAGCCTGGACATTCCATACTTTCCTTGATGCTAAGGTCATTATGACAGCTTTGAGTACTGGTCAAGTATACTGGCCAGGTGTACGGTAGGATGTTTCTCTATTCACCATTATGAATTATGTATGCTCTTCTCACCATTAGCCAGAGGTACGGGTTTTGTGGAAGAAACCACAGAGGCCAGGTAACATTGTTATCATGGTATACCTAGGGCACATATTATCAACAGAAATCAGTGTTTGTGTTAACCTTGATCAGTTTTCTGTTATGTCGGATTTTGCTACTGTAAAATTTTGTTTCGTTTCTTTTTTTCTTTGTTTTGTTGTTTTTGTTTTTGCGAGACAGGGTTTCTCTGTGTAGCCCTGGCTGTCCTGGAACTCACTCTGTAGACCAGGCTGGCCTCAAACTCAGATATCTGCCTGCCTCTGCCTCCCAAGTACTGGGATTAAAGGCGTGCGCCACCACCGCCTGGCTTGTTTCATTTCTTAAGATGGAGGTCTTGCTATGTAGCCCAGGTTGGTCTTGCTATGTAGCCCAGGCTGGCGTTGAGTTTGTAATCTTAGGCCTCTGCCTCTAACTCCCAAGAGCCCGTGTTAGACAGACATGGCCGTGCTATCATGCCTGGCTGAGACAGGACTATTTTTCTTTCTTTGAAAAGATTTTTTTTAAAGTGTATGCACATGTGTGTAGGTGGACATAAGTAAAGGTGTCCTACTCAAGTGAGAAAAAAGGCGCTGTGACCTCTGGAGCTGGAGTTATAGGAGGGTGTGAGTCACCTGACGTGGGCCCTGGGGACCAAATTTGGGTCCCCTGCAAGAGCAGAGAGGGTTTGTGCCTGCTGAGCCACCTCTCTAGCCTGCCTTTCTTTTTTTTCTCCTGTTGTACTGTGGCTTGAACCTGGGGCCTTTTACAAGTTCTCCACCACTGAGCTACAGTCCTGGTTGATGAGCCTGTTTTTCTCTGAGTAAATATTGACATCTCTATTTTTAGTTTGCCCACAGCTTTTATTTTATATGTGTTTGTTTTGAGACGGTACTTTCCTGGTGTTTTCCTTAGGCCTTGGTTTGTGGCTTCATGTCCCCAGGTCAGAAGAGAAATGGCCAGTCCTGCTGGGGGCTTTTTATCTTCGGCAACTGGGAGTGACACCACTGACAATCTCTGCCTTACCTAGCAACAGAATCTGGTGATTGCCACCTACCAGAAGAACCGACTCCCAGTCTCTGGTTCTGGGGTTTTTAGCCATGCCACAGAGCCCAGGGTTTTTAGAATACAATCAAACCTCCTGGAACGCTGAATACAACTCTGTAAGCAGAGCTCAATTCCCAGGGCAGCCGTTTGCCGATCCTCACTGTGCACACGAGGAACAATCCCTCGAATTACCCACCACGGTTGTATTTTAAATAGTCACATCCGCACACTTCACCCGCGCTGCATTTCTCGTTGGATTCTGCCCATCGTCAAGGCACTGCCTTTCACACAGGCAATCCAGTATCCTCAGGGTAGAACTCACTGAGGCCATCTTGGTCCCCCTCTGCATGGGTCAGTCAGATCTTACCCCTAGACCATTCAATCTGTCCCCAGGCCTGATGACTTCTCCTTGGTGACAGAAGATGTACCCATTTGCCTGCTTTATTTTCCAATCTCATAGCCAGGGGTAGAAAGGCAGCTTAACTTGTCACCAAGTCTGATGATCTGAATGCAATTCCCAAAGAAATGACAAAATGGCTTCAGTGAGTTGTCCTCTGATCTCACACTCTCATTCTCTCTCTCTTTCTCTCTCTCTCTCTCTCTCTCTCTCTCTCTCTCTCTCTCAAAAAAAAAAACCCAACAAAAAATCTCATGGCCAGTAATTCACTGGGCACATGCCATCCAGCTGGCATTATGGCCTGTCCCGACATGCTCCACTGTGTGCCAGCAGGGGACTTTCTGATGGACCTGCCACACCACTGTGCTCAGGGATGTCCCCTGCAGACCAGCCTCTGTTCTGTGGGAGCGCTCAAAATATAATTGAAAACCACTTCCTCATATAACCCATCTGTTCCATCATGGACCCTCACTCTACCCCCAGCATCTCCACTTTGGCCCAGAGCATAGCCTCCCGCCTGCGATTCAGACCTCCCCAGCTTTTGCTCCCCAAACTCTCCCTTTTCTTTCTGTTTTATTCCTGCTTAATTAAGTCACAGTTCCTCCAAAGCCTCTACCTTCTTATGTGGAACATTTGAATTATGGACATTCTGAATTTTATTTTATGGAAATCTTGGCCAGACTTTAGTCATCCTGTATTTAGTGCAGTAATTTTAGACGGTATAATGTATTATTTAATAGACACTTGGCTTCCAAAGCAGATACTTTTTTCAAATGTAGTAAAAACTTGGTATTGATACTCTGCCTCCAGGTGTTTTGCCCTTATTTAATTTTGTTTGTTTGTGACACGGTCCTATTATGTGGACCAGGCAGGCCTCGAACTCAGATGTCTGCTTGCCTCTGCCTTTAGAGTGCTGAGATTAAAGGTGCCTGATTTGCCCATATCCCTTAACCTCTACATTGAACAGAATAAATCAAATAAACAAGTAGATTATCTCTAACACCTCTTCTTTGAAATAACAAAACCCAATATTGCTTCTCATCTGCAACTTGGGAAAAGAGTCGGTGTCCTTATAAAGAGCAGGGTGGGTTTGAAGGATTGAGCCCCTGCTAACCTCACAGGCTACTACTGTCCAATGTGAACATGGCTGGGTGACTTATTAGGAACATTAGCCATGTTTTCTAGGGGTTGTTTTGGAGGGAGGTGTTATTTCCTTAATGAGTGGGGTCTACTGTTAATGTCTGGAACCTGGGAGGTCAGGCATGGAGCCAAGGCACTTGGAGTTATAAAATGAAACTACGTTCTAGGAGACCACCTACAAGAGCAACTTAAGCTTTACAAAGGGACTATTTGCTCCAGATACAATTCATGTAGAGATTTGATTTTTTTTTTTTAAAGTTATATAGGCCGAAAGAAATAGTTACTCATTTCCTCTTCATCTTATTGCCACCTAAGGAGTGAAAACTTAGCCAAAATATTCAAGATAGCCTATGCCTCCAGTAAGGCAAAATGGCCCCTTCAATTGTGTGAACTGAAAAATGGACATGGTTAAACACCACACACACACACACACACACACACACACGAGCTCTCACTGTTTCAAAGGGAACACCAATATTTAATTTACCAACAATATATAAAAATAAACATTGAGCCGGGCAGGGGTGGTACATGCCTTAATCCCAGCACTTGGGAGGCAGAAACAGGCAAATTTCTGAGTTTGAGGCCAGCCTGGTCTACAGAGTGAGTTCCAGGGCAACCAGGGATACACAGAGAAACCCTGTCTTGAAAACCCAAACCAAACAAACATTGAATTGAAAGGACTATTATTCTTAGCTATCCATGGTGGTACACACTTGTAATCCTAGCATTTGGGAAGCTGAGGCAGGAGGATTACTACAAGTTTGAGGCCAGCCAGGGCTATCAGTCTCAAAAAATACAACAACCAAACCAGACAAACAAAGAAGCATTAAAATAAATTTTAGATTGACTTTATGCATATGAGTGTTTTGCCTTCGTGTATGTTTGTGTTCTACGTGCATGTGTGGTACCCTTAGAGGTCTGAAGAGGACATTCAATTACCTGGGGTGCAGTTAGGGCTGGTTGTGAGCCATTGTGTGGGTGCTGGGAACTGAACTGAATCCTCTGCAAGAGCAACGAGAGCTCTTCACTGCCAAGTCAACTTTCTAGCCCCCAAAGTAGTTGTTTTTTTAGAACAAGATAAACAGGAACTGGAGAGATGGTTGAGTGGCTTGGAGCATTGGCTGCTCTTGTAAGAGGACCCTGGTTTAGTTCGCAGTACCCACATGGCTCCAATTCTAGGGCATTTGACCTTTGTGGGTGCCAGGCATGCATGTGGCATTCAGGTAGGTAAAATACTTATATACATAAAATAAATCTAAAATAATTTAAAAAGTAGAAAAAACATATGGATTAAAATAGTCATGCCTAAAAAAAAAAAGACCAATAAATACTACATTTAACTTCAGCATTACATGCCTCCCAAAACCTTTGTATCACGTTATGCCTCTAATACTGTAAGAGATTCCAAATCACAGACTGTTAAAACAAATACAACAGAGTTCATTTGATAAGTCTCCACATGTCAAAGTACAATGTTGCTTGGCAAATCTTTATCTCACTCCTTTCAGAATCAAACAAACACATGGTATTTTATTATATTAAAGGACAAAACTAAACAAACAAACAAACAAAACGAGACTAGAGAGTAACTAAAACTAGAAGTAATACCAAATAAACACAGTGAATTACAGAATCAAAAGTCAGGAAGGGTGGAAGACAGCAGCAGCAGGTTCCCTCAGAAGGCAACTTGAAAGGCAACACTGTTATCAAAGCGCACTCAGCCAGTCCCCAACAAGGGCCACTCGTTGCCAGCACGCGGATAGACTGGAGCAGGGTTGACAAACAGTAGAGGTTCCTCCTCCTATAGACAGGCTGAATCTGGCCAGGCCAACTCATAGTGGACCTTCGGCCCCTTTCCTATGGTAAGGACAGAGCACTAGTTATTCACCACATTCGATTCTGTGGTGTCAGCTCGGCTCATCGGCCTCATACCGACAGCGCTCTGAAGTTCTATAGAGCTGCCTGTGACCACTACTGCCTCGTACTAAATCTTGATTCCTCCAGGAGGGCTCATCCTAGCATTGGATCAAGTTTGACCCTGGGTTACTTTTCTTTTCTTTTTTCTTTTTTTTTTAGCTCCCCTGGGAGGAAAAGTTGTATTATATTTTAAACTTTTCTTGAAGTACAGAAACTGTGTCAGGAAGCTCACGAGAGGGGCAGTGTCAAGGGCAGGCAGGCGGTGTACAATGCTGTCACCCTTGCTTGTGAAATTTCATGTATGTGGTTTCCTTTAGAATTCAGTAATACAATATGTTGCTTAGCATTTTAAACAGTCCTTATTTCTATTTGATAAGGCTAAACGATACCTTTCTCTTTCACGGATGGCCAGGAGACCAAAACTCGAATCTGTGGCTCAGCTACAATCAACTATGGTGGTTCCCTCTATTGTGTTTTTATATTTGTATT
Source organism: Mastomys coucha (assembly GCF_008632895.1). Classification (NCBI taxonomy): domain Eukaryota; kingdom Metazoa; phylum Chordata; class Mammalia; order Rodentia; family Muridae; genus Mastomys; species Mastomys coucha. Next base: position 31,983,340 of record NW_022196909.1, read on the forward strand.
TGCAAAGTTTCCTTCGGTTTGCTACTTTCTTCTCAGTCCTCATGTTTTTCCTCCTCATATCCACTTGGTAAGAAGATTTCTCCATGCAGCCGACAGAGCACAGCAGAGAACACAGTCTCGATGTGGCGATGTGGTGGCAGGTGTGGTGGCAGGTGTGGTGGCGATGTGGTGGCAGGTGTGGTGGCAGGTGTGGTGGCGATGTGGTGGCAGGTGTGGTGGCGATGTGGTGGCAGGTGTGGTTAAGCTTTCAGGTGCTCGGAACAGGAGGCAGAACTGGGGAGGGGAAGGCATTTCTTCATAAGCATGGAGACCTACCCTGAGTGCCAGGACCCCTAAAAAAAAAAAAAGATGGGTGTG
>NW_022196909.1:31983742-31986102 GCF_008632895.1 Mastomys coucha
AAAAAAAAAAAAAAAAAAAAAAAAAAAAAAAAAAAAAAATTCTTTTGTGATTCTTTTATTTTTAAAAAATATGTATGCCTAGCTGGATGTTATACATCACGTATGTGCAGTGTCCTCATAGGCTAGAAGAGGGATCCCCTGTGATGGTTGTAAGCTGCTATATTCTGACCAGATTTCTAAAGTAGCATGTTGTTTTGACTCTTGATTCTTGACTTACTCACACAAACTTAAATGATTATGACAAATCGAGCTACACAGGTAAACTGAAACAGCAGTTTAAAAACTGCTCAGTACCCCTGAAATTCATTCCAGGACGACCCCAAACCTATAGTCCTCCAGCTTGCCAAACCCCCATCTCCCAAATGTAGGAATTACAGGTATTTGCCACCATGTGCAAATTTATACGGTGCTGAGGCTGGAGCATGGCTTCGTACACACGAGGCAAACCCTCTACCAACTGAGCTACCTACAGCCTCGGCTCACAACTTAGAAATCTTTGAAAACAATCAATGTATGCTTTCCTATAAACAATGATTAGCAGCCAATTCAAGGTCAAGTGGAACACAGTACGCCTGTTACAGTTCAGTGATGGGACCCTTCGTGAGTCACTGTACCATTGTTTATGTGGCTAGTGAACGCATGCCCCCCCCCCCGCCGCCCCCAGTCAAAGCAATGTGTGACTTCTGTCCTCACAGAGATTTGTTGCCACAAGTTTCTGCTCAGCCACAGCAGAGAGGCTATAATCTAAAAGAAAAAGAGCCATGGGGAGAATCCGGCTTCATGCAGAAGAGAATCTCCTTCCCGCCCCCTCCCCTCCCCCCAAATACAAAGCAGTTCTAGAACGGAAGGTCCACGTTTCAAACTGTTAAGGACAGAAAGAGACAGTACCATTCCTTGGGGGGGGGGGGGGAGACTCTGTACACATTATCAAGACCTAAGAAGCTTGGAATTTTCATGTTGTCAGAGCTAAACTTAATTTTACGCTGCACAGCCTCAGATTTCTTACTCTAAAAGGAAAGAGAAAGCTAAAGGGAAAAAGAAAAGACCACAGGGTACATCAGACTCCACCTTCCTCACTCCAGCCGGCCTCCTCTGGCCACGCCCTCTCTCCTACTGCAAGAGCCTACTGCCTGGAAAACTCTAGCTCCTGGAAAAGGCTTGCCAGAATGCAGAGGGGCTCCGGGATGTAGCTTAGTGGGTAGAGAGCTTGTCTAGCTTGCACGAAGCCTTGGGTTTGATCTCCAGCACAACCTACGGGGGGAGGGGGGGGTTGGAGGGTTGGTGGTACACGCCCACAAACCCAGGACCAGGAGCCGGACTGTTCAAGGTCATACTTAGCTATTTAGTGAGTTCCAGGACAGCCTGGGCTACCTCCATGATACCTCCTCTCAACAGGGCAAAAATGTCAGTAATGTAAATGTCAGTAATGTAAATGCGTTATTTCTACAGAGCAATGCTTAGAGAGTCTGAAGACTTTAGGAGTGATCGAGTCCTCCAGGAGGGGTTGACCCTGGTACCCGGTGAGGGGGCTTTTCACTTTAAGACCTTTGCTCTCCTATACCCGAGATAAAACCCAGACAAAAGTCTGTATTACTTCACATACTGCACAGCTCTCTTCTCCCATGTTAGCAGACGAAAGCAACATTTGGAAGGTGGAGCTAAGCCATCGCAGTTGTAACCTGCTAACAGAAAATTGTTCCAAAGAGACCCGAACCCAGTTTTAAAGCACTCAATCTGCCGGGGGGGGGGGGGCATCCATAGCTTTGAGTAGTATTCGTCATGTTCCCAGACTCCCATCAAACTCGTTAGGTGGCAAAGACTTGAAGGGGTCACGGCTCCCTCACCATCTGACCAACTCCTGACTCTTGAGTGAGTCTTTCCTCGGGAACTGCAGGCTTTATTTAGCTCCTTAAGCACAGGATCTGTAAAACCACACTTACCATTAGCCTCCCTGACTGAAAGAGCATTTAAGAGTTGAGTTGTAATCTAAGGTTTAAAAAAAAAAAAAAAAACAAAAACCCAAACCAGATCTGGTGAAAAAAAAGAAAAAAAATCACATACAAACCAGTTTTGAAATGTTGAGAAGATTTCCTTTCCTAAAATATTCCTCACCATGCCCATAAAGCGGAGCCTCGTAAGGCGAGCCATATGCAGGGAGTCATACTCTGCCGTTCACTACCTCCAACTTCCCAAAATGAAGTCAGGTCTAAAACTTCTGCCAACACTGCCCACAACACACTCATTCCCACTGCGCCTCCTAAGCTTCGGTCCCCTCCTGTCACCCCGGAAATCTCTGCTAGGAGTCGGCCAAGCTGAAGTGAACTTAGCAGTTTGTTTTCAAAGCATTTGTTATCATCATC
>NW_022196909.1:31986401-31992175 GCF_008632895.1 Mastomys coucha
GCTGGCCTCAAACTCAGAAATCCGCCTGCCTCTGCCTCCCAAGTGCTGGGATTAAAGGCATGCACTACTACTACCGATTGGCCAAAGCATCTTTTAATTCTCCTTTAGACAAAACCAATCACCAAATGGCAAGGTTTATGCCGGACTCTGCTGCACCTGTGTGCTCCATAATACCTCTGCAGTATTATTTCTTTTTTTTATTTTTATTTTTTTAAGATTTATTTATTATTATTTGTAAGTACATTGTAGCTGTCTTCAGACACACCAGAAGAGGGCATCAGATCTCATTACGGGTGGTTGTGAGCCACCACATGGTTGCTGGGATTTGAACTCAGGACTTTCGGAAGAGCAGTCAGTGTTCTTACTTGCTGAGCCATCTCTCCAGCCATGCGTAATCATTTATTAACTTGTGGTGCTGGGGACCCAGCCTGGGACTTATGGAGACTGATTCTTTGCTTTTTATTCTTAATGGTCCTCTGGCTTCTCCGCTTTTTATTTTTACTATGTGGGAGATGGTGTCTTGCTAGGTAGCCCAGGCTAGCCTCAAGATCATATTCAGCCAGACTGAACCTCCCAAAGGCTCAGGACGGCAGGCAAGTATCCACTTATGGGATCTGGAATCTGAAGCGTTATGTTTTTGTGTTTCTGAAACCACTTCCTTAGTTTCTTCCACTCAGATCCTTCGAGTGCCTGCAATATCTCAGAGGCAGTAAATCCCCACCCCCCCACCTGCACTCCCTATGGCTAGAACAATCTCCTTCTACGTGTTGAGAGCTGCCGCCCCCCCTCAAACTTACATTAATGGGGTTGAAAGGCTTGTTAGCCTCTTTCTGCAGGACAGACAATAGCACACGGTGTGGTACCAACACATATCCAGAGCATAGTGATCAGACACCATCAAGGCATTTAAGAATGTTCTTGACATCTTCTTGTGCCAGCTACCTGACAGAGGGACCTCTAAGCCTCTCCTTGAGTCCAAGAATACCGAGGAGGTGGATGCATGCTTTCCTATCTTGGACAACTGAACAGAAAAAGAAAGAAACAGGCCACGAGAACTACAGCACTAATTTAATCCTGAGTTCAGTCACTGAAGAGACCAGCTTGGGGGCTGGCTGACACCAAGTCCTCTCCTCTGGTGAGGAAGCACTGGCCATGTGTTAGGAAGGAAGGTTTTGGATGACACTACACACTATTAAAACTAGTAATCTCTCTTCTTAACATCACTGGTCCTAAGGCCTTTGGTTGGCCAGGGTACTAAGTAGTATTTAATTTCCATTGTAATCATAAAATTCCTCAGGGTTTGAGTGGTTTAATCACTAGTCCATTTAAATATGTTATTAAAGACTTTTTTTTTTTTTTAAACCAGGGCTAGATTGCAGCTTAGTGGGCAGAGTCCTTGTCCATCAAGCATGAGGCCTGGGTTCTATCCCCAGCGCTACACAAACCGAGTACACCAGTGGATGCCCGGAACCCCGGCACTCATAGCACGGAGTGGGAGATCCTGAGTGTCACGTCATCCTGGGCTACACAGTGAGTCTAGAGATAGCCTGGGCTACATGAGACCCTGACTCAAAAAAAAAAAAAACAAAAAAACAAAAAAACCCCAGCCAGATCATGTATTTCCTTTCTTTCGCTTGTTACTAGTGAGGTCCCTGCCACAGACAAAGCTCTGGTTCAGTTTTCAGGGCTGCTGGAGATGGGCCTTCAAGAGAATCTCTGTGCTTACATTTTTCGGAAGCTTTGTTCTCAAAGGGAGAATCAGGACAGTGTCTAAGTCAGTCTGTCTCTCACTAACTAGGCACTGGTCGGTTCTGGAGATGGCAGAGTGTACTTTTAGAACTTCCCACGTCGGGGGCACACGCATCCCACAGACCACTGCTTACCCATCAAGAGAGCGCTCAGTGTTGCTTATACGCATGGCAAAACAATCAAAACAAAACAACAGAAAAGGAAAAAAAAAAAAACCTCAATCCTTTCATGCTCACCAATTTCTTTAAATGCACAACCAGTTATTTTCCAAGGCCAACTCTGAACGATCTGGATTTCCGCTTGATGGTAAAGATTTAACAGTTTAATTTAAGCTTTAACTCTCTCTCCAAATACATAAAGAGGGCTGAAATATGGTTTGGCATTACATAATGTTGCCACCTCCTCCTGAAACAGAACTGAGCGCCTAGCAACAGCAGGGGGTCATCTCAGGAGAGCATTGCTCACTGGAGCATTCCCCACACAGATGCCTGCCTGGGTTTACCGTGCCCAACCCTGCTGAACACAGGCTGGGTGCCGTGTCCTGGACCACCTCATGAAGACCGGCCTCTAACAGCAACTGATGGTCAGAGTGCCTCTAGCTCTCAGTGACAATAACGCGCCGGACAAACTGTGAGACATCTGAAGGAGATACACATCCGTTATACAGCATGCTTTCCCTCAGGGATAGATTTTAAATGTGTATTATTGCAGTGTGCATGATACATGTGAGTGGGGGCAGGAGGACAATTTTGTAGTCTGTGATTTCCTGTCACCTCTCTGCTGCTTCTCAGGCTGCCAGGCTTGTGCATAACCCCCACCCCACCCCCACCACCAGCTGGCCCATTGGTTTTTTGTTTTTTGTTTTGTTTTGTTTTAATGGGAAGGTTAGTTTTCTTGGCGTTACTTTTCTGATTCTGTCTCCCATACTACAACAAACCAAAGCACGGCGCTTACAGAGTTACCAAGGGAGGTGCCCAGATGTTAGCTTTCTTTTTTCCTCCTTTCTTCCCTCTTCTCTTTTTTGGAGACCAAGTCTCAGGAGGTCGCCCCCACCTGTTGATATGCCCCTGAGAGCTAGGATTAAAGGAATGTGTACCACAACGGTCAGCCTGAGATGATCTTCTTAAAATAGTCATCTCATGTTCAAGGCTAGACTTGGACTTTCCCCAGTCATCCAGCCTTTCCAGTCGCAGGTAGATTTGAAATACAGTTCCCACTTAATCCCCAAAATGTAACAGTAATCAAAGACCCAGGGTGCTCTGGCTCCCTTCCTAAAGACACAGAGGATAGGGCTGGAGAGATGGCTCAGCCTTTAGGAGCACTGACTGCTCTTCCAAAGGTCCCGAGTTCAAATCCCAGCAACCACATGGAGGCTCACAACCATCCGTAGTGAGATCTGATTCTGGGGTGTCTGAAGGCAGCTACAGTGCACTTACACATAATAAATAAATAAGTCTTTAAAAAAGAAAAGACACAGAGAATAGGAACTCCCTCGCCTTTATACACCACTGCCACCATGACCATGTTAGAAAGCGCACCGCATTCCATGCTCCTTAGCTGTTTATTCTCTTTTTCCTTCTTTCCTATATTTTTTTCCAATGTAGGGTTTCTCCCGTGTAGCCCTGGCTGTCCTGAAAAAAAAAAAAAATCTGTAGACCAGGCTCTCATCAAACTCATTGAGATCCAGCAGCCTCTGCCTTCTAGAGTGAGCTAGGATTAGGGTATGTGCTGCCACTGGCTTACCTTGGCTATTTTCACGAACACTTTTTTTTTTAATGTAAAATGCCAAGTATCCTTACAGGTTCTGCATAGGAGACACATCTTGCTTTTGTTTTCAAAGGTAATAATAGCCTTCATTACATTTGTTTGTCTGTTTGTTTTGTTTTTCGAGACAGGGTTTCTCTGTGTAGCCCTGGCTGTCCTAGAACTCTGTAGACCAGGCTGGCCTCGAATTCAGAAATCCGCCTGCCTCTGCCTCCCAAGTGCTGGGATTAAAGAAAGGTGTATGCCACCACGGCCTGGCCCTTCACTACATTTTATTTTGTGTGCACAGATGTGCTTGTGCGCCACAGTGGGACTCATGGGATTAACTGCTGCAGGAGCTGGTTTCCTTCTTCCACTGCGTAGGTAACCGAGGACTGATCTCAGGTGGCCAGGCTTGGTGGAGAGTGTCACGGAAAACCTGAGCTGTTTTGTTGACCCTATTCCTTACCTTTGTGTATTACTAGTATTTTGTCCCCTTCCGATTTCTTTCCCACTCTTCATGGTGTCTTTATCACTGACAGGGAAGTATATAATTTCAGTCTGTTTCAACCTATCATCATCAGCCTTTCCCTTTGAATGCAAGCTGCTGGTCTGCTTAAAACTGCTTGTCCCGCCAGGCGGTGGTGGCGCACACCTTTAATCCCAGCGCTTGGGAGGCAGAGGCAGGCGGATGTCTGAGTTCGAGGCCAGCCTGGTCTACAGAGTGAGTTCCAGGACAGCCAGGGCTACACAGAGAAACCCTGTCTCAAAAAACCAACCGCCCCCCCCCCCAAAAAGACTGCTTGTCCCAATCTTAACCTTATAAAAGGTATCTTTCGATATTCTAGAAACTTTATTGTTTTATTTTTGTGACCACACTGGAGCTGACCACATGTGAGTGAAGTGGAGGCTGTAAACAGAGAGACAAGGGTGTGTAATTAATACAAGGTGTCTTCCCTGTGTGCTTTCTTTCTTTCTTCCTTCCTTCCTTCCTTCCTTCCTTCCTTCCTTCCTTCCTTCCTTTCTTTCTTTCTTTCTAAGACAGGGTTTCTCTGTGTAGCCCTGGCTGTCCTGAACTCACTCTGTAGACCAGGCTGGCCTCGAACTCAGAAATCCGCCTGTCTCTGCCTCCCAAATGCTGGGATTAAGGGTGTGCGCTGCTATCGGCCCGGCTTCCCTGTGTGTTTTCTTTCAATGCTCTGTACTCTACGCCGCTAACCATGTTCTAGCCTGTCCCTGCCCTGATGCTGCACCATCTCAATTCCTATAGGCGTATAGCCGTTCTCAGACTGGATTGAATCATTTCGCCTAATGGTATGATCTGGTGGAATGTACCATCATCCTACCATAACGGCTTGCTTTTCCTCTGCCACACTATCTGGGGAGGCTTGCGTGTCCCTCATGCTGAGATAAAACTTAGCGCCTTCTTCTTGACGTGGAAGAATTCCCTATGTTATGAACTCATCTAGTTCCTGCTCTGAATATCCACAGCCAAACTGTCAAGCCATCCTCCTAATCTCTACTTTAAAACCTAAATCATGACTGTGACCACGACTGCCACCCAGGTCCACATTGCCATTCTATTTACCAGTTCATTGGCCGGGCGAGCGTGCCTTTAATCCCAGCACTTGGGAGGCAGAGGCAGGTGGATTTCTGAGTTCGAGGCCAGCCCGGTCTACAAAGTGAGTTCCAGGACAGCCAGGGCTACTCAGAGAAACCCTGTCTCGACAAACCAAAACAAAAAACAAAAAAGAGCCTATTGAAGCTCTGCCTTTGTCCCCAGTCTGTTCTCCACAGCCCAGAGATCTTTCAAAACACGGGGTCTGACCATGCCACTTGCCTCTCTCTTCTCAAAACCCGGCTCCCGCGTGCTCAGTGGAAGTCCCCAAGCTTTCAATGATGGCCTCTGACACTGGTGGCACCATTACTCTGCTATAGCCCCACGCAAACCCACAGCGGTCCCAGGAAGCCTTGGGGCTTGCCCTTGGCAGGCAGCTTTGTAGGCAGCCGCTTGCATGATAAAATCCAAGATGGTGCGGGTTCCCGATACACTGTAGCAACAAACTATTCCACTGAGCATGCGCCTATCCCCTAGCAGGTGTATGCTAATGAGGGTCTGCCGGAGAACCAATCCAGGAGGACTTGGCAGCTCAGGCTGGGGTATATAAGGAGCTCTCTCTAGCCATTCCACGCCACTCCACAGAAGCAAGCAGACCTGCAGCACCAAGGAGGAGGAGGAGGAGGAGGAGGGGGAGGAGGAGGGGAGGAGGAGGAGGAAGAGG
>NW_022196909.1:31992252-32048284 GCF_008632895.1 Mastomys coucha
AGAGGAGGGGAGGAGGAGGAGAAGGAGGAGGAGGGGAGGAGGAGGAGGAAGAGGAGAAGGAGGAGGAGGAGGAGGAGGACACAACTTTACTGGGACTCTCTTCCAACTAACTTGAGCTCTTGAGCAGCCAAGGCCCACATCCACCTGTAAGTCTTTGTTCAAAGTCAGCCTCTCACTTCCTTAGCCACCCTATTGGAAATAAGTCATTCCACGGCTAGAACAAAGGAAAACACAAACCAGACAGTTTTCTCTTTTGACAGAAACACATCCGGGAAGAAGTACCCACAGTAACTACAAACATCTACTTCTTTCTCATAGTTGACTCATTGTCCTTCTGTTTGCAAAAATTAGAGAGCTAGAGAAATTAACCTAAGGCCCGCTAAATACTACATGATGACAGATGAGAGCCCTTTGCTGACCAGAGATCTGCTGGTTTTTTTTGTTTTTTTTTTAATGCGTGGAGAAGAACTATGTAAGTTCAGAGACCTTTGCTTCAACGAATTAATCTCTAACCCAGACTTATACAAGTGGAGGGGGAATCTCAAGGTATTGGGGTATGTTTTCAGTAGTAGTTTTAGCAAATGCCACTCTTAAAATGTACCATATAATACACTGTCCATAGTGTAGAATATATGCAATGTACTTGTGAGTCATGAAGGCTTAATAAAATACATGGGCCCCAATTCCCACATTAAGATCAGTATATTACTCCCAGACCCCATGACAGGGCAGGGTTTCTCTGTGTAGCCCTGGCTGTCCTGGAATTCGCCTTGTAGACCAGGCTGGCAGGGAACGTGGAGATCTACCTGCCTCTGCTTCCTAAGTGCCGGGATTAAAAGCATGTGCCACTACTGCCAGCTTAGGGAAGATGACATTCAAGGACAGAATTCAAAGACTCTGCTTTGGGAAACTTTTCTTGCCCCTTCTAGGTGAGAGTCCCTTTCCCCAGGCCACCATAACATCTTGTTCCTACTTGGGTAGCAGTTAAGACTTCCTATAGCCAATGGTGTTTCTTTGTATGTCTCCTTTCTATAAAGCTTACAGGCAGTAACACAGCAGGAAAGGAGGCCAGGGGCACGTCTCGTAAGAACTGTGTGTAACTATGGTGGTATATATTGTTACCCAGCTGTGGTCTTCGTGACAGAACCTGCCATATTTAGTGTCGCATCTCTTTGATATGTGGTAGGGGCTCATTAAATATTTGCCAAAGGTGGGGGGAGGGGACACTAGTTACTGTAGATGGGAAGTTATCATCGACCCTTTGTTTATTTGTTTGTTTTCAAGACAGAATTTCTCTGTGTAGCCCTGGCTGTCCTGGAACTCACTCTGTAGACCAGGCTGGCCTTAAACTTAGAAATCTGCCTGCCTCTGCCTCCCAAGTGCTGGGATTAAAGGCGTGCGCCACCACTGCCCGGCTGACCCTTTAAACATACAACCCAATATGTTAATGTGGTGTAAGCTGAGACCTGAACACATAAGGGTGAGAAAGAAACTTCACATCCAACGGGATTGTTCCAGGGCTTTCTTGGTTTGGCATGGTGAATTTTTAAAGCCATAGTTAACTAACCCACAAACCGGAAGAAACCAAGGTCGACTGCCATCCGTGTTGTATCTGGAATCTCAGCGTCAACACACCTAAAAGAATCTACATTTGACTTCTGTGAAGTGTCTTTGCTTCATGACAGTTTAATTTTTTCCACAGAATGTTTCCCTCATGGGTTTCCAGCCAAAGATTTACCTTTTCCCGCTTTTTCTGGATTAGTTTCCATAACAACACATTGGACCACATTTTAAATACCATATAGCTTTTCTTAGATTTTAGGGGAAGGACATGTAAGAGAACTTGGACACATTCCAGCAGTTTCTTTTAGGGTTGCTAGAGCTCTCGAGCACACACACACACACCAGCTACACAGAAACAGGACTGGAGATGAGCTGAACATAGCGTCAGGACTGACTACCTGTGCTCTCTGTAACTCAGAAAACTCGCTGCCTGTGAGGACACCGCAAGCAATGGAGCCTTTTAAAGAGTTGGCTTCTTTAGAGATATATTTATTTTATTTTTATTTTTATTTATTTTTTTGGTTTTTCGAGACAGGGTTTCTCTGTGTAGTCCTGGATGTCCTGGAACTCACTCTGTAGACCAGGCTGGCCTCAGAAATCCACCTGCCTCTGCCTCCCAAGTGCTGGGATTAAAGGTGTGCGCCACCACTGCCCGGCTTTGTAAGTTAGTTTTAGACTGTGGAAAGAATTTGGATGGGCTTACCTATTGATAAACAAGCACAGGGCCCCACAGCCAGAGCTTTACAAACGGCCCCTTGGAGACGGTATGCACATCCTTGCTGCAGGTGGCTAGGCAGACACTGCACAAACACAAGCTTTTACTGCTTCCCGGACGGTGTTCTTTCGCTGCTCGAGGATATGGTACCCACTTCCGGGTTCAAGTTCACACTGTAAGAAACTCCAGATATTCCATTTCCCACATTTGTTGCATCTAATACTTTTGCATATATATATATATATATATATATATATATATATAAAACCCAAACTTGCGGATTACTTGTTTTAAATGTTTTCAAACTATATGTGTGTGCATATGTCTGTGCTTGTGCATGTGCCTATGAGTGTGCACAAATATGCTCTATATGGATGCAGGTTAAAGGTGTCTGTTTTCTCCTTCTACCATGGGGATCCCAGAGATAGGGGCTGACCTCAGACCCCTCAGGCTTGGTGGCACAGTCATTTGCTGAGTCCCTTCGGTGGCCTAGGAGGCTCACTTCTTTACAGACCACTGACTGCTTCTTGGTAGGCTTCAGAGATCCTTTTTTTTAAAAGATTTATTTATATATTTATTATACGTAAGTACACTGTAGCTGTCTTCAGATACTCCAGAAGAGGGCTTCAGATCTTGTTAAGGATGGTTTTGAGCCATCATGTGGTTGCTGGGATTTGAACTCAGGACCTTTGGAAGAGCAGTCAGTGCTCTTAACCTCTGTTGAGCCATCTCTCCAGCCCACCCCCAGAGATCTTTTTGAAGGGCTCAGATTGCATGTGTTAATATTACTAAATAGCTAAACTAACACCATTCTACCATTCTTACTTCCGTGTTTTAAAATGGTGGTCTTTGGCGGCTCAATCCCATGTCAGTTTCTGACAAAATCCAGCAGCATAAGGGTTTAAAAGTGTGACTGCATGTTCCATACACAGAGATGAGCCTTGGAAACTGGGACACCCAGCCCATCCTAGGTCCACTCCATCAGACTGTTTGGGAGTGGAGTCTGGGAAAACTTTTTTTTTTTTTAGTTTTTTGAGACAGGGTTTCTCTGTGTAGCCCTGGCTGTCCTGGAACTCACTCTGTAGACCAGGCTGGCTTCGAACTCTGAAATCTGCCTGCCTCTGCCTCCCAAGTGCTGGGATTAAAGGTGTGCACCACCACTGCCCGGCAACTTTTTTTTTTTTTTTAAAACCAGTTTCCAATAAGCTATGATACTCCTGAGCTCCAAAGATGTGCCACCTTCTTTGTGACAGGGTCTCATTGGGTTCCCCGGGCTGGTTTGAAATGTGAAGGCTCAAGTGAGCCTCTGACCTCAGTGTCCAGAGAGGCAGGTGTCACTGCCCAGCCCAGTTCTACTTTAAAGAGGCAGGAACTCAGCATAAATAGAAAAGTGTCTGTGATGCTAATGACGGATTCAGCATCCAGGAGAAAATGGATTTTGCCAGCTCTAGGAGGTAGCATGAGATAGGCAGAGAGGCAGAGACAGAGGCAGACAGATCTCTGAGAGTCTGAGGCTAGCCTGCTCAGGATAGGAAATTCCAAGACAGCCAAGATTACAGATTTTGAGACAGAGCGAGATCCTGTCTCAAAAACAAACAACAGAAACAATAACAACACAATCAAAATTGGATGTTCTCCTTTAGAAGCACTACAACCCTGAAAATAACTTAAAGATGTTTTAAGAGGTCAAAGCCACCATTTGACCAATGGTATTTCTCAAATTAAGTAATGTTAGAACTGCTTTTCTGGCCCCAACCTGTAATTTTCTTTCTTTCTTCCTTCCTTTCTTTCTTTCTTTCTTTCTTTCTTTCTTTCTTTCTTTTTTTTTTTTTGGTTTTTCGAAACAGGGTTTCTCTATGGAGCCCTGGCTGTCCTGGAACTCACTCTGTAGACCAGTTGTAGACCAGGCAGGCCTGGAAAGAAGAAATCTGCTTGCCTCTGCCTCCCACGTGCTGGGATTAAAGGCGTGCACCACCACCGCCCGGTTAGGCAATCTATTGAGACAGGGTCTCATGCACTTCAGGGGGGCCTGAAACTCTTGATTCTCCTGCCTCTGACTTCGAAGAATCAGGAGTACCTGGACATGTAACCAGGTCCCAGTTCAAGATGGGAAACTCTTGTTTCTTTACCATAAAAGATTTAGACTTGGTCTCCTGGATTAAAATGTTAACAAAACATAAAGACTGAAAAACCCTAGCAAGACAAGAATCTGTTCTGTTCTCGAGGGAATCTAGGTCACCCCACAGCCCATATGGAGGCAACCCTCTCCAAGCTGAAAAAGCTACATTTGCAATGTGTTTTGACTTCAGAGTGACTGCAGCCTGACTGGGATGGGGGTGGGGTGGGGCGGGCCTGCGGAATCAGGGTGTAGAGGTGACTTTCAAAATTCCAACCCAGTGTCCTAAAACTACAGATCTTTACGCACTGAGCTGCACATTTTACAAGCTGATGTCTCATATCCGGTTCTGGGTCCTCTGGTGCTCTGTGTGTCACTTAGTGACCAAGTGAGCACAGCAGAGGGAATGAACGAGAGCCAATGACTAGGCAAAGAAGCCAAGTAAACCCTGGCCACCGGAGAGTGACAGATGTCCTAGCCAGATCGCTCCTACAGTAGTGACCCTGGGGACAGTACACACTTCTCTACCTCACGTTTGCCTTCTCCCTACAAAGGGAGCTCAGGGTGGTCGAGGAATACCACACACCAGGGTTCCTACCTCAGAGGCTCTCTTGCCCTGAGAGTTCAGAGCCATCCAAGGCCCACTGCTAATGCTTCCACTTCTAACCCTGCGGCACTGCTCTAAAACAGATGTATGAGATGAGCTCTTTCCTCCCCTCCTCCTCCTTCCTCCCCCTTGACTCTTTCCTAGCTTGCAGACACAGGGACTGAACCCAGGACTTCATGTATACAAGAGAAGGACTCTTAACATTGACACACATCTCTAACTCAAATGAAATTATTTTCATGGAAGCACTGGGTAGTCTCAAGCAATGTAAGGCTTTGGATTCGTCAACCACCCAAACAGACAACAGCATTAAAACGTAAAGCCCAGGGCTGGAGAGATGGCTCAGTGGGTAAGAGCGCTGACTGCTCTTCTAGAAGTCCTGAGTTCAAATCCCAGCAACCACATGGTGGCTGACAACCGTCTGTCATGGGATCTGATGCCCTCTTCTGATGTGTCTGAAGAGAGTGATAGTGTACTCACATACATAAAATAAATAAATCTTAAACACACACACACACACACACACACACACACACACACACACACAAAGGTAAAGCACTTGCAGGAAAGAGTGAGACTTTGGTATGGATCCCCAGAGCTCCAGAATTCAGATGAAAGCAGGGTGAAGTAGCCCAGGCTTGGCATCCCAACACAGTACAGTGAGAGAGGAGACAGATACTGCAACACAAGAAGCCCCGAGAACTGCTAGGCTGGTGTACCCACAGAACAGTACGGACCAAACCCCACGGATGTCCTCTGCCCTCCTCACTAACGCTGTGCCTCCTCCCCGATATTTAAAAAGGTTAAAAAGAGAGAGAGAAAAAGAAAACAGCTTTCATCTGACAATGAACAGGAATAAGAAAGAGAACATTTAACTAGCTAGCTGTGCGCCCCCTTCTAGAACCTCAAAAACCCTTCAGATAAATCTGGATTTGGACTTTCTTCCCTGGACTGACACTAGCTTTGAGGAAAAAGGACAAAAGACAGCCTGCCTGTCATTTTCTCAAAGGTTCTGGCCTTCTGTACAAGACGAGACTCATCATGACAGGTGCGGCTCCTTCCCTCCTCCATCTGGGGCCTGGCGTAGCAATAGCACCGGCCTCTATACCAGCAAGAACATATGGGCTGGGACAGGACCAGCCTCTCCTTCCCATGGTATGGCCTCCTGCTTGTCTCAGCTTGTCCCTTTAGTTATTGCAGGTAGCAGCGCCTACCCCACTCCAAGGGTTAACCACATCTCCAACATAAGGCCTGAAAGGATACAGGACACAAACTGTCACATCACATAGATGATAACAAACTGTCACATCACATAGATGATAAAGTGAGTTCCATCAATCTCTCAAACTTAGGAGCAGGATGCTATACCCCTTTCTACCCTTGAAGCTAACTCGTATCCTACACTGTGTCGGACACTCGCTCACTTTTCTCAAAAACTGACTGGCAGATGAACCATGTGGAGGCATTTAAAGATGTTGTCATGCTATGCACATTCCTAGCTGGCTTGCTTTATGCATAGCACCGTAGTTCTCTGAATACCCCACCCCAACCCACTCAGGAATATATTCAGATTTGTAGTCAGCTCAACCATCCTATACATACCAGTACTACACACACACACACACACACACACACACACACACACACACACACACACAAAGTCTCCCCTAAGCAATTCACCTATGACTCTCCAGAGGAAACACACCAGCGGTACAGTCAAGATCTTCCCTGGGGTTCTGCCTTGCCTCCTGATCTCTCGGAGGACCACACACTGTTTTCACGAGGCTGGCAGTTAAGGGTGAACAATTTGAGAGGTTATAAAATTGTCCTTTATGGGCTGTCAAGTTGACTCAGTGGGTAAAAGCACCCACCTGGGCAAGCGAGCGCGCCTGATGACCTGCATTTGATCCCTGGTACCCCACATAAAAAGCTGGACGCGTCACGGTGGCTCACGGCTAGCTGTAACTCCAGCTGCAGGGGATCCGATGCCGTCTTTTGGACTGAATGGGCTCTAGGCATGCACACAGTAAACAGACATACGTGCAGGCAAGGCACCCATAGACATTAAAAACAAAGTAAGCAAACTGGATGGGGTGGCGGCTATCTGAAACTCTAGCGCTCCTACATCAAGATGGGAGAATGGAAGCAAGGATTCCCTGGAAGTTCTTCAAGCAGCTAGCCTGCAGTTCAGAGTGCAGAGCACCAACAATTGAGGACCCCACGTCCCCACAGTGAAAGGTGGGAACACATACACTTGGCCCTTTACAGCTTCCCCCCACATACTGTCAGTTCTAGCTCTGTGATTCCCAGGGTAGAAAATCAGTAGAAAATCAGCCCTGTGGGGCAGTGGACCCTACCAGGAAACTTGGTAAGGCAGAGTGGGTTCAGAAACCCTGGCACCCACCTGTGGACTGTAGGAGGAGCCCTACTCTCCACCAGATTCCTGGCCTGGAACATGTGACCCCAATCCCACACGTGAGAATGGTCCCTTAGCACATAACACAGAGTTCTCCATGTTAACGAGGTATCTAGATGGCCCCTGATAGTTTAGCCAATGAGCTTCCCTTCCCAGACCATCCTTCCTGCAAAAGGTATTTATCTTTCCTGTACTTAACCTCTGGTCCACCCTGAAGAAGTTATATGTACCTGTTTCCTATAATGAATAAACACTATGGATGAGCAAGAACTGCCCCTCTCATCAAGAAACACTGTGGTGGCCGCAGAGGAGCTGCTGCCTGCCCCCCATCCTGCAGAAGGCCCCTCTCTGCTCCTGGACATCAACTCCCTGAGCTAAGCTGGACATCTCCTGATCCCAGTCTCATTGCAGGCCTATGGGCCACCTATGTTCCAGACTCCCAACAATTGAGGAGAGTGCATGCCTAAAGCCCATTCAGGAGAGTGTACTCCCTGGAGCTTGGGAACCCCTGAGTCTTTGGCCTCAGCCTGCCTTGCTTCTCATTGGGGCTGAGGTCCTCATCCTAGGCTGCATTCTCCCACCTGCTGAGCCGTGCACTGGCCCTTCCTGCAAGCCCAGCACCTGATGGTGGCAGAGGGTAAGTGCAGTCTAGGCTCTGCCTTTTGTTAGCTGGAGCAGAGTTCACATGCCCCAGTAAAAAGCATATACCCTTCCTCCCACAGAATCACATTAAGAGAGCTATTTTGTTAATTTCCCCTTTAATCCAGTCCCTAAGATTGTTCTTGTCTGCATCCCTCTGCATGCTTGAAGGTTGTTGTGTGGTGTTAGGTACGCTGGAGATCAAAGCCCTACTTTAGTAGGTGACCATATTTGGGGACAGGGTGTTTACGGGGATATGCAAGTTAAAAGGAAGTCCACCGAGCAGGCTGTAATCCAGCAGCCATCACCCATCTATGTGAAGATGAAGGGAGGGATCAGAAGATGATAATACCAAAGGCGGCCAGGAAACCACTGGAAAGCAGAGAGGCTCCATGATGATTCTCACTCTCGCTCAGTCCTCAGGACCTGACTTCTTGTTACCTTGATCTCAGACTTCTGAAGTGACCCAGTTTGCAGTTTTCTGATCTATCAGTGCCAGGAGGCCATTCTTCCCAGAAATGTGACAGATAAAGAGGTTCATGAAGCTATCCACGGCAGGATGACTGATCTTACTTATGTGTGCATATAATTATTTCCTAAGACTGTCACCTGGTTCCTTGAAAACATCC
Source organism: Mastomys coucha (assembly GCF_008632895.1). Taxonomy (NCBI): domain Eukaryota; kingdom Metazoa; phylum Chordata; class Mammalia; order Rodentia; family Muridae; genus Mastomys; species Mastomys coucha. The sequence goes on from NW_022196909.1 coordinate 32,000,938, forward strand.
ACGCACATTCTGCACGAGGAGATCTGAACACCTCGCGACATGACATACTAGTCAGTACAAACCTATGCCCATATTCTCCTTTCACTTATGATCTTCTTGCTAGCTCCACCTTGGTCACACTGCTGACGCTGGTAACAGGGACGCTGGTGATATAATGGTAACCTTTGGCTTCGTGTTTCTAATCCATGGGAGTCTAATTGGAATGTGTCTGCTTAGGCCCATAAGCTTGAATACTTGGGACCTAGTTGGTGGAACTGTTTGAGAAGGACTAGGGGGATGTTGCCTTGTTGGAGGAGGTGTGTCTCGCGTGCCTTACTAGCAGACTGGTCATCCCCGGTGCACTCTCTGCCTTCTGTTTAAGTTTAGAGCCAGGTGCTCTCAGCGGTTCCTGCTGCTGTGCCTTTGTTCAGCCCTCCCGGACTCTAACCCTCTGGAACCATAAGCCTGATTAAACGCTAACCCTTTATAAACTGCCTTGGTCATAGCATCTTATCACAGCAATAGAAAAGTAATCAGGACACAGTCCTAATACCTTTTTGTCTGTATGGTGCTGGGGATCGGACCCAGAGACCAGACCTGTCAGGCATATGATTGACTGGTTCCAGTTCTGGTGGCTTGATAACTACAATCCCAGTGTTCAAGAGGCTGAGGCATGAAAATCTTGAGTTCAAGGCCAGACTGAGCTATACTGTCTTAAATAAACTCCCCAAAGCCAAACAACATACAAAACACAGAGCAGAGAGCCCCGCCTCCAAGCTGCCCTCCAGCCTCACAGAACTTCAAAGCTCTGAGGTGTCACATAGAAACTCAGAAAATACGGTACAGTATTGGGGATACCGAAGGTGGTTTCTTAAATAATTCAGTAGTTTTATTAATCCTGAAAATGTCTCTATATGGCAAAAAGAAAAAAAAAATTACTAGTTTGGTTAGTGATTGTATTTTCCCACAGAGCATTCAGAGGACGTCTATCCTAGTGAATATCCTAACATCATTACAGGACCTCCAATGTCTCCCATAAGGACACACGGAACAGCAAACAGAAAACAAGCCAGCCAGTTTTAGACGGATGTGCTAGGCAGGTGACTATATTTGATAGATTATTTCTATAGGACTCTCTGGAACAAGGAAACATTCTCTCTCTCTCTCTCTCTCTCTCTCTCTCTCTCTCTCTCTCTCTCTCTCTCTCTTTTTCTCTCTCTCTCTCTCTTTCCTCTCTCTCTCTCCTGAGACAGGGCTTCCCTGTGTAGCTCTGGCTGTCCTAGAACTTAACTCTGTAGACCAGGCTGGCCTTGATCTCACAGAGATCCACTTGCCTCTACCTCCTGAGTGCTAGGATTAAATGTACATGCTACCACCTCTTGGCAATGTTCTGTTTTTGCACTGTCCACTAAGGTGGCTACTGAGTTCTTGCAATGTGGCTATGGAGACTGTGTAATTGAATTTTGAAATGTACTTATTAAGTCACATCGTAGTACCCGTATGTGACCACATTGGCCATCATAGCTTCCAGGCTCCTTCCTTCCCTTTGCATGAAGCCAGGGGGCTCTCAGCCAGCAGTGATTCTGCATATGAGGCAGCATCTACAGATGTCTGAGGCTCTTAGAACCATGGGAATGGGATATGATGACACTGGTTCAGAGACCAGAGTTCTACTAAATACCCCACAATGCACAGTACCCTCATAACAAGGAAGGACTTACTCTAAAACATTAAAAGTATCGAGTGTAAAAAAAGTTGGCATAGCCGGGCGGTGGTGGCACATGCCTTTGACGCACTTGAGAGGCAGAGGCAAGCGGATTTCTGAGTTCGAGGCCAGCCTGGTCTACAGAATGAGTTCCAGGACAGCCAGTGCTATACAGAGAAACCCTGCCTCGAAAAACCAAAAAAAATAAAAAAATAAAAAAAATAAAAAATAAAATAAAATAAAAAAAGCTGGCATAGAGCTGGAGTGTCAGCTCAGGGCCAGGGCGTGAGAGTACTCAGCGCTCTTACACAGGGCTGAGGTTGGGTTTCTAGCATTCCCACGGAAAAATTTCCGGCCTCTGTGGGTGCCAGGCACTCATACAGCACACAAACATAGATGCAGGCAGAAACACAGACACAGACAATAAAAGTCTAAGAAAACTTAACATACTAAAAGGAGCTTTTAAACTTTATGCTAGGTGTGGTAGCTCATTCTTATGATCTCAGTTCAGGAGGCTGAGGCAGGAGGATTGCTGTGAGAGTGGGGGTTCATAGTTCGATGGCTACATAGTATAGTACAGTGACACTCGTGGTCCATTCCTTAGTTATCCTGATCGCTAACCGACAATGTCATCCCAACTGCCACATTTCCCCTGTCTGTGAGAACTGGGTAGCCAAGCTGCCTTCCCCGACATTCAGCATGAGTGAGTGTTAAATATACTTCATTAGGTATTGATAGGTAAGCAAAGAACTTCACAGCCAGTTACTATGGTGGACAAGATAAGTTTTTATAATGGTTTTGTTGAACAATTTTGATTATTCATCTTTCATTTACCCGGAAAAATATATATAGAAGAGTGTCTAGTACAAATGTGTAATCTAGGATCCAAAGGCTTGTTAATCGGCAGGGGATCCGCAGTCAGCTTTCCTCATGTGCTTGTGTTCATTTTAAAGTATTTGAATTACTAAATAGATGTAAATTATTATCATTTAATGATTTATTTATTTATTTATGTGAGTGCTCTCTTTTCAGACACACCAGTAGAAGACAACAGATCCCATTACAGATGGGCGTGACCTACCAGGTAGTTGCGGGGGACTGAACTCAGGACCTCTGCCAGAGCAGCCAGTGCTCTTAACGGCTGAGCTATCTCTCTAGTCCCCGTATGAATTATTATTAAAGCAAAGTTGTTGGAGAAAGTCTAAGGAGACGGTGAAAAGCTGTAGCAAGGGCTGTTCATATAGGGGATGAAGACCAAGCCACCAGCAAAAGGCCATCACCACTGGAGGCAAAGTAGCGTCAATGGGAGGGGAAGGGAAGTCTAAGTGATAAGAGTTTGGGAGCATCCACAGGAGACAGAGCAGACGCAGCATACACAGCTTATTTATTCTCTTGTGGTATTCTTAAAAAAAAAAAAAATATATATATATATATTTATATATATGTGTGTGTATATATATATATATGTATATATTAAATTTGTCATTATTTTATGTGTATGGTGCTTTGACTTTATGCATGTGGGCATGTCAACTGAATGGTTGGTACCTGAGGTCATAAGACACATCAGATCCCCTGAGACTGGAGTTACAGACCTGTGGGTGCTGGTAATTGAACCCAGGTCCTCACTATGAGCAACAAGTGCTCCTAACCTCCATTCCCTCCTCTGAGGTATTCTTCCTTCCTTCCTTTCTTTTTTTTTTTTTTTCCCGAGACAGGGTTTCTCTGTGTAGCCCTGGCTGTCCCGGAACTCACTCTGTAGACCAGGCTGGCCTTGAACTCAGAAATCCACCTGCCTCTGCCTCCCAAGTGCTGGGATTAAAGGCGTGCGCCACCACTGCCCAGCTGAGGTATTCTCATGTGTGAGAGAGGGAGGGAAATGAAGAATTGAGGGAAGTAGATAGCAAAATAAAGGAGTGAGAAATAACACATAGGTGTGCTCGCAAGGAGCACCTGGCAGACAGGTAAAACAGAACGAGCTGGGAAGAAGGAACATTGCCAGAACGTAGTTTTTGTCTCCAAAGATAGGTTTAGGTTGGCCTGGGGGTAGGTCTGTGGGAGCAATACTCATGACTGTTACTGGATGTGAGAAGTTGCAGTCCGTTGTAGGTGGCACCGTTCCCTAGGTCCCAAACTTTATAAGAGAGGAGAAAGGCAGAGGAAAACGAGGAAAGAGCACCCGCCACCCAGGGTGGATGTGAAGCTTTATGGTCCCTGCAATAACGGACTGCCGCCTGGAATCGTGAGTCAAAAGACACTCTTCCTTCCCCCAGCTGCTCTGTCTCGGGATGCTTGTCACAGCCATAGAAATGAAACTGGAACAGACCCTTGGAGAAAGCAGGAGGAAGTCCCCCACCCACACCCTGAGACAGGGTTTCTCTGTGTATCCCTGGCTGTCCTGGAACTCACTCTGTAGACCAGGCTGGCCTCGAACTCAGAAATCCACCTGCCTCTGCCTCCCAAGTGCTGGGATGAAAGGCGTGCGCCACCACTGCCCGGCTTGGAGGAAGTTTTTATGACGGCTGCCAGATGATAGAATGATGGCAAAACAAAGATGAAAACGTGTTGCTCATGTTAAGAAGGAAATAGAGAACTCTCCATAATTCAATTGTGTATGAGAAGAGAGTAGTTGCCAAACATCTGGATATACAAAAAGTTAAAAAGAAAAAGGAAGGAGGGAAGGAAGGAAGGAAGGAAGTCAGTCAGTCAGTCAGTCAGTCAGTCAGTCAGTCAGTCAGTCGGCGTGTTTAAGAGCTGAGAATGCAGGTCAGTGGTAGAGCACTTGACTAGTATGTATAAGGTCCCGAGTTTGATCTTTAGTAATGCTCACATCACCAAAACCAAAGGAAAATAAATGGAAATGTTATTAAAGGGTGGGGGCGATGGCTCAGTGGATAAAGTGCTTGCTATGCAAGCCTGAGGACCTGAGTTCAGATCCCTAGCAGCCCTGTAAGAAAACCGGGCATGGCAGATGCCCCTGTCACTCTAGTGTGCTCTAGTGCCTGGGAGGAGAGACAGGAGGATGGATCCCAGAGGTTTGCTGGCCAGCCAGCCTAGCCAACTGATGAGTTCCAGGCTCAGAGAGATCCCGGGTCTCGAATAATAAAGTGGAAAACAACAGAGGAAGATACATGACGTTGACCTCTGGCTCCATGTGTGCACGTACCTGCTCATACCTGTGCACACATATCTATCCACTACACACACTACCAGAACTATGCAACCACATAACAAAAAACGACATCCACACGAGACGTAAAATCAGATTAAAACACATTTCTATCCAATACTCAACAGTCCCCTTTCCTTGGCCCGTAAGGGGCTCGTGGAGAAGACGAGCAATAAATACATAGATGTGATCAAAGCACATGCAAGCTGTTTAAATAGTAAGATAACTAATAAGTAAATATTCAACTATTCAACCTTGATAGTAAGATATGAAATACAAAAGGAAAAAGACTTATCATACATTAGGAAATAAAACACCAGTATAAGAATGCCTATTTATTTATTTATTTATTGTTTTGTATTTTGTTTTGTTTTGTTTTTTGATTTTTTGAGACAGGGTTTCTCTGAGTAGCCCTGGCTGTCCTGGAACTCACTCTGTAGACCAGGCTGGCCTCGAACTCAGAAATCCGCCTGCCTCTGCCTCCCAAGTGCTGGGATTAAAGGCATGCGCCGCCACCATCCACCCGACTTATTTATGTTTTCTAAGACATGGTTTCTTTGTGTAGCTGCGGGTGTCCTGGAACTCACACTGTAGACTAGGCTAGCTTTGAACTCACAAGGAGGCCTCTACTTCCTGAGTGCTGAGATTAAAGGCATATGCCACTACTTAAAAGTAGCAGCTAGTAGGCTGCATCTTGATAAAGTTCTGTTACAGAGCACTGTAACAGAAGACATGAATAAATTTTTGGTAAACAATCTTACAGTTTTAGTCCAATGATCATGAAAACATAAAGTTTCATTCAGAAACACTTCTTATCCTGAGGAAATCCTTAAGGCATGTATGTGAAGAATGCTGTGGTGGTTTGAATAACCTTGGCCCCCGGGGAATCTCAGTTTTAGGAGGTGTGGCCTTGTTGGAGGAAGGGTGTTATTGTGGGGTAGGCTTTTCTGAGATTTCCTTTGTCAATGCAATTGATTTGATCCTCTTTACCTTAGACTTAGTCTCAGGCAGACCCTTCAGACAAAGGCAAGAGGCAGCCCCATTTTTTTCAGCAAAATACTACAGAAAGAGTCTCTAGGTCAGTGGTTCAGTCCATTATCAAGTGTGGATGCAAGACAGCATCCAGGCAGGCATGGTGTATGAGCAGCTGAGCATTCTACATCTTGATATGAAGGCCAGTACAAGAAGAATGACTACCAGGCAACTAGAAGGAAGGTCTCAAAGCCCATCCCCACAGTGACACACATCCTTCAACCAGGCCACACACCTACTCCAACAAGTCCACTCCTCCTAATAGAGTCCCTCCCTGGGTTAAGCACATACAAAGCAGCACAGACGGCCACTGCAGAATTGCACGTGTATTAACTATAGCATTCCTTATAAAGTGTTATAGCATCAAACTTTTGTATGTATAACTTTGTTATCTAAACACAGGCTCAGAGGGGGGAAGAAATGAAACCCAAGATAGCCTACATTTAATAGGTAGGTATTTGGGTGGTATGTGCTTCCATGTTCTGAAAGCAGCTACTGGCACCTGTAGAATAATTACTACCCACTCGATGCTGCATGTGGACATTATATGTAAGAATGCGCCTTATCTTATGGCGTGAGTCACAGGGATAGAACTGATATTTAAAATCGGACAAGCTGGGTTGAGTTTTGATTTGCGTACAATGCTTTAACACAGAAGCTGAGAAAAGTTAGGGAAAGGGGGTGGTTTCCCTCAATTTGGGATTAACGCTTTCAGAATGCGAGGGACGGACGGGCAGTGTATATGAATTTAGTATGACGAGGTATGCTGACGTTACCATTCCTTAAAAATTGCTCACCTGGGGAGCTGGCTCAGTGGTTAAGAACACCTACTTCTGCAGAGGACCTGGGTTTTGGTTCCAGCATTCGAATGGCAGCTCACAACTGCTTGTACCTCCTGTTTCCCGGGATCGGACATTGCATTCTGATCTCTTAGGGTTTCTGCAGAAGCCTGGTATACCATACACCTACTCAGGCACACCCAGGTGCAGACACACACACACACACTCCATTAAAAACTGCTAATTTATTGGTCTTGTGATGTTGAAGTAAGTTGATTTTGTGGCAATCAATTTGAGTTGAGGAGACTTTGCTTGGTGCCAAGCCTAAGTCCCTATGTTTATCCAATCCCTGGGACTCACATGGTGGAGGGAAGGAACTGTCTCCTACAGGCTGTCTTCTGACACATATTCCCAAGACCGCCCCAAAACAATAAATTTTAAAAAAAGGCAACTTAAGCTCAGGTGGGCTTGGTATGCTCAGAGGGGCTACACAGCTATTAAGTGGAATCTACGTTTGAGCCTAAAGCGTCATTCTTGTCCTCAGAGTTATACTTCGAGGTCTGCAAAGAATTGTCCCTTCATCTTGGGAGTTCAGTTTATACAGGGCCCCTTGTCCCTTATGGTACCTCCGAAGGCTCACGCTGAGAATACTGTCTGATCCTGTTAAGGCCCAGTTGGATGTTTCAGTAGGCTAGGAAGGATAGACACAGATAAATGAATTCTATTTCACGGTGCAGAGCATGTGTCCATGTAGTTATTAAGATAGCTTTCACGTTTAGAGACAACTCAAGAGCAGATGGAAACGCACAGAGGTTCCCAGACAAATGCACTGGATGCAAAGTTCATGAAATACATTTCTTGAGTCCTGATTAATACACGTTTTAATGACTTTTTTAAAAAAAATCACATTTGTATGCTTCCCCGTCACCCCAGACCTTCAATTCCACAGGCTGAGCCAGCAGAAGTGCTTCCTTCCTTCAGTATTGGACTCACAGTGGACTCTGGGATTACAAAGTCTTCCTAACAAGGGCCTCTCTTTCTCGTCCTGCTCTTCTGGCTCTCACGCTGTAATCTACCCCGGCTCTGGTTAACAGGAGTCCACCTATCGGAAATCTTTTCCTTCTTCCTCTTTGGAGGTCTAGATTGCGTTCATTCTTCAAGGTCTCTTTTGACTGCAATCTCCTTTGCCTTCCTTGATGACGCTCCAACAGCAGGCAGGTAATCTCTTCCTTGTCTAACACTGGGTATTACATGAGGTGTAACTCTCCTAAGACCTGGCATTCTGACCTGTGCAGTAGATATCTGTGGAGGTGAAATGTCTGTTCCAGTAAGATCTCCGACGTGGTACTGACCTTTGTATTGGAGGTAGCCCTAGAAACATATTCCCTTTCACCAACAGAAAAATAAAAACCTTATGTGATGAATGCAAGCTCAAGGGATCCCATAATTTTCCATCATTGTAAATGGCCTCAGAGATCAAAAGACAAACCCAGCTTTTTAATGGGGCATTTAATCCGAGGGGCTAGGCAAAAATAGTTGAGGGATTTCTGGTAGCTATGAAATTATGCCTGGATTATGTGGAAATTCGAAGATTGCCCTGGAAAAGGCGAAACATAATTTGAAAGCACCCATGGTATAACTTTATTTATTTGTGGTTTCAAGATCAACACAAGAAGTTCGGAGGCTTTAAAGGACATTTTATGAAAGGACAAATTTTGAATGCATTGCAAATTAGGTTACCTAATTCAGTTCCAAACGAAATAAAACTAAGTTAAAAAATTTAGCTCCTTTTCCGTAGTGAAAATAATAATAGTAATAATAATAATAATAATGCCCAAGTAATGTCATTTTCTCTCTTCAAGTTATAAGCTAATCAGCAAGGCCTGTTAGCCTCATATAAACATTTCATTAAGGTACTCAAATGACATTACTGCTACATGAATAATGAATCCCCGTCCCCAGGCTCTACCTAATTTACTGCCCTTTACTTGGTGGCTTTGCTTTAGAGCACACAGGGTTAGGTGAAAAGATGGGAAGAGAACCGGTTTAACTTGTATTCAAATACCACTGCAGATTAAACAACGCAACTCAACTTTTTCACCCCCTCTCCCCCTCATCCGCAGCTCTCGTTTGTATTACAATCAATGAACTGATGAGATGACCCCGAACAAAGGGGACTGGCACCTGCGCCGTCTCGGTCGCACGCATTTCTTCCCACACAGGGCTCTCCCTGGTCAGCGTTTGGCCGACCTTTCTAGAGCAGGCTCCTTCCCAGGTCACCTCGGGACCCCCGAGCAGGACTCTGCAGCTCGGGCTGTGACACTGATCTCTCCTCCTCCTCCTTCTCCTCCTCCTCCTCCACGTGACCAAGCGGCGTGCGCGGCGGACAGACACCGCAACGCGGTAGACCTGGTGACAAAGGCTCGGGCGCATCCGGAGTCCCGCCGGCCTCCCGCGCTCAGCGTCGGCGGAGCCTGCGCAGGGCGGTGCCGCGCAGCGCCGGGCCGCGGGAGCGGGAGCCGCAGCCGGGAGCGCGCCGCGGAGCCGAGCAGAGAGAGCCCGCCGCGCGCAGCAGCCGGGCAGCGGAGGAGCCCAGGAGAAGCCGAGCAGCGGCCGCCGCGCAGCCGAGGAGCGGAAGGGAGGCCGAGGAGAAGCCGAGCGGGGCTCGCCGCGCGCCGGGGGAGCGGCTCCACGGAGCAGAGCCCGCCGCCCGCCGGTCCGTCCGCCCCGCGCCCTGCTGCTCCCAAACGCCGCCGCCCCGGAGCCCCGCAGCGACTCGGACACGGGTGAGCAGGCCGCGCGGCCCGTGAGCTTGGCCCGGGCTACCGGGCCCCGAGCGCTTTCCCCACCTTCCCCGTACTTACACCACGGCTCGGGAGATCATCCAGGACACCATCTTTTCGGCCGCTGGGCCGCTGACCGCAGGCCGCGCGCTCCCCGCTCGCGCTCCCCGGGGCCGCGCTGGCGCCCTCGGGAGCCGGCCCGGAGTGTGCGCGCGGTGCCCGGAGCCGCCCGGAGCCCGGTCCCCCCCCGCCCGTCCGCCCCCGCCCGCGGCCCAGCCGGCCCTGCCGGCCCCGCCCCTGCGCTCCGCTGATAGGCGGCGGCTCCGGGACCCCGGCGGGCGCTGCGCTCCAGCGACCTGCGCGGTCACCTCGCTTCCCCGGGCCGGGGGACGCCGGGCGGGCGGTGAGAGCGCGTGGGAGCCGAGGCCAGGGGGGCGGGTGAAGCCGGGATTGTGAAGCGTCTGGCTAGGTGCGGCTCTCGTGCTCCCCGAGGCTCGGCAGCCGGGGCCTATCCTACCAGAGGCCCGGGTTGGCACTGCGAGGCTCGTGGTGCAATGCAGGGGCCAAGGGAGAGCGTCGGGGGGTCACGTTTGGAGCCATGGGTTTGCGGGGATGGCCAGGCTTGTTCTGGGCCCCCGGGGGCACCTTTTCCATCAGCATCAGCCACCTCCTGTCTGTGTTGCCTGCCACATAGCCTAAAACGTGGACCAGGATTTCCGACCCGTGGTGCTGTTTACAAGTGGACTTTCTTTTTTCTTTTTCTTTTTTTTTTTTTTTTACCGTCGAGTGTGTGTGTTTATGTACACTATCCAAAATTTTAAGCTCGTAATTTTGGGGCGACAAGTGCCGAATTGTGAAAAAATGACCTTTAAGTTACTATAGGTGTTTTTCTCTTGATCCCCTGGTGGAAGCAATAGTAAAAGTTCTCTAAGCTAGGAAGAATAATGTCTGTTAATGTGGGGCTTGGAGCCTTTAATTAAAGTCCTAGAAAATATGATGGCTCATTTTGGGACGTACTGTAATTTAATCTTTTTTGTTCCCCAGTTTCCCCATAATAAAACGAGGCTAATAATACTCCTGCTTTTCAAGGATGATGTAAGGTTTTGCTAATTAATGTGTTTAGGAAGGATTCGGATTTGCCTGGGATGGTATCAAGGGACCGGGATGGGTTACCATGAGTTCCTTTTAGTTCACGAGGCCTGTAAATTAAGGATCTTGGTCATGAAAGAGAGCAGCAGGCCAGGGATGGTGGTGATCTCTTGTGATCCCAGCACTTCGGAGGAGGCTGAGGCCTGCCGGATTTCCTTCCACAGAATCAGGAAGAAAAGAAAAGAGCTGCTTTCTGCTCTTCCGTTCTTTCTGCTTATTTGCCTTAAGAATGTGTGCCTTTATTTCAGGGGCTGCGGTGATTGTGTTTGTTCCGGTTTACTTCGTTTGACCATTATTCAGCGTTATTGGGGAGTTAGGCTTGCCCTCTAAGCACCAGTTTTTCTGGCATATGCCTTCCGTGTCCTTTCATGCCCTTCCATGGGCAGAGAGGGCTTGTAATGTCTTTATTTACAGCCTTTTCTTCCTCACCTTTAACATACCTTTCCCCTCCTCTCTTTTTTGAGCCAAGCTGTGTATTCATGCCTTTAACTGAATTTCATCTTCTTCTTGAATGCTTTATTCCCCCATTCTACCTTTCTGATCTCTTAATTTTTTTTCCCCTGGCAATTACGTACACCTCCCCTACCCCCTCCAACCCCCCACCCATAACTTATCCCTTAAGTTTCTGGCCACCTCTCACTCTTCTGCCTCTTTCACAGTGATGGTACTTGTTATCTTGTTATTGTTTTTAGGACATAGCCCTCCCTTGTTCCTATTTCAAAAACCCATGGGTTGTAAACCACCTACCCAGGGTTGCTACAGTGTTGTTGAGTCATCCTGCCGCCCCAGACAGCCCTGGAGTGTTGATTCTCCTTGGTACCATGGAAACGGAGGTTTAGAGAACTTAACTCTTTAGCCCAGTAATTCATAGTTCATAGGTAGTAAGAGCCGAACTGCAGTACTGGGATTCATGCCGGCATTGGGTGGGAGTTGGTTGGTCCAGGGGGGATTGCTCTCTAGGGGAAAATTAGCAAGCTTTTTTTTTTTCTTTTCTTATTGGTTGTAATTGGCATTAACCACTAGCAGGTGGTGATGGGTCTGAGGATGCTGTAGTCTTTTGCTGTGTGTGGGACATCCTGAACAAAGACTGTTCCTGTGTGCTTCCTGGCTTAGGAATATCATGCTTGACATTCCGGTCATATTTGTCATTATCTGGGCCCCAAAATTTCCACTTCATTAAAGTCACAGCTTTAACCACGACTGAAGTTTCTCTCGTCTCTGTGTCTGCACGCTCCTGTTGTGTAAAGGAAGGGAAGATTGTGTTCGCCAGTTGCTTAGGAATTGTGCCTGTCACATCTTGTCCTATACGCAGCTTTGCCACGCAGTCACGTCCGGTTACTAATTTTTGTCCCAGCATCCATCCATATGCTGACGGGCCTTTTTGTAACTGATTTTTTAGTTCCTCCTTCCGATTACTGTTGTATCTAGATAGATGGGTTTGCTTGGAGTGCCTGCACGAGGGGGTTACTCATGGCGTTTCAGAGTGGCAGTGTGTTACCCCACAGGGAAGCAGCTGATAGTGTTGAGAACTATTGACCTACATAAGAGTCAGCCGATCCTAGGAGGACCCTCTTGTGGAAAGTGCCCAGCTTTTAGAGGTGGCTGGCTGCTTGCTGTTTGTTACTGGACCTCAGATATTTGAGATCTGCTAATTGATGGCTATTAGATACATACTTCAGTGTGTAAGATGAGGCTTTGGTCCTTCATGAGAAAAGGAATAGGTATCTTCCGTCCAGCTCTCCCCCCCCCCGTGTGTGTGTTTGTGTGTGTGTGTGTGTGTGTGTGTGTGTGTGTGTACATGCGCACTCCAGCACAGGCACTTGAGGAGTTGTCTGTGCTCCTTGCACCAAATGAAGGCCAGAGGATGTCAGGCATCCTATCCTTGTTGCTCTGCCTTATTCTTCTGAGGTAGGATGACTCTGACCTTGGAGAATTCATGATTTCAGCTGGGCTGGTACCCAGCAAACCTAACGGATTCTCCCATCTCTTGTCCCTCAGCCCATGCGCTGGGGTTATTTATTATAAGAACGTGGGTAACCAAGTCTAGCTTATGGGGCTGGGCAATGATGTGGGCGGAGTGGGGTTGCTGGGGTTGGAACTCTGGCCTTCATGGTTGAGCAGTAAGCACCTTTAACCGCCGAGCCTATGCCAGCTCTGAGTAGCTTCTATAACGGGGTCTTACTTGGTGTGCTTGCTACCATTCCACATAGAAGCTAGGGAAACTGTTTAAAGCTTTTGTTCGTTTGTTTGTTTTTTAAACATTTCAGCAGTGTTTGTATGTGGAGTGCAGCCTTCCTGGTGCTGTGCCAGGACCCTCGTGTGGATATTGAGCTCAGTCTTGGTGGGAAGCAGTGTAGGTGGGCCGGAGGACATTTTCTCTGGAGACCCCTTTCTCTTACTAAGGACGAGATGAATGGTGAGTCAGTGCTGGTTTTGTTTTGAATGAATATGTTAATGGGTGGTGATCAAATGTAAAAGGGCTTTAGGACTCATTTAAAAGTCTCGCTCTCTCGCTACCACCACCTCCTTTCTGTTGTCCTTGGAGACAGTGGAATGTACATCTTTTTGCATGGTAAAGGAGCTCTGTCATTAGCAAATCAACAGAGAGTAGGAAAGTACCTGAGGCAGTGAGAGCCTCGAGAGTAGGGCAGCATTACTGGTACAGAGATAGTATCACAAGTCGTGTAATTATTAATGACTATGCTAATGAGACTGAATACTGGGTCACCTTCCCATTTCTAATGGGGAAGTATTTTTAAATAATTTAAAAGACTTTCATCTGTAAAAAGGCTAAAATTACCAAATTACCTTAATAGTGACTTAGAGAGTAGTGGTAGAGAGAGCTGGCTTGGGAAAAGCGACTTAACCTTTTTCTGTCTGCCCCAGATAAACCCCTGCCCGCCTTCCTCTTGCAGTCTTTGCACACACCTTTGGGTGTTGCGGTTAGAGCAGGGGTAGAGTTTGGCATCCTGCGTGGGATTGAGTCATAAAGAGACGGTGAAAAGTGGGGTAAGATAGCATTAGAATAGGCAGACTAGATAGGGAATTCTTAGTACCGGTATTGATGAGAGGCGCTTATCAGCGGTGAGGAAAGCCAATGGTCTCTCTGATGGCTAGCGCTCATCTTTGATGGCTAGCTCTGTAGCTCTTGGCCGCTCTCCTGAGAGTCGCCATTGTCTCCGGTCTTCACATTTAGGAAGTAGCCTCACCTGAAACCTGGATTGAGACCAAAGGGCTTTCCCCCGCTCTTCCTGGTTAAAAAAGTTGATAGAGTGTCAGGCGGCGCACGGACACCTGTTGTATACTTGAGGCACACTTGTCGCCCATTTAAAACACATGAGATTGAATCACACTTCCTTGTTTTAAACTATAGATTTTCGGATTCAGAAAACTGGAGTTTGTGATCTGATTCTCAGAAAGCTGAAATATTTGATAATTCTATCCTAGGACTACTTACTATTCCAACAGGAAATTAAAGGTGTTTATTTGATGTCGCGCTGTGATCTGAACACACGAAGTGAAGTTGAGAAGCAAGATGGTAGAAATCTAGTCCTTTGCTTTACTCCAGTCATCCCTTCAGAAAATCTACTTTTTATTTAAGTTCTACCAAAGAGAAGGAACAAATTATATAAGTGCCTCTTCCTGGAGAAGATGCATATGGAGGCTTTTTGTTATATCTGCCTTAAAAACAAAAAAAAACCAAAAACCCCAGCAGATTTCCTATGTTCTGAAATCCCTCACCTCCTTCTTCCTAACCATTTGAAGAGCAGGCTTAGGTGTAAAGTGCTTTAATGGGCAGCTTCTTGCCAGATCCATATAAGGAAATCAAGAGACCACCCGTTTCTTGAACAGGGATGCAAAAATCTTCAACAAGAGGCCAGCAAATGGAGTCCAACAATGTATGAACCATAACAAAGTGGGACCCCCCAGGTGGACAAGTCTGAGGTGGTCCCAGAGACATCACCTGAATGAATCTTCAGACACTGAGAAGCTAAGAAAGGGAAACAGTATATATAGCCCTAGGAAAGCAGGCAAGTGAAACCCTTACAGACAGGTCCAAGATCAGTTAGTTCCTTTTGACAGTGCTCGCTGAAACAGGGCTAGAGGAGGTTCGACCATTGGCTAAGAACAGCAACCTAACTGTACGTAGACGATCAGCGTTCATGGTGGAGAACTCCGTTCTTTCTTGGCTAGGGAAAGGAGACAGGCAGATACCACCAGCAACATTGCTTTTCAGCAATGGATAGAAAATAGGCCAAAGATCTTAAGAGACACCTTGCCAGGGAGGGCAAATAAGCATGCACAGAGCACCCCACCCCCATCTATCACAAGTTGACGAGGTGGGGGGGTGTGCGTTCTGCAACTATGAGGGTGGTCAGGTAGCAGTCCACCGAACCATGGTGTGGCCAGACTGCAAGACCGTTTTCTCCTAAGTCAGATCTGCCCTTAACTGTTGGCCCAATGATCATGATACCTCCAGCGTTGACTTCTGTTACAGGGAAACCTGCACGTGTTTATGGGAGCTTGATTCACTGTTGTCGAAAGACACGGGCGACCAAGATGTCCCTTAGTTTGGTGGTCTAGATAAATTATAACAAGCTCGCTCCGGCAGTGCTGGAGGAAAGGGGACAGTTTAGTCCAGGAAACCTCACTCCGCATTCTAATGAAAGGGACACTTCCTGAGAGGTCTTCGTACTGTGGGACTTCAAGCACGTGATCTGAAAAGGCAGAGAGAACCATGCCCAGCAGAAAGATGCGTGGCTCTCAAAGTCAGGGGGATGGGTGAGGGCTAAACAGGCAGATTTGAAACACGAGAAAACTTTTCTGTTCTCTTCCTGCAGTGACTCACAGGTGCCTTGTTATATGTGCTAACATCTGTAGCAAGGTGTTACAAGATTGTAACAAGATCAGTAAGGCCCTATTTGTAAGCCTTGGAGTATGAGTGAAGAAGATGTGTCTGTGTGGCCCATGGATGGCGCCATGCACCTCCCTTAGCGCTATTAGTATTTCATTCCTCCCACCCCCCCACCTCCTCATTTTTCTTGCTGCTTCAGAGTTTCTCACAGGTCCAGCAGACTCAGGCTTTCTTTCTAAATCCTTGCCTTAAAAAAAAAAGTTGCTTCTCATTCATACTTGCTAAGAAGTTGATTGGGCAGGTGAGGTGGCTTGGCAGGTAGAGATGCTTGTCTGAAGACTGGCAGCCCGAGTGTGATCCCCAGTACACACGGGGAGAGGGAAAGGGAGAGTGCTGACTACTATAAGGGGTCCTCTGATCCTCACAAGCATGTGGTCGCATGAGCCTTATATACACAGCGTAGGTGCACAGACAAATCGTGCTTGTAAGAGGAGGGAGGGCTAAGGGAGGGAGGAACACTGCATGTGTTCACATGTTAATCAATTTTGTCAGCTCATATGAGATTTCTTTTTCTAAAAGACAGGGTCTCACTATGTATCTCTGGCTGACCTGGAACTCACTCTGTAGACCACTTTGGCCTCTTAACTTGCAGAGATCTCTGCCTGTTTTCTGTCTCGTGCGTGCTAGGATTAAAGACTGTACTTGCTTATTGAGGAAAGCAGCTAAAAGGCTCCTTGGCTGTGTGGCAGAGCGTGCCGATGCGTACAGGTTGTCTGTGGAGAATGCAAAGGTGAACTTAAGTATCTCAGGGCACAGCTTGCACACGCTTTCACATTTCCATGGACGACGGCTGGGCTTTTGCTTGGGCCTTCCTCTGGAGACCCGGTCCAGGCCTGTTTCAGACTGTATCTCCTGGCTCTTAACCTTTCCTCTGCATACTTCAAAGCTGACTCCATTGGTTGTGCCTCAGACGTATGTGTGCAGGGCTTCTATTTAAATCACTGAATCCATTCTGTGCTTGCTTCCAGGTCAGCCATCTTGTAATCTCTAGTTGGGGGTTCAGAAACTATTAAAGCCCATTAGAGTTAGAGTTGTTGTTAGTTCTACTCGAGGGCCGTTGAGGTTACTCTAGACCTTTCAGTTTGTGAGCTTCTGTTAAGAAGCTCTCAGTCTCCCTTAGCCCAGGCCTTGAGGAGGTCAGTTCTGTGGTTCCTTCAGTTTCCATTCTTCCTGCTGTGAGGTCTTGTTTTCATCTGCCCTCTGAGAATCACTGGGGGAGATCTCTCTCATACCTTTATAGGAACTCTACATACCTCCTTGTTTTCTCAGTTTTTGATACTAGGGTCTGGAGACTTACCCACTCTGGTCTGTAATCCCGCTCCCTCGGTCCCCTCTGCCGTGTAAGGTTGTCGGTGTCAGGTGTGCACTGGTATACTTTTCATTCCGCTCACTGATTGTTGCTTTGTACGTTTGGGACATTTGTTGCTGATGTTCAGTTTTGCCTCAGCTACCTATGTCAATAAATGTTCATGATATGTGACAAGTAGCACATCCTATTGTAAAAAAAAAAAAAAGAAAGAAAAAAACAACTGCAGGCAGATAGGCCACACTGAGCATGTCTAAGACCCCCGTCTTGACTCCCAGAACCCAAAACATAAAAGAATAAAAACAAACTGTCGACCCTGAATGGTTGCCATCTGTGTCCCACGGGCTGTCACTCTGACAAAATACTTGAAAAGACACCTTAAAGGGAGGTTTAGAGGTCTCATCCTGGGTTACCCGGGCTTGGTTTTCTTTCTGTGCCTGCCTGAGGCAGAGCTTTGTGGCTGGCCACATGCTCCCCAGAGCAGTTCACTTCTCCACTTCTTGGGAGGAGGGGAAGAGGTATGCCAGGGTCATAGTAGTCTTCAAAGTCAGGTCCATCGGTGACCACGCCCCCAGCCCCCCAAGTTTTTACCTCCTCCCCCTAGTACCAATAGCTGGAGACCAAGCTCTGACACATGAACCTTGCAAGAACATTCCAGATTCAAACGTAACGCCACTCATTCTAGCAGATGTTCAGCTTCCTGACAGCAGGATGTGCCTTACATACCCCAGTGTGCCTTGTTTAGTGGCCCTCCCAGTAATCTGTAGATCACTTCACTTTCTGTAGATGAACGTAAAACCTCTCTGCCAGCTGTGTGACAGACATCTGGTGGAAATAAGAAGCTTATTTTACAGGTCTACAGAAAAGAAATAATAAAATCAGAAAGTCCAGTAGAAATGGAGAAAAGTCAGAAAGTCCGGTAGAAATGGAGAAAATAATCAGTTATGCTTTGGAAGATTAAGGGATTATAGATATGGAGCTCCAGTCGATGCCCGGCCAGATGAACAGCGTGCTGAATGAAGATTTCCTGAGTGAGGAAAACTTTGGGTTGGAGTTATCCATTTTCTGATTTAGGAGTTCAGGTTCAGCGAAGGCCAAGTGTGTATCAGCATACATTAAAGACTGCACTTCAGACCGTTTGCCTTTGGAGATTATTTAGTAAATTATTGAGAGAAGTACACACGGAAACATATGGAAATTCTTGGTCAGTGTGCGCTGTCATGGAGATGTGAGGTGTTTTGAGATGAGTAACAGTCCATCACACGTGTCCCAGGCAGCCTTTGTAATGGAGAGACCATGGAATTTGGGAGATGCATACTCTGAGCTATAGAAAAAGGGACATACGGGCAGCCAGTGGTGGCTGCCAGGATAATATGCCACGCACACTGAGGGGATTAACAAGGAGGGGAGAAACGGTTCTTTTTGAAGGAACCAACCCTAGCTACTCCACAAAGGTGACCCATCGGTGGCAGGGTCTCCCACAGGTAAGTAGTACAGGTAAGAAGAGTGGCGGGGGTGGGGAAGGCACAGAAGGGCTAGCCACAGTGAGTTCTGCAGCAAGCACGAGCCAGGAGTCTGCTAGTCCAGTTGGCACCATCAGATGCACAGGCCACAGGACGGGTGTTTGGAGGCCCCTTCACCCTGTCTGTCAGGTTTGGGTTGTGAGATCCATTCAGCTACTTGAGTCTCTTCTCTGTGCCCTTTCTTTTTCACTCCTCTCTTGTGTTGTGCCTGCCATTGTGGCTTGTGGAGCGGCTGAGCTGTGCCCAAGCCCCTACCAGGTTTTTCCAGTGTTCCGTAGTTTCCCCTAGCAGCTCAGAACCTCAGTGTTACCAGTTGCTTGTAAGGAAGGTAAGGCCTGGGAAAGGACTCCAGGCCCTTGTGTGCCAGCTGAGGTGTGTCTAGCATCTAGAGACTCCCCAGTGCTGTCTGCTCTGGAGACTTCCTTGCATTGTAATGTGTGAAGCGTGGGCAGCCGTGTCAAGATGTGTCCAGATAGAGGCAGTTCCCTGGCTGGAGTCGGGGTGAGGACCCTGCCCCGGAGACTGTCTGTCTGTCTGCTTGAACTTTCTTGGCTGTCCTGCAGTATTTCTTTTTAGAGGGTCTGGGGAGGGAGGGCCTCTGTAGAGAGGGAGATGTTACAACCCACTGTCTGCAGGGACAGGTGAGAGGGTTTTATGAACAGGTAAAGGCAGGGGGGGTGGGCAAGATTAGAGTTTCTGTGGCCTGCCTTGGGGGCCAGAAACCATGGGTGGAAAAAATGAAATTATGTGTCACGTTGTGACCTCATTTCTCCTGTTCTCTGTCATTAAATTCCACCTTTCTGAATCAGGGAGCCTTCTCATCCACGAGCTCCCGGCTGCCTGGCACAGCGAGCCGCGTGGGCTTTCTGATACATGGGTGAGAAGTTCTGCTGTTGCCCCTCTTCCATGGCCTGTGGCTTTCCCAAGCTCTGGTCAGATTCTATCTTGGCCCACAGAGCCCCGTGTGCACTGATCTCTTTTGTGTTTCCAAAATTGATGGGTCACTATCTCTCTCTGCCCTCTTCTTGATCCTGTAAACTGGCTATCTATCGGACTTCCTTCCCTGGGGCCTTTGCCGTTCCCTGTTCCAAGGTGAGCACCTGGCAAGGCCAGCTGGAGACTGACTAAACACTGCTACTCGACCATCGTAGTGTGGTCCAGATTCCAGGGCTTCTCTGTCATGGGTTGCCCAATCTCAGCTAGCCTGACATGGGTTAGTTACCCTACTCCATTGTAAGCTTCTGTTCTTGTGGTCTGTGTGTTCTTCCTCCAATTATGCTGTAGGTTGTTACTTGAGGAATGTTGTCTGTCCTGTTTCACTGTTTTGGTCTCAGTACCTATACACACCTAGCCTTAGGATTTCGGGTGGCTCTTTATACCAGAGAAGGCACAGACAAAAGCAGGCAGTTTGTGATTTCTTGATGTTTGCCCTCAGGGCACAATTTATCCAGTCAACCAAAAAGTGCTGAAGAGAACCCAAATTACTGGTCACGGACCAGCCAGTCTAACGTTGTCTTGGCAGAGTGTGGCTCGGAGCAGTTCAAGTAGAACTTACGGGGAAGCAGGCTAGGGGGACAGGATGTAGCACACAGACAACTTGAATCCATTTCAGAATGATCTAGATTTCAGAGAAGGCTCTGCTGGAGACCAAGTAGTTCCAGGAGATGCTGAGAAGGTGGAGGGGCTCAGCGGCTTGCCTGTCAGAGGGCAGGTTGGTTAACAGCCAGAGAATTAGCGTAAAGGTGGGAGCTGAGGAACAAGCGTGAGGCCACTCCCAGTTTCCAACAAAGAACAAACATAGGTCACCTTGCGCTGTCTTCATTCGGCTCATCTGCAGCTGGGGCATTGGAGCGTGGGATATGGAGGGCGGCAGAGGGATCGGACAGGGCTTAGGGTGGGTGCAGACTTGGTCGTTGGAGCTGTGTTTGACAGTGCTGGGTTGATAGATCTGCAGGTCACTGAGGTCATCTGTCCACTGTCTTCCAGGCTTCACAGGAAGGGTCTCCTAATTGTTCTCCCGCTCCCAGCCCTGCAGTACAACCATACCTTTCTGTCAGAGACCTTTAATCATTAATGATTTCCCTTTTTTAAAGCAAAGATTGCAATTAGAGTACTGTTTGCTGTCTATACCGAATTGACCTAAGTTGAACTAAAAGCCCCAAGCCGGAACAGAACCTCGCTCTAGTTACTGCCTTAAGACAGCTAAGTGGCTATTATCTCCTGTAGATTTCTGAAGGATTAAAGGTGGGTGTGAGCTCTTGGAACCTGGCCGCCCAAGGCCCATTCACTTCCCAGGCCCTCTGTCATCAGGGCGCCGTTCTCTAGGAGCTGGGTTTGCAGGCTTGGCTCTTCAGACTCAGTACCATTTGCAAAGTGCTTGTGATGGCACTACTTCACGCTGAGTGATTTTGAGCTCTCTAGATAATAATGCCTTTTAGCTCTTGGCGTATTGCCCGAGGCATGATTCGTAGGTAGCCGGGGTTGTCTCCTTCTCTGAATGATCTCACAGAATTTGGACTTGAACCTCCATTTAAATTATTTTACTTAATGCAGAGCCTGGGATCAAACTCAGGGCCTTGCCTAGGCCAGTCAAGAGCTCAGTGGAGGTACGGTAGAAAGATAGGGGGAAATTAAGGGGTGAAAGGAGAAATGGAGCTTGAGGTTTCTGCAGATGAGATTTCACGTTCATTGATCAGCATTTGCTATGGAGGTTGTTTGTACAGAGACTTTCTTCTGTATAGAGACCTTTCAAGTAAGGATGTTAAGATGGCCTTGAGCTGTGCTTCAGGCCAGAGCATCTGTGGCCCAGCTGTAAACAGACAGTCTTCTAGGAATTAAAGCTCCATTTACTGTAAGGGCACCTTGTGCAGCACTCGTGACCTGGGCTATCAGGCTATGTTCCTACCACAGCACCTCCAGCACTATCTCACGATCTCCTTCGCCAAAAAGGGGGAAAGGTTTCCTGAGAGCATTTTGAAATGTAACTTTCGAGTCACCAAATCCTATAGATGGCTACTGTTAACACATCTAAATGTGCCGGGCAGTGGTGGCACATGCCTTTAATCCCAGCACTTGGGGAGGCAGAGGCAAGTGGATTTCTGAGTTGGAGGCCAGCCTGGTTTACAGAGTGAATTCCAGGACAGGCAGGGCTACACAGAGAAACCCTGTCTGGGGGGTGAGGTGGGGGGAAGTCATCTAAATGTGACTTTCTTGGTTCGTAGAAGACAATCATATCCACACCTGGCTGTGACCTAGTTTTCCTCCACGCTCCTCTCTGTTAACCTTTATACTTAAACCAGTATAAATTCTCTTTTTGAAAAACATCTGCCTCGCTCGGTTTCATTCTGGAATTCTTTCTTGTGGTGAAGTCAGGGATACCATCTTCATCTGAGTAGAAGTCTTTGAAATCAGCTCCCTAGGCCTCTGTTGTAGCTCCTGGTAGCCTGTGATAGCTCGTGGTAGCCTATGGTATTGCCGGGCGTCATCTCCAGCCACCTGCCAGTACCATTGAGCTGCACGTGTGGCCCACACTTCCATGTTTTTACTTCCAGAATTTGATTCTGTTTCTGTGAACTCCAGCAAAACAAACAAACAAAGGTAGTTTAGCTAAGAATGTTTTAAGTTGGCAGTGGTGGGTGGAGGTGGAGCTGAAGGGCTGGCAGATTGTGAACACTCACATCCTACATTAAGTAAAAGCCGCCGCCGCTGTACTTTCCCTGCGCAGAGGGCGATGGGAACAGGCTTCCTTGGGAACAGGCTTCCTTCAGTACTCAACGCATCACTGCTGTGCAGTAAGGAGCTGCTGGTGTTTGGGGGTTCCTGACATGGGTGTGTGGACCTGGAAGGGATGAAGTTTGCACCGTGGTAAATTCCTAACAGTGGTTCTGACCTTAAGTGTCTTCATGCAGTCCGTGTCTTACAACACATTTCACAGTTCGTATCTATATTAATATGAGTGTAGCTAAGTGAATAAAGTGTGTTTCCTTGGACAGCATTGGCATGGTATTTCAACAGTGAATAAAACATTTCCCCAGGTCAGCACTTTTTGCTAACTTTATTTCAGTTTTTTTTTTTTCTGTTTGATTTGTATGCATGCGTGCATGGTGCTGGACCCCAGCAGATATCAGAGACGACTCAGAAGTCCTCCTCTCTCCCCACAGTTTGGGTCCCAGGATCAAACCCAGGTTGTCAGGCTTAGTGCTAAATACCTTTACCCTGTAAGCCATCTCGCTGGACTTGGTCTGGTGATGTGCGGTCAATGTTTGGCTGTGCAGGTGACCCATGGTGAGAAGAGAATCAACTAGAAACTGTCCTCTGACTCGCACACATGCTGCCACACTCCCGTTTGCACGGTATGCAACACAGTATGACAGCATCATGTACACACAGTATGACAGCAGCGTGCGCACTAAACGTCATTTTGAACACCGGTGTGCTTCTCTGTCGCCTTTCTTCCCCTCTTCCCTCCTGGCTCTACAACCGGAAGTGTGCTACTAGGCGATGTTGTTGGTGAGAGGAAAGTTGATGGAAAAGTGGTCCTGTCTTTAGAAAGTGAGTCAAGCTTGTACAGGGCCTTAGATTTCGTGTCTTCTAGAAGGAAATAAGGGGGTCTGGAGAGATGCCTCAGTGATGAAGAGCATCACCGCAGCTGCTCCTGCAGAGGACTCAGGTCTGTATCCTAACATGTACGTGGACACCCCCACCCCGTGACTCCAGTTACAGAGGAAATCTAGAGGATTTCCTTCAGGTTGGGTTGTTTGTTTTTGTTTTAAATTTATTTTTCCGTTATACTTTTGTTGTTGAGGCTGTTAGAAATGTGTTTTCATTTGATATGAAGGCTGTGAGTTTTCATCAATAACTACCTTGGTTTCCTTGGTCTTCAATAAGCTTCATTTATACTTTTGACGTAAGTATAGGGTTGGGACTGGAGCTGATTGTCATGGGCCAAGGGCAGAGGAAATCCAGTTAGTTGCAGCTATGCAAGATTACTGCCCAAGATCTGTCCATCAGGGCTGGCAGCAGGGCTGGTGGGACACTAGTTAAGCGGGACCCCGCATATTTGTTGATAGAAGGTTGGCTTGTTTCATCATGGAGCCTGTTGGAGTTTAGGGCTCAACAGGGACTCGCAGCCAGAAATGTAAAGACCACCTCTGCTCAGCCAGAGTGGTAAGCTCCTTCCTCTGAAGCAGAAAGTCTTCCTGGACCCTGGGCAGAGGGGAACGTTTCTCCCTGGAGGCTGGAGTGGCTCTCCAGCCAGGCAGAAAGAACTCAGGGATTGTGTTAGCAGTGGAGAGAGAATGGCAGGGAGAAATTGAAGTATCTAAAAACAGAGTGCTTCTGGCTGGAAAGGATGTGGTGATCTCCAGGGAGATCAGAAGGAAGCAAGAGATGTGCCATTCGAATGGGCCTGCAGTGTCCATGTGGGTATCTGCCTCAGACAGGATCCTTCTGAGAGCACTGGGACAGGGGATGGTGACAGTCAGTAGGGGCTGAAGGCTTAGCCTGTTCATGCCTGGTCGTAATGTCACGCAGCAGGCTGTTCTGTGCGGCTGTTAATCTGAATAACTTACATAGGATGTGAGCTCTGTGATACACTCTTTTTACCTATTGGTGCGGGGGATACAGGTCACCAGGATCGGTAGGGAATGTGCAGTTCGCATGAATGCCAGTGACTTACTTCTACCTTTATGCTTTGACTGGGGCCAAAGGAGCGCTGGTGAGTCTCATGTATCCTGTGTGCTTTGGAAGTTCCAAGGCCGACGTGATTGATAGACAGTGTCTCCGTTTGGGTTTCCTTGCTGTGAACAGACACCGTGACCATGACAACTCTTATAAAGGAAGACATTTTTTTTAGAAGGTTAAAATGTTGACATCTTTTATTTTACTAGTGGCATAAAAGTCTATTTAATACTAAACGGGAGATTACCCCCCACATATTCGAGGCCTTATTGGAGGCTGTGGTCTAATCATGGGAGGTCAGAGCAGTGGTCACAGTTGTTGCTCTTTTATTCAAGCCTTGACACTCTGCCTGCCTCAGACCTGGTGCCTATTGCTTCATTCTGGGCTTCCATCAGATTAAAGCCTGGCTGTGTGTGTCAGGTTGTTTCATCGATACATTTGAGGAGCAGCGTGTGGGGTTTCGTGCCTGTCTTCTTACAGTGTGCTTTCAAGTTCCACCATCAACAGTAAACTTGAGAGCTGGGCTGGGGGATGCATACCTTTCATTCCCAGCTCTCTAGAGGCAGAGACAGTTGGCTCGAGGCCAGCTTGGTCTCTGTATAGTGAACTCCAGGGGAGCCAGGGCTACATAGAGAGACTCTGTCTCAAAAAACCAACACAGCAGCAAGAACAACAGCAGAGTGATCTGTGGGGTGGTTAAAGCATCATAGCTGAGTGAGTGCGAGGATTTTGGAGTGAGCCCTTCTCAGTTCTGCCAGATCACTTCCTGATGCTGATATTGGAGGGGATGGTTTGCAGTCAAGGTCAAGTTATTGGCTTCTTGGGGGGAAGTACTGCTTTGATGTGTTTAGTGGAAGAGCTAGCACAGTGTCTGTATGATTTTTAGCTGTGACTGTAGGTCCGATTGTCTGTCTGGTTTCCTCAGCTACTCTGAACTTGGCCGTTGCCCTTCTTGCTAGCCTAGCACTGTGCATGCAGAGTTATCTTTATTGAACTGAGGCATTTATTTCGACGGCTTGAGCCCCGGAAGAGCTGGTAGGTTTTATATCTTTTGTCTGGGCAGAAATATGAATGTGTCTCTCAGGAGTGCAGGAAGGCTGGAGTGCTCTTAGAGTCGCTTTAGAGTGTCTTCAGAGGACCCTGGCTCAGCTTACTTTTACTCCTCCAAATTCAGACTGCCTCGTCCCTTCTCTCTCTATCGTGCCCTTTTCTTTTTGTCTCCAGTCTCCTGTGTCCCAGAGTGGCCTTAAACTGACCCTCCCGTCTCCACCTTATCGACATGTACCATCATAATGAGTGAGTGTGGTAGTAGGGTTTGAATTCAAGCTACCCACCAGCTCCTAGCTGGCCTCTCCCGCCATGGAATTAAAGGTGGATGCTACCACCTTTAATTTAAGAGGCACTCAGTGTCTGTTAGATGCTTTCTTAGATCCAAAATAGCGACTATTTTTCCTTATTAGAGAATTTCTTGTTTATACTTAATTACCAATTTTTTTTTTTTTTTTTAAATGTCTTTCAACACAGGGTTTCTCTGTGTAACAACCCTGGTTATCACAGAGATCCTGTGCCTGGCCTGGCACTCACAGAGATCCATTTGCCTTTGCATCTCAAGTTCTTGGATTAAAGGCATGTACTACAATTTTTTATTTTTTAAGGTAGGCTGATTTTCTTGTTTTCTTCCCTTAGGCAGATCTCCCCTCCGCGACCGAGAAATCAAGGGTCTATTTAGGTAGGATAGAGTTCATTATGGTGAGAGCATGGCTGCAGGCAGTGGGGGGTGGGGCATGGTCGGGAACAGGATGCAGAGTCAGGAAGACCCACCTCCCAGTAACATACTTCCTCCAGCAAGGTTCCCCAGCCTCCCACATGGCAGTACCACCATGGAGCCCAAGTGTTCAAATTTGTGAGCTGACAGGGGCGGGGCTGGGGGTGGGGGAAGGCATTCCATATTCAAACCCCAGCCTAATGACCCTGCCCCCAGTGCCCCTGACCCCCCATTACATCTGTGGTGTCATGATATGAAATGTGTCACTCGGCAGGCCTCCTGGTCTTTAACCGAAGTCTTCCGAGGCTCAAGGCTGTCTCTTAACTGTGTCCCAAGCTCCAGCTGGGGTTCTGACCCTTGTTGTGGGGGAAGACATAGCAGCAGGCGGGCAAGGTATGCTGTAGAAACTAAAAGCATTCCCTTTTTCTTCTGAGACAATCTTTGTACCCCAGGCTGGTCTGTAAACTCTGCAGCAGTGGAGAGTTTTGATCCTCTGTCTAGTCCTGAGATTACAGACTTGTTTCGCCCTGCCCAGCCGAAGAGTGCTTTAGGAAGGGAAGAATACATTTCTGATGGTTTTATTTTATTTCCATTTTTGTTTTTGTTTTTCAAGACAAGAGTTTCTCCTGTGGCCTGGGCTGTCCTGGAACTCGCTCTGTAGACTAGGCTAGCCTCGAACTCAGAGGGACCTGTCTGCTTCTGTCTCCCAAGTGTTGGGATTTAGCAGTTTTCAAAAAAGTGCTCTGTGAGGTATCTTTAGCTAATCGATGCATTAAGAATACTGACTTAGAGTTTATTGTTTATGTCTGTATTGGCCAATCCAGTCTCTTTATGTGGTTCTTGTGAAAGTAGAACTCCTTTCTCTCTTAGGTGCCGCTGAGTGTTATTTTAATAGTGTGTACTTTTTTTTTTTAGTACTTAAAAATAGCTTCTAATTTAACCTAGATTTTTAACAGTATCTACTTAGATTTTTCTGCTGTAAATACATCATTAAAAGACCGGTGTTGTGGCTCATGAGTGTAACCTCGACAGAACTGCCAGGCCTTTAAGGCCAGTCTGCATGATGCTGTTAGTTCCAAGCCAGCCTGAGACACCATGTCCCCCATAAATCAAAACAATAGCTGCAAAGTAAATGTATCACCCTGGATTTCCAGCTCACAGGGATAGGAAGGGTGAAGTTAAAAAAGAGGAACGGAGAGAGCTCCCTTTCTCCCTAAATAGAAAGCTAGCACTTTTAGCTACACCTGAAAATGTGACCATTAGCTGTGGCCCTTAGCCTGCACAGCGCTGACTTTGTGACTGTTGTTGAGTTTTTTGTTTTGTTTTGTTTTATTTGTTTGTTTTTCCTTTTTTTTTTTTTTTTTTTTTTTTGAGACAGGGTTTCTCTGTATAGCCCTGGCTGTCCTGGAACTCACTCTGTAGACCAGGCTGCCCTCGAACTCAGAAATCCTGTGTGTATATCTGCACCTGAGTACCTGAGTGGTACTGCCTGTGGAGTCCAGAAGAGGGAGTTAGATACCCTGGAGCTGGAGTTAAATAAACAAACAAACAACAACAACAAAAAACCCCGGGTGGTTGAACTGCCCTATAGGTGCTGGGCACAGGCCCTCTGGAAGAGCAGCCAGTGCTCCTAACCATTGAACTGTCCAGCCTCCTTTTGATACATTTTAAAGGATTGCATCTTTTCTTTTTTGGGGGAGGGGTGTGTGGAGACAGGGTTTCTCTGTGTAACAAACCCTGGAACTCACTGTCCTGGAACTCACTCTGTAGACCAGGTTGGCCTCCTCAGATCCCTCTGCACATCCTCCTGGGTGCCAGGACTAAAGGTGTGAACCACACAGCCAGCCGGGTTTAAAGAATCATTTCTTATTTATCTCATTGCCTTCTTAAATCTCCATTGGAGGTTAACTTTTTTTTTTTCTTCTGACCTTGGCTAATTTGATATTCATACTTGGTTTGCATGGGAAAGAACCTCTGTTTGGCTTGTCTCTGAAAGAAAACCTGATCATTATGGTTTAATGTGGCTTTAAAAGGTATTAGGACAAGGGAATCAAGCAGGAATTCGCTGTCTGCTGGGCTGGGTTACACACACACACACACACACACACACACACACACACACACACACACACACACCCTGTTTAGAATGGAGCCTCCCCCTGTGACAAATAAGCTCTTTTGTTGTTTGAACTTGGCAGTGAAACTTCCTCTTGGGACTCTCAGAGGAGGAGGTTTTGCTCCCGGTGCCTTCTCCGAGTCGCCTTATTTGTCTGCGGAGTCTAGAGCTCTGACTTCTTTTCCCCTGAGGCTGCTTGTTAAGTGGAGTTGATCTGGGAAATAATCTCCAAGGCTCCCGAGCGAGCGAGCAAGTGAGCGAGCGACTGAAATAGAGCGGCGCCTGTGTAGACGCTCCCTCTGAATGCGAAAGCAGATCTTCAGCTGCAGTAAAGGGATTCTTCATGGCAGAGAAAAGAGCTGGGTCCGGTGGTACAGGTCTGCAATCCCAACACTTAGAAGGCTGAGGCAGGAGGATGGTGAAACTGAGACCAGTGGGCTACATTAAAGTAACTTAGTCCTTTTTCCCCCTCCCCCAGCGTCCATCCTCCTCCTCTGTAGGTGGCAGAAGGCAGGACCGAGTGCTTTCTTTCTTCCTCTTCTGTTTATTCTAAGCAGTTCGCCTGGTGACTGACAGAGAAGTTGCAGACTGCTGC
Source organism: Mastomys coucha (assembly GCF_008632895.1). NCBI lineage: Eukaryota > Metazoa > Chordata > Mammalia > Rodentia > Muridae > Mastomys > Mastomys coucha. The sequence continues at coordinate 32,029,433 of NW_022196909.1, forward strand.
AGACTCCCGCTCGAGAGTATTGTATGTCTCTGTTCAGTGTCTTAGTACGCTTTACGTTAAAATGCCACGTAGAACATTAAAACACAATAGCCTGAAGTTCCCAGGAGTCTGATTAAGGAGAGAGGGAGGAAATGGTTAAAAAAAAAATCTGAGGGCGGCTAAATCCAGCCGGAGGGAGGAGGCTCATGGCGAGGAGCTCTGTGGGTCTGGTAGGCTGCCACTGTGCTGTGTGGAAGCAGGCTCACATCAGCCAAAGCAAATGTTCCTCTATCTTACTCTGGGTGGTGGCAGTACCCTACTGACACTGTATAACCAGTAGGCTCATTCCCGTCTCACCGTGTGTGTGTGTGTGTGTGTGTGTGTGTGTGTGTGTGTGTGTGTGCATGCGTGTGCATGTGTGTGCATGCGTGTGTGTGTGCATGTGTGTGCATGCGTGTGTGTGCGTGCATGCATGTGTGTGCATGCGTGTGTGTTTGTGTGAGCGCGTGCGCGTGTGTACACTCATGGTTCTCTGTGTGTCAGTTCATAAAAGCATGGGTTTGGAATGAGATCATTTTCTGACCCCCAGCCCTGCAGCCCATGCTGTGGCTGCACACACTTGATTTTTTTTTTTTTTTAACCTCTGTCTCTCAGTTTCTTCGTGTTCTCCATATTGGAATAGTAAACCTTTCTTATAAATGTCAAGCGTGGAATAAATGAGTCGATAAATGTGAAATATTCTCGATCCTACTTCACTTTTTTACGACGCCGTGGTGCTTGGCTGGCAAGCTGGCCGAGCACTGCCCCAGGGCAGCGGTAGTAAACTGCCAAGGACTCTGCCTCCTGCTCCTGCCCTAATTCAGCTCAGCTGCTTGTCCCTTTGGATTTGCTTCCTTCGTGGCAATTTTTCTTGGCATGTAAGACAGACAGCCGGCCCTGGCATAGGAAGACTCTGGAGGTTGTTGGCCCAGCATTGTCTTCCCGGGTAGCGAGTTACTTCCCAGGTGCACTCCGAGTTCCCAGCCTGTGTCCTCCTGCTCCGTAGCAGCAGTGGCCCTCGCTGGTGGAATATCAGCCCTCAGGCAGCAGCAACAGACTCCACTCTGTCCTGCTGGTGATCCAACCTCAGCCACAGCAAGGCTTCTCTTTTTAGTTCTGTCTTTCCTGGAACTCACTATGTAAATCAGGCAGACCCTCAACTCATAGAGTTCCACCCCCCTCTGCCTCCTGAGTGCTGGGATTAATGGCATGGCCACCAAGCTCAGCCAGGTTTCTCTTCTCTGTTGATGTTTAGGAAGAGTCTATTCTCCGAGGAGATGGTCTTTTATTTACTGATGCCTCTAGGCAACCCTTTTCCTGAAGGCCTGACACCAAAACTGTCTGCATAGTACCCAGTAGTGTACAACAGGACAGATTGTCTTCCCCATCCGTTGTTCAGAGCCACATTTGCCCTTCCCATCTGTGCCATGGAAAGTTCACAGCTGGGTCAGAGACATTATGAGCACACCTGTTTCTTTCTGTTTTAATAGGTCCCTAATTTTGCCTGGTAGTCCTTTAATATTTTACTGATTAGTGCTTTTTGTTTTTTTTTTTTCAGACTTTTATTCTCCTCAAAGTTTCCAACTCATTCCATATTTGACGTCAGAGATAAAATAGAGGCTGTTAATCTGCCCTTACTAGATGTTGTGGTATGAGCCATGAATTTGAATCCTGGGTTAGCATTTAAAGAAATTTTGTGGCCCTTGTTCAGCAAGGCGGCCTGTCTCTGTCATGGCTATCATAACAGAAAACGTGTAACTTGTTTAGTGTAGTGACTTGCCCATAGGGTCATCTGGTGACGGGTACAGCGAATGCCAGAACTGGAAAGAGGGCTGCTGCTTTGTGTGAGATGATGAATCAGCCACACATTAGTTAGGGTAATACTGAGTCAGGGGGCCTGGAGAAAATGAGGGGAATGTGATTCTACTATAAAGCAAGAGAAAGGGTGCTGCGTGGGGGTGTGCAGTGAGAGGGCGTGGGTGGGAGCCACCATGTGGGTGCTGGGGATTGAACTCAGGACCTCTGGAAGAGCAGTCAGTGCTCTTCACCACTGAGCCATCTCTCCAACCCCAGAAGTGGATGGTCTTTGTAGGTGGAGACATGTAGGCTCTTTGAGATGAGGTCTCACTGTGTAGCCCAGGCTGGCCTCAGACTCAGAGGTCCACTTGCCTCTGCCCTCTGAGTCCTGGGACTAAAGGTGTGCACCACCACCCACACAGACTCACACATTTTGATTGCCTGTGAGTGCCACTTGTAGGTGGTGTTAAAAGTTTCAGGTGAGAATAAGTTATCAGTTTCAACAACCTCTTTCATTAGTCCTCTCTCATCCATTTCTCACGATGCAGGCAGATCTGTTGTTCTGCGTGCAACTTGAATTCCTTTGCTTAGTTGGCTCAAAGGCACTCTCAGGTTCCGCTTGCCTTTCTTCTAAGATTCAAACCTTGTAAGACCTGTCTTCCTTTGTCATGCTGCACCAGCACCAGCTGATAGGACTGCCTTCCTCTTCACCACTCTCACCTGTACCTTCTCCCAGTGTCCTCTGGTCCCCCTCCTGTCCCACTAACTGTCCCAGCTCCAGCTGTTACCTCCTCAGGTTCACTTCATCATGGCACTTACTACCGGGAGCTAGAGAGGTTGCTGTCTGTGTAAACATGAGGACTCACCTCACCGAGTTAACTAAGCTGTCATGCTTGTAACTGCAGCTCCCAGGGGTCCTCTCTGCCCATGCCTAGGTGTGCAACCTCCACCATTCCGTAGGCATATAGTCCGACAGATCCGAGCACATGCATCAGTTTGTAAGACCTGGGAAACTCTCTGCTTGTTGCGTTTGCCGCATTTGCCGGCTTTAGAAAGACCATAACTTACTTCCCTGCTCACTCCTCCAACCGAGTGTGTTGGTGGCCCCTCCTATGTGTCGTGTGCTGCGTCTACCCATCTAATACCTTCATGTCAGTGTCTTACTGCTAAGTCCCACATTGGAATTCGTATCACACTTACTGTTTGTGTGCACATCCCATGCCTGTATGGAGGTCAGAGGGCACCTGGTGGTTGTGCCCTTTACCTGATAAACAATTAAAACAAAGTTAAAATTTGTTATGTGTTTGTGAGTGTATAATTGTGTGTGTGTGTGTCTTTCTGTGTGCGTACACATGTTATGGTTTTACTTGTTGAGCCATCTTACTGGGCTACTAGCAAAATTAAGGCAGTTTTTGAGATTATATTTTGGCTTCGGTATGGTGGCTCATGCCTTTAATCCCAGCATTTGGGTGACAGCAGCGGGCCAAGTCCTGAGCTGGAGGCCAGCCTGGTCTATGTAGCTGGTTCCAACCCAACGAACTCTACATAGTGATAATTCTCAACAAACATTAAGTTGCCAAAATATTTTTAATTGTGTGTGTGTTTATCACATATATGCTATAGTGTGTCCGTGGAGGCCAGGAGAGGGAGTCAAATCCCTTACAGCTGGAGTTAGAGGCAGTTGTGGTCTGCCTGGTAGAGTGCTGGGAACTAAACCCAGGTCCTCTGAAAGAGAAGCAAGTGCTCACAATCACTGACTGGACTGACTCTCCAGCTTCTTGAACATCCTCCACGAGTATTGCACAGTTGTGTTGGCGGGATGGTGTCGTCAGCTGTTAATCCTGGAGATGATGTTTTTCACCTGGGAGGTAGTTATTACGGTATTACTGCTTTACCCCTAAACTCCTGCACACAGCAGTGCCACCAGCTGTTCCCAATATTCGTATATCTGTCTATCCCAAAGGAAACCGAGACGTTGGGAACATCTGGTTCTAGGGAGGAGAGTTTGTGTGCGTTAGCAGGATTCCAGATTAGCTGGAGTTTCTTCCTGCTCTTTCTTTGTTCGCCATTCCAAGTGCCAGGCTTCCCAGAGCCTGAGCTTTTGTTAAATTATTGTGTGTTGTGTGAACTTATCTTTGAGGAGAATTAACATATGTCTGCTCACTCCACATAAGAAAGGACTCCACCCAAGTGGAGCTTGGGAATTAGTGAGTAAAATTGGGGTGCTTACAGAAGCCTAAGCCTTTGGGTATGGGTGCTGAGAAAAAAAAAAACAATACCTCCTAGTCACTGCAGGGAAATCCTGGGGGGCCTTTCTGCCCCAGCAACTGTCAACCATCTCTAAGACCTCAAGGAGGGGTGGGGCCTCCAAGCTCCTCCCCTAGCATCCTTGTTCTTAATTCCATAGGGAGGGGCGGAGCCTCATGGGTGGGGCGGAGCCGGGTGAGCCCCTCCCCCAGTTAGTGTTAACTGCCGGTAAATCCTGGGGAGGCTTGTGAGCCTCGCCCTACCAGCAACTGTTAACTGTCTACCAATCCTTGGTTATGGGCAAATCCAAGGAGGGTAGAGCCTCATGAACCCCACCTCCTAACCAGTTATTAACTGTTTATAAATCGTTGGGGAGGGAGGGGCCTCGCGGGTTCCTTTCTACTCCGGGGTGGAAAGTTAATGGTGGACTTGGGCAGGTCTATTAAAGGTGACCTCATCTCATGATAGTTCAAGAGCACAGCGTGCTTTGAGAGGACAGCATTCCACAGCGTTACCTTTTAAGTTTCAGAAGTTCTCAGTATACAAGAATATGTCCAAAATTCTGAATGTATTATCATCATGCCTATTTCCATAGAAGTCAGCAGGATCACACGATTTAGTAATATTGAGGAAGAAAAATTGAGGTTAAGAAGTAGGCATCAGCTCTGGAAGAAGCTTTGGACCACCAGTTTATTATTCTGACAACTTATAGATAACAAGAAAGAATAAAAACTCTATCCTGCTTTTTCCTGTAAAACCTGGTTGCAAGGTAAGCGAGTAGCAAGCGAGGCCTTTAGTGTTGGTGTTTTCGTTCCTGTTGCCTTCATTCTCAGTGCTTGGCTTCCTGGTTTAACGTTTGGTTCACGTAGTTTTTTGTTTTTGTTTTTGTTTTTTCATTGTTTTTATCTGATTGTGTGCATAATTGCCTGTTATCATTCATAATTACTTTAAACCCCTTGACCAATGGTGCCAACATTTGACTGGTCTCTGAATTCCCCTGGATTGTGTTTCCTTCTGACAGAGATTTGTCTGAAAAGTTTGTTTGGGGGGTAAGGGGGGAGGAAATAGGGGGATTTTCGGAGGGGAAACCATTTGAAATGTAAATAAAGAAAATATCTAATTAAAAAAAAAGTTTGGATTTCAGCCATGTTTTTGGACTCGGGGTGGGGGAGGGGAGACGGTTCTTATTTTGTGAGTCTGGTTGTCTTCAGCGCCTCACCAGTGGGTGTCCCTGTGCTCGAAAGCAAGCTCTGACGTAGCCGCCATAGCCACTCTCGGACTGGCTTGCACATCTGTCATCCAGAAAGTGTCTCAGAGGCTTTGTTTCCGTCCTAGTGGTAGCGTGCCCTTACCTACTTGGGGAGGGAGACGTTTAGATTTGCAGCGGTGGGAACGGAGCCCTTGCTGTTGTCCTGGGCCAGTGTTGGACTTGTACAAGCTGTGTTTCTCTCTCCTCTGTACTCTGCCTCTCCTTTAGTGTGTTATGGATGGTACTAGAGTGGTTCTGGGTTTTTTTTTATTCCATAAGGGGTACATTAACAAACTTCAACTTTTAAGCATAAAATTTGAAAGTAAAATATGACTAGAAGAAAACACCAAAGGATCTGCCCAGTGTATTTTTAGGTATGACCCAAGATCGAAAAATAAGGTTCTTGAGTATATAGTGTTTAAATGTGAACGTAAACCAGGCAGTGGTGGCCCAGTGAACGTAAAAAAAAAAAAAAAAATTAAATTGTATGTTTACGTATACAACAAGGAAATGAAACTATCCTTTTTTGAGGGGGGTTTGTTTTGATTTGTCTGTTTGCTTTGGGGTGGGGTTAGAGACAGGGTTTCTCTGTGTAGCCCTGGCTGTCCTGGAACTCACTCTGTAGACCAGGCTGGCCTCGAACTCAGAAATCTGCCTGCCTCTGCCTCCCAAGTGCTGAGATTAAAGGCGTGTGCCACCACTGCCTGGCTCAAAACTATGTATTTTAATCCATATTTTTACAGTAAGAACATTTGTCAGCAAAGGATTTTTAAGCTGCTATGCCATAAGGAAGGATATCAAGTTATAGTAAATTAGAGGTTCTAAGTGTAACTTTTCACCTGTGAGAGGTCGTTCATTTTAGGCTGGTTCTGATTTTATTCTTAATGGAATAGTTATACCACCAATCTTGGAGAGTAAAGAAGTTCCCTGTTTTGGTGTTTATAAAACCATTGTTTAAATGGCATTACGACAGACTGAAAAGCTTCTGCCCTGCAGAAGACACTCTCCTCAAGAGCTAAGAGACAGTCTTCAGTATGTCAGTCCTGACAAGTGTGATACCGAGAAACCGTGAAGGCTCCAAAACCTTAAATCAGAATAGCAATTAGTTTACTGACATCATGGGAAGGTGGCCTGAATGGACGCTTTAGGCAACGAATACATCATATTAAAAATACTCCCTGCCATCAACTGTTAGGGAGATGCAAATCACAGTTATGATGTCATAGCACCTCATCTTAGAATGGCTGACTGTTTATCAAAACAACACAAAGTACAACAAGTGCCGAAAAGAAGTACAGAGAAAGAAACTTTGTACACTGCAGGCAGAGATGCAGATGGGTATAGCCACACAAGAAACAGAATGGAGTTTCTTCAAAAAGTTAAAAATAGAGCGGCCATATGAGACAGCTCTCCCACGACAGGGTATGTGTCCAGACAGGATGAAGCAGGTGCACAGAAGAGATGCCTGCGTGTCCGGGTTGATTTTCTCTCTCTGGTCACAGCTGCCATGTGGGATGTTCCTGATAACAGAAGAATGGACCGAGAGTCAGATGAACTCCCCCTCGATCCTACCTGTACATAAAGAGCGAGGCCAGCTGACCTGCAGAGGGATGCCGGAGGTTGGAGAGCACTGTCCCAGTGCACTAAGTCAGACTCGGAAAGACAGACGTTGGATGTCTGCTTTCCTGTGCGGAAACTTGGCCATGAAAGTAGGGAGCGGGTGTGCGAAGCAGAGGGTAGAAAGAAGAACACGACCAGCACACGCTATGAGAATGGTTGAAAGGGTCACAGTGACGCCCACGGAGCTGTACAGTTAACTAGGCCTTATTAATAAAAGACCCACTCATGGGCCGGCATATGCCATTCCCAGTAAATAATCAGTGCATTTTTAAAGTCTGTAAGAAGTACCTGCTTGGTTATGCCGTGTGGGTCTGTTGTTAGTTTGAGTGCACTGAGGACAGCTCTGTATGTGTTGTGAGCCACTTGGGAAAAACGGACAGGGCAAGTGTTGGGCAGTTCATGGTGATGCTGACAGATGAAGAGGCCCACTAGTCACTGAGCAGTTTTGGGTTTGGAGTTGGCATTAACAGGAGTATATTCTGCTAATTGCTGAATGACCCAAAAGCTTTAGAATGCTTCAGGTTTCTTCAGCCTGGGTGTTTTAGAAATGATGACATTGAAAAGCAAGTTTTCAGTAGTTGGTGGGCTAGGAACTGAACCCGGGTCCTCTGGAAAAGCAGCCAGTTCTCTTAACCGTTGAGCCATCTTTCCAGCCCACCTGGCTACATCTTAAAAATTTTGGAATGAAATGACCTGTTTTGCCGAATTTGACACATACTTTGTAAAAAATGATACTGGTTATTTAATATTAAGTAACATCACAGTGTGCTTCCCAGTAACTGAATGTTAACAAATCTGTTGATTGAATTTTAAGTCTGTAGTTAAAGTCTCTTTGAGGTTCAATATTCGTTAGTGCCAGCCGAGTTTAAAGTGAAGCCCAGGACTTCCAGGTCCCGGCTTCTGTAAATACAGGCTCTGGAAATTGAAGTGCCTTATCTACTCCCTTTAATTGAATAGATAAGTTATTTGCAGTCATGAAGCCTGTGTGGAGCTAGTACACAGTGCTTTCCTTTATATGGAGTCATTTGATTTTATTACATATTTGTGTTTTGCAGTAGGTTATAAATCTCATTATGTGTAATCATGTGGCTTTTTGAGAATGAACCAAAGGAAGCAGTCACTGAAGATGACTATAAACTGTGAGGTTTTGTTCTGTTTTTGTTCCTTCAAACTAGGTGCATTCATTTGAGCAGCGTACCTGAGAGCTTTGATTCCAAAGGACCTTCAGTATGAGTCCCATTTCATCTGGAGAAGAGATTGATGGAGCAGAGTTAACATGTTTACATTTTTGAGTTAGGTAGAATTTATGTATATGAGTCTTTTGCCTGTGTGTATGTATGCCCACCATGTTCATACCTGGTATCTTTGGAGGCCAGAAGAGGACTTTGAATCCCCTAGAACTAGAGTTACAGGTGGTTGTGAGCCACATAGTGCATGTGCTGGTAATTGAACCTGTCTCCAGCATCTCATTTATAGCTTTAATATAAATTCTCAACTCAGTGAATTTGTTTGAGTATGGACAGCACTGGGCTCAGGACTTTTTAACTCTGACTAAGACAGGGCAGTGAGAGCTTGTGGGTCTGTGGAAACAAGGCCCTATTTGCCGAGTGAGAATTTGCATGTGGCTTGTTTTTGTTTTGGTGGCAGTTAATAGTTGGAGCATTTTTGGGAGGATGTGGGTAGAGAACTTGCTGGAAGACACCCTGGAGAGAGATGCTCAGTGTGGTCTTTCCTTTGTTTCTTGGGGTTCCTCCTTGAGTAGAGTAGGAATCTTGTCTTGTTATTTATATATTCTAACTTTCTAGTGTTTTATTATTAAAAACCAAATCTAAATGAGGAAGTTAACAAGTCCTGGGTTCCTGCACAGCCACACCATAAATAGAAAGTAGTGACTATCAGTAGAGAATGCACAATTAGAAGTGTCAGTGGGGGATTGTTGGTTGGTTATTCCTTCCTTCCTTTTGTATTTTCCCTTTCCCCTCTCCTGGCATTGAGAGGGCAGAAATCCAATTCTGGTTGGCTCCTACAGAGATGAGGCTGCCCTCCTTGGAAGGCTTCACTGTAGGCGGTGTTTGTATAGGCTCTCAGAGGATGGCTTTGGAGTTTGTGTCAATCAGATTGGTAGTTTGCTAATGAAATAAGCGCTTTGCTTGGGAATTGTAAATCTTTATATCTGTTCTTTTGAGATTCTCTTGGAACAGTCTTGCATTTCTGCTGCAGCCTATACTTGAAGGTATTTTTAACACTGTTAGGTCTGGGGAAATGGGATAATACAGCGTGACATGAAGGCAGCAAGAGCATGTAGGCAGAACAGGAATCTGAATCACTATTCTTGATCTAGAAATTGAGTTCTCTTTAGTTGGAGTAAGAAAAGGTATGTGTGTGGTAGTGTATTACCAAAGCCAGTATTTAGGAGGCTGGAGCAGTAGGATCCCAAGTTCAGGCCAGACTGGGCTACATAGGGAAGAAAACCTGTCTCCAAAGAAGAAAAAGACTAAAGAAGAAAAGATATTGCACTGTATTCATCTATTAATCTGTTCCCTAATAAGCTCTTCTCACAACAAGGGCTCATAGATGCTGGGAGCAGAACTTGCTCTGTAGACCATGCTGGCCTTGAACTCAGAGATCAGCCTGCCCCTGATCTACCAGGTAGGGATTAAAGTTGTGGGCCACTTTACATGACCTGAGCATCTTTATAAAATAAGGGAACTCATAAATGAAACACAGAGTATTCCAAGGGTATTTAGTTGCTTTTCCTGTTACTGTGACAAAATACCTAGACAGAAGCAGAGCATGGTGAAAGGGTGATCCCTCCCTCTCGCTCACAGCCAGTGGCTACACAGTCGGTGGTGTAGGGAAGGCATGAGAGCAAGAACACCACCAGGAACATCAGGCACCACAGTCAAGCTCCGATGAAGATGGGCATTACTCATCCTCCTCCCCAGTCCATGGGCTCCTCTGCCCACAGTAAAGATGCTCTTAACTCCCTCCATCTAGTGTAGACATGCCTCACAGATAGGCCTGCAGGCTCTTCTGCTAGGTGGGCTTGTGATCCATGACTACTAAATTGACAATAAATATTAATCATTATACCAAGGTTTGAAGTCTGATGTTAAAATTATTTAGTTAGGATTTGCTAGTAAAATTAAACAATACGGACACTCCTTAAAACAAAAATTAAATGCCAGCAAAGAAACTAAAAAACAAAACAATGCAAAAACTTTTAAAGGTCTTATTCTTTTGAAAAAGATGTATTTCAAGATTCTCAAGTAGAATAGCCACAGATGAGCATGAAACCTAAATATTGGCTATAGTATTGGGGTTGTAGGAGACAATTTGAGCTATAATTCTCAAGTACATTAGATGCATTAAAGTGGCCCGTGGTAGCATTCACTTGTAACACCAGCACTTGAGAAGAGCGAGAGCATGTGTTCAGAGGGAGCTCCCATGATTAGTTAGTAAGAAATGCTGCTGTGGGGATCTATGGCCTGGGAACGCATTGTTTCTCCCAGGAATGTTGGTTTTGTTGACTTTACATGCTTTTTATTGGACTGCTTTCCTTGTATTATGGTATCATTGAGAGTTAGGAATTAAGCAGTCTTTAAAAAATAAAACAGAAACAACAAAAACCTTCACCCACACTGGGAACCCAACCCAGACCTTTCCACTAAATAGGCAAGTGCTTTGCCACCCAGCTGCACCTTCTGTCCCCTGCCCCAGTTTCCTTTAGTGATTACTTTGTGCTCCCGGTTATAAAGCAGAGAGATCACTGATGGTGGGTATTTGAATATGAGACTCCGTTTAAAAATCTTTACATGTGCTGCACTCTTTTAGTGGCTTGTTTTATTGGGTTTACTAACCGTGGGTGGGAATTAAAGAAATCCTGAGCCGCCAGCATGCAGTTTTGTGCATAGTTTTCCTTTATGCGTGACACTTGTTTTTCCTTAGACAAGTAAAATGAGGTTGATCTGTTCAACTGAGCCTTGTTTTCATCTCTTCCACCGCCACTATCTGTCTGCAGCTTTAACAGTTTACTTTAAATGGTCTACAGATAGAGAAGTCTTTTGTATTTATTATAAGCACTCAGAGTGCTATTATAAAGGTTTTCAGAAAGCATGAGGGGGTGGGAAGAGATTTTATAGGATTAGATGAATTTGTGATGATAGTCCCTGGAAAACGGCAGACTGAATTTAGATTCAAGTTTTCACAGATCTTTAAAATTACAAGCCTGTAAAGCATGCCCGTCGTCAAACTTCTCCATGGTATCTTGAAAGAGAGACTCGCTTGTGAGAACTGAGGCGCAATCACAAGAGGAATTCCTAGCTGTCTTTGTCTGGGTTATAAAGTCCTGATGTGATTGGACGGGAAGTAAACATCGTTTATTTTCTTCAAGTGTGATTGGCTAAGATTCTTTTCTTTCCATGGTCTTTTCCCAGTAACTGACTCTGGAGCTTTCCGTTTTATTACCTGACTCTGTTCTAGTACGCCGTGTACTCGGGTTGGCTCTGAGACAGTTTGTGAAATTTAAGGATGTCGGTAACAGCTCGCGGCGGAGTGTCTAGCGTTCCTGTAAGAAGGCGGCGCGAGGTGTAAATCTCCGAACAGCTCCAGCTCGGAATTAGAATTGCCGCCGGGAGGAATGCGGGTGTAGAGCCGCGGGCCGCCGAGGGGCGTGCGCCGGTGGGGTTGGCGGCGCGGAGTCGGGCTCCTTGACGACGGCGCTATGAGTCCGCACGGCTGTCGCGCCTGACATGCGGACCTCCCGGAGGTGGCTCTGCGACCGCGCGTGGGAGCCGAGCTCTGTCCCCGGCCGCTGTCCCTCGGCGGCCGCCCCTCGGGGCCGCGGCGCAGCCCGTGGGCGGCACTACTTGGCGCTCCCGCCGACCCCCGCTGCCCCTCCCGCGGAAGGACACGCGGCGCGGCCGGCAGCGGGCGCCCGGGCGGAGGGGTACGGGCCGCCCGCGCGGCCGCGCGCACATTCCTGTCAGTTTGCCCGTGGGCCGCGCGTGAGGCCGGGGACGGCGCGGCTCCGGGGCGCCGAGCGTGCAGGGGCGCTGTCGCTCGCGGGCCGCCTCGCCTGCGGTCGGCTCTTCAGCATGGGCGGCCGGTAGGAGCGGCGCAGCGGCGGCCATGGCGGCGGAGACGCGGCCAGAGCTGGTGGGGAAGCGGTTCCTGTGCGTGGCGGCCGGCGAGGACGCGCGTCCCGAGCGCGGGCAGAGCGGCTGCGGGCGCGGCTGGCGGGCGGGAGTCATCCGAGCCGTGTCCCACCGCGACCGTGGCCACCCGGACCTGGCGGTGAGAGCTGGCGGGCGGCTGGGCGGGCAGCGCAGCCCCGGGGTGCGGACGAGCGGGCGAGCGGACAAGCGGGCGGGCGCGCGGCAGGTGGGGCGGACGGGCTCGGCAAAGGAAGAGCTGCCACTGCCCCGACTCTGCGCTCTGCCGGGCAGAACCATCCTGCGTTTGGCTTTCTAGCGGAAGACGATGGGAATGTTTTTGGTATGAGGGGTAGTCGAAATTATTTCTTCCTTTCTCCATCATTGTGTACTTTGTTGTTGTTGTTGTTAGAAACGGACAGTGCTTTAGGGAACTCCGGCTCCTGAGCTTTATATGGCTTCACAAAGGCTAGAGATAGTGTAAATTAAGGGTTTGAAGAGCATTTAGTACTTCTAAGTAGCCTCCCCTGCATTTATCAGTTACATAGGACACTTGTCATGTTACCTTTCAGGAAAATAAATGTGTATTTATGATTTCTTGCCAGGATATGCTCCTTTGGTTGCAAGCGAATTCTCATCAGGGAATGTGATTGAGTGAGTAGAGTGGGCAAGGGTAGAGATAGGGAATTGACTAACCGATGTTGAGTAAGTACATAATTTGTGAAATTTATAGCGACTTGAGTGATTCATTTTCTCCTCCCAGTTTAAAATATTCCCCCTTTGCATTCAGATCAAATCCACCATAAAATTCAAAAAGTCACCATTTTGATATAGTTGTTGGAAGTTTTGAGTATGTTCTTGCAAACCATTCCTACCTGCTATCAATTCCATAGTTCCCCATTATAGCTTAATAGGCTAGTTGTGAATACTTATAAGGAAAAATAAAAATAGAGACAATTAAAACTCTGCATAGTTATTCTTTGTGCAAAAGGAAAAAAAGAATCCTTAAGCTTTACTCATCTTAATGCTTACTTGTGATAGCTTAACATAGTCATTGCTTTGTGTAAAGATGCCCTGAACTCATTTCTCTTTGATATGAAAATTTAAGATTTTACATGGAGGATACGTGGATAATGGCTCAGACACTAAAGCAAACATGGAGCAGAATTTTGTACTGTACTTTGTTCCTATATACATGAGGATTTAGGAAATTATTTTAGATTAGGTAGTGTTGGAGAGAGTCAAGTTCTGAAACATTGAAAGGTCTGGAAAGAAATCGATACAGAGGGAATATGCATATGCCGGTTGCCCCCCCCACCCCCCTTTGCAAACCACACGATATGAAGTAACAATTGTCAGCCAGTCGCTGTTTTGAATGGGTGTAATCCGAGCACTTGGGAGTGTTGTGCCAGAAGATGTCAAGTTCCAGCCCTGCTGGGGTTACAATCAAGACCCTCTTTCTATTACATATGTAATAGAAATATGCTGTGGCTCACAGCAGTTGATTGGAAAAAAGAGAAAGGAGTTTCAGGAGGTGACAGATTGTTTACTTACATTAAACTTAACTTCATTGGTTCATATACCTTAATATGTTGACATTTCATTTTATATAAGTTTTAATAGACAAAAATCCATGCTGAACTGAAACTGTGATTCTTTGCTTTTCCTTCGACAATTTGGCAAGTGATTTGTTACTGTATTTCAGTTTTCATTCTAAAAGCTATGGTTTTTATATTTTTTTCCAAGGGTTCCTTACATATTATTTGAACCTATGAAATGTAGAATGCTTTAGCACCAGTGTTAGTGTAATTTTATGTTCAGCTACACAATGCTCTCAGCTGGCCTTCATCATGGCATGCCAATTGTATGTTGCTATGGGAGCAGGTTTGTCTTCTGGAAACAGTGACTTCTCTACAGTGTTTCTTGGAGGTAACAGAAGTTAGATTTTCTTTCTAAGATGAACTTTTGCCTTGTTGTCCAGGCTGGTCTTGAACTCCTAGACTTAAAAGTGCTTTATGCCCCAGCCTCTCAAATAGCTAGGATTATAGGCAAGCATGTGCCACTGCACTCGTCTTGGATTTTTGAGGTGCAATCTATAATATTAGGTCTTAAATGATGTACAAATTTCTTTATGCACTGGAGGTTTTAGTCACCTTTTTAATTTTTTGGTGAAAATAATGTATTGTTCAAATGACTTATTAAGTCACATAACTAGATGATCATGCTTATTAAGTTTTTGATCTGTCTGAAATTAAGAAAATAATCCAGTATGTCTATTTTAGCAGATACATTTGGGAAGGAATAGAAATGTGCTTTCTTGGATGTGTTAACCTAGGGTGGCAATAGTCTTTAAATTGTAAGCACAGAAAGCAAATGTGAAGACCTGAGTGTGACTCCCCACAACCTGCCTCAGTAAAGGCAAGTGTGGGGGGCACACTTGAGACTCCAGCCCTGGGAAGGCAGGGAGGGAGGGACAGGCTGGCTCTTTGGGGTTCCCTGGCCAGCAGGTTGGCATGCAGCCTAGCTGGTTCTACAAGTTCTAGGCCAGTGAGAGATCCTCTATCAAAAGACAAAAGAGAAAGGTGGTCAGTGAGATCTCTGGGCCAGTGGTGTAAAGCACCAGCTGTGCCCGTCTGACAACCTGAGTTTGCTCTTTGGATCCCTTGATGGCAAGAGGGCCAACTCCTCCATACAAATTCTCCTCCGCACAGGCAAATGCTTTCAAAAGTAAAGACTTTAAAGACAAAAAAGTGGGCTGGTGAGGTAGCTCAGCAGGTAAAAGCACTGGCTGTTCTTTCCAAGGTCAAATCCCAGCAACCACATGGTGGCTCACAACCACCTGTAATGAGATCTGATGGCTTCTTCTGGTGTGTCTGAAGGCAGCTACAGTGTACTTATTCATAATAGTAAGTAAATCTTTGGGCCAGAGCCAGCAGGGACTGAGCAAGCACGGCTGACTGGAGTGAGCAACAACCACATGAAAGCTCACAACCATCTGTACAGCTACAGTGTACTCATACACATAAATTTTTTTTTTTTTAAAAAGGTAAGGATGTTAAAAACAAAAAGGTGTCTTACACTTGAGGAACAGCTGGGATTATCCTGGCTTCCATTTGCAGTGTACACGTGTGTGATCTGCAGTCAAACATCTTGAGCCTCAGTGAGATGATACAACTGTGTTATTGAATTTTTAAGTTAGTGATTACTAATTTGACAGATGAATGATAGGTATGTGATGTTGCTGTGAGCTAGGTTAGTGTCTTTATCTTGTAAGAGTAACTTGTTATGTAATTAAAGAAAGAAAACTTCTTAGTAGACACTAATTTGTTAGATTATTTCTTTAAATTCTCCATATGTGGGGAATATATTTGGTGTTAATTCGTGTGTTCATTGCTTCTATGTTGTGTTTAGGTTTACGTGTGAGTCTGTCTGTCTGTGTGTGTGTGTGTCTGTGGGTTTGAGGTGGCATCTCTTTATACAGTCCTGGCTGTTCTGGAGCATGTGTAGACTAGGCTGTCCTTGGACTTAAAGAGCGCCACTGGCTGCCTCCTGAATTCTAGGATTTAGTGATTCTTAATGATACTAGAATAAATCTCCTGTGCAATTATTGCTGGATTTGGGCAGAGCCTCACTTAGTCTTAGGCTTGCCTGGAACTCACTGTAAACGAGAGACTGTCTTAGAACTCAATGCAGTATACTGCCTGTTTCCTCAAGACTTAGATAACAAAGCCACTGCAGAAGGCTGGAGGTTGGCTTGTTTCCTTGGTTTTGGTTTGTTGTATGTGTGCATTTTTTGGCTAGTTTTGGTTCTGCTGTTCCTTTTTGGATTAGTGTCTAAGCACACATGACTAAAATATTCATGTTTGGTTTCTATAAGAATCAAATCTTTCCAATCTTAAATTTTGTCTATAAGTTAATGCTGTAACAATGACAAATCCAATGTTTTAAGTTTATCATCTGAAGTGTCATTAACGATTCAGTTACTGAATTTTACATTATAGATTCAGAATTATGTTAGAAATATTTTAGGGACTTGGTTCTTGCTCGGTGGTAGAGATTGTGTTTCATGTGTATGAGGCCCTGGGTTTAATCCCCAGCAGAGAAAAAATATTTTAGAACATAGCCTTAATCTTTTAGAGTAGAGTGCATCCGTCATGTGGTCCAGTGTCATACAGGCTGCTTTTGTAGGAGAAGGAAGGCTTAAGAGCACCTTGAGCCACCTCCTCATTTCCTGTGCTCTAACTTAATGTGGGTTCTTAAGGCTCTATGCAAATTGTAGAATGGACTTAATCTTCCCACGAGGGTGGAAAAACGACCTTCTCATGGAGAAAGCACTGAGTGTACAGTCTTAAACACTCAACAGAAAATTTCTAAGTGCTTACATGGGGTA
This sequence comes from Mastomys coucha, assembly GCF_008632895.1. Classification (NCBI taxonomy): domain Eukaryota; kingdom Metazoa; phylum Chordata; class Mammalia; order Rodentia; family Muridae; genus Mastomys; species Mastomys coucha. The sequence continues at coordinate 32,045,907 of NW_022196909.1, forward strand.
TTTGTAGTCCTATAAAGCTGCTGTGAATGGAAGTTTAGTGTTCAGCTTGTAGTCAGAGCTCTTATTTTATGAACTAGAGAGAACATTTAGTCTGGGGTCTTATAATGTTTATTGAACATCACAGATAGTAATTTATTAGGCTTTTGAATTCCCATGGTTCAGTGATAATGCTGTGAAAAATGGTTGATATTTTGAAGGTTTTTTATTGTTGTGTTTTGAGACATGGTCACATTGAGACTAGCCTAGAACACCCTTTGTAAACAAGACTGGCCTTGAACTCATAGAGATGCCTCGACCTCCTAGTATTTGTGATAAGAGCCATGCATCACCTTGCCTAGCATGATGTTTATTTTCTTAGCGTTTCAAAAATAAAGGAACTTGAGAGTTTTGAAATCACAGAACCAGTAAATATTAGAGCAGGGATATGAATGCAGGGTTCTGATTCTGTATCTAGTGTCTCTTGATTCTCTTCCATATTGCTTTCTTCAAATGGCTTTTAGTGTTTAGCAAACTTTCAAAACCAAAACAGATACTTTAATTTTGGAATATGTGTGAGGTCTTTCTGGTTTAGATCTACTTACTTTATTTGTGTTCTGTTTCACATATGGGCGCCACCAGATATGTGTCCAGTATGGCTGCAGAACTGAGAAGGTGGTACTGGATCCCATGGAACTGGAGTAACTAAGAGATGGTTCATAAGCCACCACATGGGTGTTGAGAATTGAACCCATGAACCCATGACCTGCAAGAGCAACCAATGCTGTTAACACTAAGCCATTTCCCCAGCCTCAAGACAGGCCTTGATTCTATAGATGAGGCCTAGAGTTTACTGGGTAGCCCAGACTGGCCTTGAATTTGTGGTCATGATTCTGGTGCTTGGCTTACAGCTGTGAACCATGGTTCTCAATTTTCTACATTCTTTTTTAACATTTGTTCCTACATTCTATAACACCACAATTCAAGTTCCTTTGAGTTGTTATTTTTCCTTAAAAATAGTTCACTTATCTTTTAATTTGATAAGTGAGGTTAGTCTCTTGCCTACTTAGTTTTGCTTTAAAAATTGTTTTGTTAATTCACCTCGTACTTCTTTCTGTAGGTATAGATACAGCATGTAGACATTGGTCATTCATTCTTCAGTCTCTGTCCTGACTGAGGCTCTTAATACATGTTGTATAGACGTAATACTTTAGTTTATTATTGCTGCATGAAATGAGTTGCCTTTGGAGACTTAAATTGAAGTCTCATTTGTAGCCTTACCTCTACCTCAACTGTTAGAGTCATTTATTCATTGTTGTGCATCTCTTTCCCAAGTTAGGAGACTCTGTTTTTCACCTTCAGTTTATGCTACTTCTACTTCCACATCTTAGCAGTCGTTGTGATAGTTGCAGCTCTGTGTATAACTGCTACTTTTTGGTTTGGTCTTGTTTTTTTTTTTTGTTTTTTTGTTTTGTTGTTGTTGTTGTTTTGTTTTTGAGAAAGGGTCTTACTAAGTACTAAATACTCTTTCACTAAGTAGCCCTGGAACTTACTCTGGTAATATACCAGGCTGTCCTTGAACTTGCAGAGAGATGTCTGCCTCTGCTTTTTCAGTTTTTGGCTTTAAAACCACCATACACAACATTGTATATAGTATTTTTGACTCCAAAGTATATTTCTTCATGTTGTGCCTAAAATTAAAATTTTTAATCTTAAAATGTCATATTTAGCAGTAGACAGTCATCAATAGCAATATTATGGTGGTAGCCTAACTGAAAAATGTGAGTGACTTTAGTCATCTATAAGTTTTCATTATCCCTCCTAAAAAGCATTAAATCCTATTGGGCTTTGATATGTGTGGATTATCCCCATTGATACGTTAACTGTTTCAGGCCTTCAGAGCGTACAGGTGCTCATTACAGCACGTGGATTGGAAGTGACACTAAAGTGATGATAGCCCTGCATGGAGAAGAGAATGAAAGAAAAAGACAGTTACTGTCTTAATAGCTTATTTAGTTTTTATCTCACCTCCTTAATGGTTGGTGATGTTGCTAGTATGTATTGGGTGGAATTCTCACAGTCCTTTTACTTGCTATGTTGATGTCTTGTATAGAAATGTATATCTGATGTAGAGTGTGTTTCACAAGTCAGAGAAGGTTATTGTAGTGGAAACAGTGAACTCCTAGAATACATGTTAGGGTTTTTCTAAGCTAGGATGAGGTCTGTGTGACTAATTCCATTTTGTGAGAGATGATACTTAGACTGAAACATGTGCTCCATCTGTTACAGCCTCTTTAGATTCAGCCGGTAGCAGAGAAGGAAGCTCGGTGTATGGGTGTAGTTATGACTGCCATTTTATATAGATGGTGTAGTTATGACTGCCATTTTATATAGATGGTGTA
>NW_022196909.1:32048297-32072367 GCF_008632895.1 Mastomys coucha
AGATGGTGTAGTTATGACTGCCATTTTATATAGATGGTGTAGTTATGACTGCCATTTTATATAGATGGCTTTGAAACTATTTAGTGTAAGACTCTCTCTCTCTCTCTTTCTCTCTCTCTCTCTCTCTCTATCTCTCTCTTTCTCTCTCTCTCTTTCTCTCTCGCCCTTCCTTCCCCCCTCTCTTTTTCTTTCTTTCTTGTCTATAAATAGAGCCTTAGTGCTCCCTGAGGGATTTGAGAGACATTTTAGGTGGCAAACTGTTGTTGTTGTTCTTCTTCTTCCTTTTTCTTCTTCTTTTCTTTGTGTTTGTGCTTAATTGTAACATATAATAATTTGGCCTGTTAAAATTCATATTGATAATACTTAACAGGTCTTAGCATTTCCATTGTATTCTAAAGTGTTTTAGCTTTTAACAAAGCTAATCATTGTAATGCTAAATTGAATTCTTCTAAGATAAAACAATTTATTCTACAATGAATATTCTGAATATGTTATGCCACATGTATGAATAAAGACATGATGGCAACATGCCTTTAATCTCAGAGTTCTAGAGACAGAGGCAGGTGGATCTCTGTGAGTTCAAGGTGAGTCTGATCTACAGTGAATTCCAGTCAGCCAGAGCTACAAACTAAGATCCTCTCTAAGGGTTTTTTTTTCCCTAAAGATTTATTTATTTTATGTATATGAGTACATCATTGCTCTCTTCAGACACACCAGAAGAGGGCATCGGATCCTGTTGGCCGCCCTTCCGTCCAGCGGAAATAAGGAGGCAACACCGAACTCTTCTCCATACAGTGTAATCAGGAACCTTCATTTTTACTTCTTCTCTAGCTAGCTTCTTTTATATTCTTCTATATCTTCTTCTTACGTCTTACTAGTCACATCTTTCTACTTTGTTCTTACTTACTCCTATTTCCTACTTACTCCTATCCCCTACATCTTACTTCTATCTTTACATCTTACTTCTATCTTTACATCTTACTTACTATTATCTATATATACTTACTCACTATTACTATATGTACTTACTTCTAATCTCTCACATCTTACTTAATATTCCAATTCTTTCTTCTATTTCCTACATACTTACTCCTAATTATCATCTTACTTTCTAATATTCCAGCCCCCAGCCCTTGTGGGTTAAATACTTTTCCCTGGTCCCAATCAGCATCAGCTACGTGGCAAAGCACAATAGGTTGCGGGAAATCATGCCAGCTTGCATCACAAACTAGAAGTACTCAGCTTTTCCAACTAAGGGCTTGTTTATCAATGCTCTCTGCTCTGGCCGGAGACCAGGTGTTCAATATATATGTAGGGTGGCAGCTGCAGCTCCCCACAGGATCCCATTACAGATGGTTGTGAGGCCATCATGTGGTTGCTGGGAATTGAACTCAGGACCTCTGGAAGAGCAGTCAGTGCTCTTAACCTCTGAGCCATATCTCTAGCCAGATCTTCTCTAAAAACCAAAATTATTTGTATTTTATTTTTCCATTGATTCTTAAGCACATAATCATATACTTGTTTTTAGGTAATTACTAAGTCCTTTGAAATACAAAGTTGAGGATAGTTCAGTAGAACTTAGAAGAACCTGATGTATATGATTGAAGTCATTCCTTAACAACTTCTGTTTCTTGCATTCATTGCTGTCTTTTAGGTAGTGCTAAGGTATTTTATGTGCATAAAGAGCTGGTGACACTAAAAGTGTCTTTAGGGCAAAGGCTGGGTGGCTCAGTGCTTAAGCACAATCTCTTTACTGTTGTTTTTTTTTAGATTCCCAGTACCAATGTCAGGTGGATTAAATTGCTTGCTATTCTGGTTCCAGGGAATCTTGGTGCCCTCTTCTAGTTTCTGTGAGCACTTCACCCCAGCATACATTCAGACACATATGCACATAAACATTTAAAATACTAAATAAAATAAAACTACCTTTTTTTCCCTATGCCTCATACCTAGATACTTGCCCACTGTGTTGTATAAGTACCAAAAACAATATGAAAAGGTACATCTAGAATAATGGTTTTTTTTTTCTTTCTTTATTTTCTAGTACTGTGGTTTGAATTTGGGTCTAATATAGGCTGAACAAGAATTCTACCAATGATTCATGTCCTATCCTGCTTTTTTAAAAAAAAAAAAAAAACTTTACTAATTTTAAATGTACCTGCCTGGAATTTGTCTTTTATCAATGGTTCTTAACATTCTTAATGCTGTGATCCTTCATGTTATGTTGATCCCCCACCATAAAATTATTTTTGTTGCTACTTCATAACTGTAATTTTGCTAGTGTTGTAAGTGAATTGTTCTGTAAATACCTATGTGTTCCCAGGCTCTTAGGTCACCCCTGTGAAAGGGTCCTTTGACCAGAAAAGGGGTCCTGACCCACAGGTTGAGAATTGCTGGGCTGTTCAGAAGCTCGCACACATTCTTGCTCTTTTCCCATATGGCTGTGCTGAATGTAAAAGGAAAGAACTGCACATATTAGGCCAGATACAGTGTGAGCTATGGGGAACATCCAATTCAGTATTCTTGCCCAAAATAACTGAACCATATCAGATTTATTCTGCGCATCCAATAGATGATAACATCATCATTCTTGTCCAGGTTCCTTACAGGTAGCCTTAATTGTTTTAACTCGTATTTCACCCACATGGTTAGCAAAGTCTTTTTTGGTCCCACTTTCAGAATTTATCCAGAACCCCACCATATCTTACCCACTCTGTTACTATACTAATTTAAATCGCCATTATATTTTACCTAGATTATCATTTATCTTTCTAAGTAGTTCTAGTAGCTCAGACTAGAACTAGTTTTGGTAAGTGGGTACCTAACTGCCTGTCTAGTCTTCTATACTCATAAAAGTGTTAGTATCTGTCACAGTCAGTTCGTTTCCATTCTATGATCGCCTCACGGTTTCTAAGCTGCTTTGTAGTAGCCTGAAAGGCATTACAACTCAGATTCCATTTTGAGGTCATCTTTTGTCACTTTTCCTTATGTGGTGGTCTTATTTGCTGTTCTTTGAATATGCTTGATGTGGTTTTGCTTTATGATCCTAACAGGTGCGTTTCTGTGTCAAATGGTCTTTCCTAAGATTTCTGCAATAGTTCCTCACTTTTAAGTTTGTTGAAGTAACAGCAGATTTACCATTTGTGGCTGACTCTGGAAACCTTATCTAAAATTCACCATTTTTTTCCCTCTGTTTACTTTCTGCTTCTCTTCCTCTGTCATAATAAGGATTCTACTTGTTTTCAGTCACTAGAATTGAATTGCATTACAAAATGAGTTGGCTTTGATACCTGCTACAGTTCCTATGCCTGGGGCATTACTTATCACATAGTAGGTGTTTGTGGTTTAAAATATAAAAAGAGCCGTAGAGTTTTTGGATATTTATCTTTATTCTTTAAGATACATTAATAACAACAACAAAAACTATTAACTCAGTGAAAGAGAATTTTGTAATATTTATGAATGAAACTAGAAAACTCAATTTTATATATTGAGTTTTAATAAATGTGTTTAAATATTTAAATATGAAGTGTTAATTAAATGGTGGACTCATCCAAAGTTTAAGAAATAAACTCATCAATGGTACTAGGAAGAGAGGTGGTTAATGTATTCAGCTAATGTGTACACAGTTGTAGCATAGTAAATGTGTATTTGTTGTTTGTGGTTTCTGATACAGAACACTTAATACTTCAGGAATTTCTTGAGCTAAAATAGTTCTAGTTGAGTCTTGTTCTGTGAGAAGACCCTTGGTAGTTCCAGGATAAAGATTGATCACTGGAAGAACCACACCTGATTAGAAGTTGAACTTCCATGCTTGCTCCCTGATTCTCAGAAGATAGGACAGGGTCTAGAGATAGTTCACTCTTAATAGCCATGTCTTACCTGTGAGAAAGCAGCCATTACAAACCCCTAGATGACAGACAGGTTGGGTTTTGGAGAGCTCCCATGTTGAAACCCCAGTGTATTGGAAGGATGGGCAGAGTGATGCCAGGCTTGGCAGTCCTCCCTGCTCTTTGTATTTCTCTCATTTGACAGTTACTAGAGTTATTATTTATAATAAACGAATAACAGTAATTATTCTTCCCGAGTTTTGTACATTGTTCAATAACTAAACCAGAGAAGGGGGGTGGTTGTGGAATTTGTGATTTTTCTACCTAGTTAATTGACTGCAGAGAAGCTTGAGTAACCCTGTACTTCTGTGTGCTAACTAAAGTGTGGGCAGCCCTGTAGGAGTAAGCCCCACCCCTATTCTGGATTGGAATGTCAACTTTATAAAACTTTCTTATGCATGAGGATTCCATTCTACCCTTTTGAAATATAACATAATTTTCATAAAACATTTGCATGATTTTAGTCTTTATATACCCACTGTATTAATAGTATATGCTATGAGGACCGAGCTTTTATCTAGTGGAGTTTACACCTAATGCTGGGTACTATTGGAGTTTACACTTAATGCTGGCTGGGTACTTGATGTTGGATTTAAATAGTCAGAATTAAAGAAGTGATATTGAAGAAGATAGGGTGTATTTGGTGGCAGGAGGAGGAAGCACCCCCAAATTAAAGGTTATTTACTTTATAATAATGCAGTTACACTACATGCTGTAGATATTAAAGTAAAGGGCAGTCAGAGAAACAGCGTGGCACTCTTGCTGATAGTGGGTTTAGCGGCCAAGCTGCATAAAAGGCAGGCAAGAGTTGTACCTACTGACTAGGAGTCCAGGACTCTGCTTGGCATGTGTAGAATTTTGTGCCAGTGTTTTATTTTTATTCCCCTGTTTTTTGTGTGTGCTCCACCACATTGTTGAGGTGACAGGACAGCATTTTGGAGCTAGTTCTTCTAATGTGTGTTCTGAGAAGCCAGTCGTCAGTCTCAGCAGCAACTTCCATTACCAACTGAGCCAGCTTGTCAGACCTACCTTCTTTTAATTTTAGTTTTAAATCCTTTTTCATCTTCTGTAGGTTACATTTTGAATTACAAGGCACCTATTGATGTGCATCATATGTATAAAACATCTTTCATCCAATCCAAAAGAGCATGCCTGCCTGTCAGCAGCACGTGTGGGATGAGGAGGACTGAGAGTTGAAGCACAATATAAATATGTGTGCACACAAAGCTGTCCTCACATTGTATGTGTGTATGCATATAATTGAAACCATGTTGTATGTTTTTACTAAGAGGAACTGATAACTGTTTCATACTCAATGAGGGTAAAACTAGGAGGAAATGAGAAACTAGCAGGCCCCCAGATTGGTTGTTTATTTCTGCCTGGCAACCTAGGATACTTTGCTGTTTTACTTGTTTGCTAGCAAACTAGCTCCTAATGAGATAAGTTCGTTCTTTGGATCATTAGACAGTAGTTTTGCTTGCTTGTTTGTGTCTCATTTAAGTACTTTAGAATTATTTCCTCTTATAGAAGATCTCACCAGCTGCAGTGACCAGTCAATCATTGTGCTTATTTATTAACACACATATATAACATTCAGAGTATTGTGTAACAAATAGTATTTTGTAATATATAAATTTTGGATGAACTGTATTGTTTGATTTTAGATTGTAGTTTTGAGTAGTTGAGCATATCTGGTGTCACAAATTGGCTGTACCCCCTCCAAAAAAAATAAAACAAAGGACAAAGAAGGTTGGAAAGATATGTGTTGGGTGATAAGTAGGTAGGGTTGGGGGATGGGTACAATCAAAATACATTGTATACATGTATGAATGTCAAAGAATAAAATTATTTAATAAAATAAAATTTAGAAATGCCAACACTAAAAATGTAAAGACAAGGAATGAGCAGAGTAGAATATTAAGGTTAAGGTGATGGTAGCTATGAAAAAACTGAAGAATCTGAAGTAAGATTGAATATGATGATGAGAACAAAGGAGATGAGTGGGGCCATAAATAGGGGTCCGCCAGATCTACTTCCAGAATATGCTTACATGAGCTCATTATTAGCTAGCTACTGTGATTTTTGTGGATGATGATAAGAGAAGGAAAACTGGATTTAAAAAAAAAGGAAAAGGTTATGTGAAAATGGAAAGGACTGGTATAAGAAAATTCAAAATAAAATAATTAGGAGAACTTAGGATGGAAAGTATGGAGGAAGGGGATGAGCGTATCAAGTATAGCACAGTGATGGAGTGCATGCACACTGGGATCAATCCCAGCACCAATACCAGAAGAGGAAAAATGTCTACAGGCATCTGTAAAGGTGATTTCCACCTCTATTCATAGATCACTACATGGCTCCTGTGTTAGCTACTTTTCTATGATAAAACACCAAGGTAACTCATATGATAAGCATTTATTTGGTTGTGTGGTTCCAGAGGGATGAGTCTACAATGGCACAACAGAACAGAGGCATGGCACCTGGAACTGGAAAGCCAAGAGCTTACCTCCTGAACCACAAGCAAGAACAAAGAAAGGGAACAAAGCTCTCCTCCAGTGCCACACATCCTCCAACAAGGCCATGTCTCCCTCAGCAGTGCCAGCAGCTGGGGATCCACCATTCACACGTGTGAGAATTTAGATGACATCTCATTCCAACCACCTTAGCTCCTGTCTGTCTAGTTGTCTCAGAAAGATTCAGTATTCCCTGAGTTGCTTATGGATTCTCACCTGAGACATTCTCATGTCTTAGAAAAATGAACTGTTTTTCTTTAAGTATTGACAGGCATGTGAACTGCTTAGTGATTTCACTGTGAGATTTTCTTTTGTAGTTCTGCTGGAGTCAGCACACACTTCTGGAGACTTTACATTGTAGCTGTTTAGGGCAGTTCTAGTTAAATAAATCACCAAGGTACCTTCAAAAACCATGGCTGTCATGTTGCAGCTTGACTGGTAGTTGAGTCAGGAACAAGAGTATGAGATTTAGAGCTATTTCTGTACCCCTTGCCAGAGCCTACTGAGAAAGGTGAACCCCTGGTAATTTGACTCTGATGACTTTTTATTATGATTTTGTTTCTAAAAGGTGTCTTAGTATGATGCCCATGCTGGTCTTTAGCTCCTGGGTAAGAGGGATCAGCTTCTCTCATACGTCTAAGCATTCAAAGCTGAAGACCTCAAGCATGGACTTTGAGCTGCTCATCTATGTCCATTCTCCTTTTTATCCTACTGTCTCCCAGTACTAGAATGTAAGGAATTCTTTGAGAGTTACAGAATGAGACTGCTGTCAGAATTCCGTCTGAACCATATGTAAAGGGGGGTGGGGATCACTTGAGTTCATACATGTTAAGATAGCTTTGGTTCCTTCGGACATGGCAGTACTTTGTATGTCTTTATGTGGCTTTGCCTCTTCCCGAAACTCCTTTGCATCCCCCCCCCCCCTTCTCTGCTTGGTTGATTGCTGCTGAGTTTTCCTCAGTTTCATAACACTTTTCCACATATTTGGTTGAATGAGTGACTTGAAAAAGATATTTGTAACTATTCTCTATGCATCTTTAAAATATTGAACCAGAAACTTTTTCCTGGTTTATTAACTAGAGATTATTTTGCCTAAAAGAATGTTACAAGAGTTCAAGGAAATATGTTAAGCCAAATGCTGTAGTGTCTTATATTTTCTTTATTTTAGTAGATGGTTCAAAAAATGATCAATAACTTAATGACCCAGTCTTCAGAGAATGTGTAGTAATTAAAAGATCTAGAAAACATCTTGTGGTTCTGTACATCTGAGCTTCAGTTGACTCCTAGGATTCTAAGGTGACTTTAGAGACACTTGGTTCTTGGTGATCGTCACTGAGATATTCGAACTTTAATATGTATTTTTTGAGAAAAAGACTTATAAACAATTGTTATATAAAGTATTATATAAATGCAGACCTCTGTGTTATATATCTTGTCCCAATAGTTTGAGATATGTTGTAATTATTTTTATAATATAAAAATGGGAAAATTATCATTTTGCTTTATAAATCACAGTTTAATTATATTTTCTGTTGCAGTCATGCTATCACTGCTGTTTTTCATATTCTGTATACTTGAAAAAGTTAAGTCCTTGCTTGAGATCTGTATATGTAGAAAGATAATTTTATTATGTTTATAATTACTGATAGGTTGGTAATTTAATGTATTTATATGTTAATGAAAAGTATCACCTTTTTAAAAATTTATTTTTATTTGATTGTTTTGCCTTCATGTATGTTTGCATGCCTTTTGAGACCAGAGGAGGCATTGGAACCCCTGGGACTGGAGTGCTGGATGGCTGTGAGCCACCATGTGGGTGCTGGGAACCTTGGGTCCTCTGCAGAGCAGTAAATGCTGGCCCATTCCACACTGCCTTCTCCTTGGTGAGATCGTATGTGAGGAAAGAAAGCATCTGCTTTGTCTTCATATAGCTATTACGAAAACTTAACAGATGTTCATGGTATTTGGATATTCAGTGGCTGTGATTTTTCTATTTGTGGACTAATCTAAAGCTGTAAGTAAATATAAAAACCTATGCCTATAGTCAGTTAGAACTTTGAATTTTTAATTGTGCTATAAAATCTTGTATCTGATCTAAGCTTTACCTTTTGACTTAGTTTTGCTTTAATACTAGTTAGGTTATATGTTGATGTATTAGCATTTCCTTAATATTCTTGGAGAGTTTAGAGCAATTTCAGTTACAGATTGGGTTTTGGATGTATTTAATAAAAACTTTAAATAGCAGTAGTAAACAGAAAATTTTTGTTATAAGAAGTTGAGAAGTAGGTGACTCATTCTTTGGCTATGACAGTATTGTTCTTTTGGTCTGTCCTTCATAGTCAGTGATAACATAGCTTGTTTAGAAAAGGACAAAAGCTTCATACTATGGCTGGCTAAAAGGTACTTATTGACTACCCTGCCTCATCTTCAGATTTACATCATGTTATCTTCTCTATCTTCCAAGATACTGGAAAACTGGATAACAGGCATTTTCTGCTACTAACAAACTGTTGGTATGAAAAGGCAGAAATAGGTGGGTATAGGATTTACAGGCTGGAGTTCACACCCTAGAACCTACCCTGCTATTGGACATTTTTCACACCCTTGGTTGACTCATGCTTTCCATATCTGTAACCCTGTTGAAACCAAGAGCTAGATATGCTGGTTTTGTTGTTGTTGTTTTTGTTTTTTGTTTTTTTCGAGACAGGGTTTCTCTGTGTAGCCCTGGCTATCCTGGAACTCACTCTGTAGACCAGGCTGGCCTCGAACTCAGAAATCCTCCTGCCTCTGCCTCCCAAGTGCTGGGATTAAAGGTGTGTGCCACCACCTCCCCGGCGATATGCTGTGTTTTAAATGAAACCCCCAGCTTCAATTCCCTGCATCCATCTTGCAGCTCACAGCTGTCTGTAACTTGGTGACCAAGTGGTCTTGACTTCTGAGCCAGCTCTCCAGCCCAAGCTTTGACCTTTTTATTTTCTTGTCTATTCATTTGATGTTGCAAACAGTTACTTGTTAATTTAAATGGCTTACTAAACTGCCTGAGAGCTCTTTGTCATAGGGCCTTCATTCCATTTTCATTATAAAAATATTGAAGCCTGGGGAGATAGTTCAGATGGTTAGGTAAAAGCCTGAGGACCTGAGTTGGATCCTTGCTACCATAATAACGGTGGAAGGAAAGAACCCAGCCCTTCCAATCCTCATAAGTGTAGACACACACACACACACACACACACACACAAAGCTACATTAAAAAATGTGAAAACTGGTGTTGGATTAAATTTAGTACCTCATACATGATAAATATGTGTTTAAGCAATTACCTTTACCTTGCTGGTCCCCTGCAAAAGTCATTCATCAGGGTTTTAAAATGTTCACTTTTAATTTGTATTCTTATATAAAAAGACATTTTAAATTTTCATAATTTATCAAATTTTTATGTTTATCAAATTTGGCAACAGTATCTTTAGTTAATTATATAGGGAATAATTTGAAAAATATGTGAACTTTAAATTTGGGCTTTTATGTAACATCTTTTCCAAAAGAGCTGGATGGAGGCCAGGCATGGTAGAGCACACCTTTCTTTAATTCCAGCATTCAGGAGGTAGTCAGGTGGATCTTTGTGTTCCAGGCCAGACTGGTCTATGTAGAGGGTTTCAGGAGAGTTAGAGTCTGCAATAGAGACCCTCCCAAACAAAACAGCCAACAGGAAAAGAACCTGGCAGCCTGATGCTTGCCCTTAGTCTTAGCAAGTACTGAGTTAGAGGAAAGTGGTTCCTTGAGACTTGGAGGCTAACCTGGTCTACTAGTGTGCTTCAGACCAGCCAAGGCTACATAATGAAACCCTGCCTTTAAAAAACAAAACAAACGCACAAACAAAAAACAAAGGGGTGCTTAGAATTCTAGCACTCGGGCACAGAGGCAGGAAAATGGGGAGTTCAGTGTCAGCCCTGTGGCCTGTGTAGTAACACCATGTCTTAAACTGCCCAAACCACTTACACATACTTGCAATAACTTTTTAATACTTTAGTAACTTGTGTCTAACTATTGTTTAAGCAACTAGTCAGATCTCCTGAGCAGTCACATTAAAATTATTATTCCATGTTTGTGAGCTTATGTGTACCATGCACTTCTAGGAGTGCTCATAGCTCAGAGAAGGGCACCAGCCCCCCTGAAAACTCGAGCTACAGGAGGCTGTGAGCCTCTGTCATGGCGAAGAGTTCCCTCCGCAGCACTGCTGTCAGTCTCTATCATCACAGAAAAACTGGAATATTCCCATAACAAGTTTAGTTTTACCAATACTGCTTTCTAGAAATTTTAATGACTGTGAATGAGCTGTAGAGTGAATTGCACTGAATTAAGCAACCTTTTAACATGTTTTCAGATTTCTAAAAGTGACTTTATTGTTAAAATTGTCTTAACTTTTTATTAGGACATATTATACCTTCTCTAATATAAAAAGGTAGAGTTTTATAAATATACTTTGTAAACACAGTAAACATAAGTTAAAATACAAATAGAAGTTCAGAAGTGTTATTTAAATGTGTGATTTCTTAGATAAGAAAGCGGTAGACTTTGCTGTAATTTATTACAAAGCCAAGTTATGTTCTGTTACTTATGTAAAATAGTGGTCTTTGTTTAGCTTCTTAGAGTGCTACGAGAATTGTGTAGTTCCATTGATTGCTTCCATGCAATGGAAATCTGACCTTTAGCAGATGTTTGAGACGTTGCCAGCACAGCATGGTCAACCAGCTAGACAGATTCCCCTTGTTTTTTGACGGGCCTTTAATGGCTTAGTAACATGCCAAATTCTTTTCATTATATCTGAAGCTTTGTAAATTAACAATATGCTGTAAGATACTGATAAAATAAAATAGCCTTCCTGTCAAGGATTACATTCACTAACTTAAGAAACCATTGTTAAAAATCTTTTCAAAATATTGTGGTGAATAATATTTTGAGTTGTCGTTTTGGACTGTGAAATTGTTGAGGTTACATGCATATGTCACATTTATCTTGCAGAAAGTAGAGATTATTTCAAGGCTAAAATGTTTTAGTGGTAGTTTTAGGCACTGTCATTAGTTGACTCTTTTAAAAATAGTAACTTTTTAATAAGGTTTGTTTGTTTGTTTCCATAAAGCAGATACTCTGTTTAGAACTTGAATCCACATTAAAACTTGTTCCCTGAAAGAAAGCGTTTTTTTAGACCAAGTAATAGGTTCAGCTGTGTAGTTGTGTAGTTCAGCTAGAACACTGTAAGCTCTGTTTTCCTGCCGGCGTCCACTGAGTGCACAGGAAGGGAGAGGAGCAGAGCTGCTGTCTGAGAACTAAGTGGTGAGTGGCCAGGCCCAGCACTTGCCAGCCGCTTCTTTTCCTGCAGGTGCTGGCTTTCCGTAGGACATTACAGCTGCTTTCCATTGTAGTAGATATGGCAAGAAAGATTTTATTTAAGCAACATTTGAGGATTATAGTCTTGTTTGTTTTGCAGTATGGATTTGTAGCCATTTTTGTATTGAGGCTTGTATACTTTAGTAATTGTTCCAGCAGTGTTGGTATACTTGTGCATATACCACCTTTCAACAGTAAGAACTTAAAAGACCTGTGCAATACCGGGAATTATAAGACTATGCTAACTAAAATAGAAAAGATGAAATACATATAATACAGTTCCACTAAATACCATGGACCAAAAGACTGATTACATATTGCTTACAAGTGAATGTGAGTTCTCTGTGTTCTTTTTAAATGAGTGTGGTAATAATTATCCCATTCTTCTTTCATGCTTATATTTTAATAGGTAAGGGTTATGTGATTTAGGAAACGAACAGGTTTAATCCCTAATACAACAGTACAAACAAAAAGTAGGTAATGATACCAAAATTTATATGTCAAGCATTTGCTTTTAAATAGAATTTAACACAGAGGCTAGTGTGTTTTGTGTGGTTTTGTTTGAGATAGGGTTTCTCTGTGTAGTCTTGGATTTCCTGGAAACTTGCTCTGTAGACCAGGCTGGCCTGAAACCCAGAGATCCTCCTGCCTCTGCCTCCTGAGTGCTGGGATGAAAGGAGTTTGCCACCAGGGCCCAGCCCAGAAAGCCTAGTTTTCTCAAGGTTTTCATTATCTACCAAAGGCTATTTTTTTTTCAGTTTTGTTGATATGACGTTATCACCGAAGAAAATTTATTTTGAAGTAGGTCGTGTTTTGAGCTGTTTGCTTAACTGTTTGACCATCTGATTGCAAGTATTCCTGGTGTTTCAGTCATCCTTTTTGATCTACTTGGAGTTGCTTACAACATAACAGCCATAATAGTAAAATATATTCAGCACTAATAAACTTATTTTGGAAAACATAGGTTCTGAAATGGGTCTGTTTGTTACTTTGCTTTGCTGTGATCTGCTCATGGCAGGAAGGCATGACAACAGGAGTGATGAGGTTGACCTGGGGTGAAGAAACACATTGATAATATTTCACCGCACACAGGAAACGCTGGGCCAGCTTGTTGGAAAGTCTCAAAAGTCTACCTTTTGAGTACTCCTGTGAAAGTTCCAGCAAGGGCCACCTCCTAAAGATTCCGTCTCCATCCCACACAGCACCACTCATAGGGACCAAGTACTCAAACACAGGAACCTGTAAGGAACATTTTATATTCAAAGCACACATGGGGCTTTCTAAGTAAACATTTTTATATATAATTATACTGCTATACTTTCATCTATATTTGCTTTTAGAATCTGGAATTTTAGAGGTTTGAATTCCCAAATCTGGCAGGAAATTATCGCATATGCTTCCTGAAGGCTATAGTGGAGAACCTTTTCTGGCTTTTATGAATTTGTGACCCAGTCTATTATTCTGTTATTCTGTTACATAATAAGGTAGCTAGTGTTACATCTATGATAGTGGCATTAAAAGGTAGGGCACTAAACCAAACAAAACACACTAGACTCTCTGTTCTATTTAAAAGCAACTACTTGACATATAAATTTTGGTATCATTATCTACTTTTTGTTTTTACTGTTGTATTGGGGATTAGAGAAAAGTGAACTAAATGTGACCTTCGTGTATAAGTACAATAAATTAAAAAGGCTGTTTAATCAGCTTTTGGTTTTGAGTACAAATGAGAGAACCAATCCAAAGGAGGAAAGATTACTTTGGCTTATGATTTTAGAGGTAGGTGACAGCCCAAGTTTGTCTGATTCTGCTGTTTGATAACAGAAGTGAGTTAGAATTGTCCATAGGAGCCTGTGGCCCAGATTCCTTCATGGTACCCATGCAGCGCAAGATAGCCAGATGGGGCTAGAGCCAGCCCCAAGTTCCCTACTTCCTCTAGTTATGCTCCATCTTTCGCAATTCCACCAGCTCCCAGGAGTCTATTCAGATTTTAATCCATCAGTGTCTTAAACCATAGGTCAGTTCCCCTATGTTTTTAGTGGTTGCAAGAAATGTCCTGGCATACATACCAAGAGGCATGCTTTCTGAACCTGGGCACCTCTCAGTCCATCTTGTTTACAGTCTAGATTCCCCATTCATAAGGAGAAGGGGAGAAGGTACAGGGGAAATAAAAGTGTACTAAGTATACTAGAAATAACTCTTAAAACGTTTTTCTTAAATTTACTGTTTGCATTCACATGTTTGCATATATCACTTGTGAATATGATGGGCAGAGGACAACTGAAGAGGTTCTTTCCCTCTACAATGAAATTCTTGGGGATGGAATTTAGGTAGCCAGGCTGGCCAGAAAGCACCTTTACTTGATGAGCCATGTCACTAGCCCAGAGATTATCTTGCTGTGTAGCACTGTCTGCCCTGGAACTTAATATGTATCCCACAATGACCCTGAGCTTTCAGGGACAACAGATGGGTTCCACCTCACCCAGCTGGAAATAAGTCTTTGTAACACTAAAGGGATATGGGAAAGGAGCTTATAATGGGAAAGACTTTTTTTTTTTAATTGTTTGAAGTGACATTAACACTTGCATGTTCATTGTGAATAAAGAGCGTAAGCTCTGCTGAGAATCATATGTCTGGGGAACAGCATTACTTACCCATGTTTTGACCATCTGCTTTATGTATGATTTTTTAATTAACAGAGTAAGGATTAAGCGTCATGTGAAGATGATTTCTATAAAGGACTAAATATAGACAGTCATGGAAGATCAAGACCTTGTCTTGCCTGTACAGGAGAGAAAGGAATTAGGTCCTTACACTAGCAGGAAGGAAATTTGGAGAACACTCTGTTATGAAAACCCAGTGAGGTGGGCTTGGAGAGATGGCAGTGCCAGTGAAGAGCTTGTGGTGCTAGCAGGGGGACCTGAATAAAGAGCCAGGTGCAGACACAGTCCCCATGAACTTCACTATAGAAATGCTTTCACTTAATCCTCCTTTCAGCAAGTCATCTTCCCTCAGCTTGATTGACTATTACTCCTATCCTAGAGACCTAGTGATAAACATTCCAGGAACAGCTCTCCTCTGTCAGTCCTAAGGTAGGAGAGGCCCTGCTCAAGTACTGTTGCTTCCATAGACTGGTCAGTTTTTATATTGGCAGTACTTCTCCCCCAACGACTCATAACTTTGGGGGCTTCTCTGTGGCAGACTCGATTGTTTCTTGGTATTCCCCAACTTTGGTCTTGGCTTAACTTAACTTATTTCACTAACTTACTCCTGCCATTGCTTTGATTCCACCTTCAGTAAATTCTGTTCTTTAGTGTCTGTCTGTCTCTCTCTCTCTGTGATCTTTATCATCTAGTTGTGTACTGTATTATTAATATGTTTACACCTTGACATTTTGTTCCTAAATATTTTTAGTCTTTTCATAATATTTCATCTTTAAAAATATAGGTAATAGTTACCTTAATCCCCCAAACAAAAGATTTCAATTGATAATGAAAACTTAATATTACTCATAAGAGAAAATTAGCTCAGTATAAACTTTCAGAAGGATTTATTTGTGTGTGTGTACATGCAGTATTTATTTGTGTCTACGTCCTAGACTGAGTTTTTCTCAACCTTTGTAATGCTGCAACACTTCAATACAATTTTTCATGTTCAGATAACTCCCTAACCATAAATTTATTTTGTTATAATATTGTAATTTTGTACTACTTTTGTACAAATTGTAATCTTCCTATTGTTATAAATCATAATGTAAATACCTAATATGCAGGATATTTGATATGTGGAACCCGAAAGGAGTGAGACCCACAGGTTGAGACCCTTCTCTAAAAGAACCTTCTTCTACACTCAAGAGGATGACATTGGGGGAGGGGTGGCTGGAGAGATGGCTCAGTGGTTAAGAGCACTGCCTTTCAAAAATAAAATTAAAGGCAGTGATGGCTTTAATCCCAGCACTTGGGAGGCAGAGGCAGGTGGATTTCTGAGCTTGAGGCCAGTCTGGTCTACAGAGTGAGTTCCAGGACAGCCAGGGCTACACAGAGAAACCCTGTCTTGGAAAAAACAAAAACAAAAACAAACCTACAAAAATAAAATTAAGAAGAAGATTTAATTTAATTTTATGTGTGAGTGGTTTGCCTGCAATTCTGTATGTTCACCATGTATGTTCAGTGCCTGCAGGGGCCAGTCCAGGGCATCAGATCAGATCCCTTGGAACTAGAGTTCCATACAATTGTGAACCATCATATGGGTGCTGGGAACTAAACCTGTATATCTCACCCCCAGCCTCCCCCCCCCTCCATTTTATAGGATACATATTTTTCTTTATTTCCAAAAAACAAGGTCATATTGAAAACATTAGAAGTACATGCCTAATTCAGGTTCATGCTTACTTTGGCTCTGTAGGTAAACACTAATTTAAAAAGTTGCTAAATATTTCCTTACTTTTCCCATCTTGAATTCATTTACTTTTTAATTATGTTTCTTCTACCTTTTCCAGTTTTCTACTCAATTCTCCTTGGTGGAGAAGATAGATACAAGACAGGCTTCATGTGAGTAGTTTATTATCTGCATCTGTAAGTTCTACAGCACCTTCCTGTGTGGTAAAAGCCTTGCTTCTCCTTAATTCATCCTCTTACATTTATTTAATAAATAGGTCTATTTGGTTTCCTTTTTGAAACTGAGTCAAGTAAACGAGAATAATTTGTAAGCATTCTTATTTATGTTTTCCTGCTTCTATTTTTCAATATATGTTCTTTTAAATTTTGATAAGAGAAAACTCGACCTCCTTTTTGGTGAGGTCTCAGGGATTGAGCATGCGTGAACACTCTCCTAGTGAGTGCGCCATCTTTCCAGCCTCACTCCCACCCTGTGCCTGCATGTTTTTAGTTACCCACTCATTCCTTCATTTAGTCAGTCCACTGACATTATAAAATTACTTGCATATATGGTTCTCTAGAAAGTAAATATTGATATAACTTTTACTACACATAGTTCATTCTTTTATAGGGAATTCCTTTTTTTCCCCCATTCCCTTCTCCCTTTTGTCCCTCTCTCCCCCCAAATTCCCTGGCTTGCTCTGAGTCCCGTTTGCCAGCCAGCCTGATGTACAAAACAAGTCCCAGGCAGTGAGGACCACATAGCAAGACTTTGTCTCATCCTTCCCTCCAAAAAATGTTTTGTTTTAAATGTATCTCATGTACCATATGGTATATTACAAGTGTATAAATGTAAATAAAGAATATTTCTTCTGCTATGATGGGTCATACACTATTCAGTCAACAAATGGTAAGGTACATTGTGTTTGTTAAATAGATCTCAGTGTGTACTTGTGCTTAAACTTAAGTTTTTGAAGAGGATATGTCACTTAATAACATACCCAAAGTTCATAGTTATCCTTTCCCTAAAAACAAAATATACTAGGCATGTCTTTTAATCTCAGTGCTTAGGCAAGAGGCAAGCAGGTCTCTGTAAATCCCAGGGCGGCATGGTGTTCTACATAGAAGTTCTAGGTCATCCAGGGATACACACTGAGAGATTTTGATTATCTCAGCAAACGAAAAAAACTCATTATTCTAAGAATTTGGGATATCAAGTCTATTTCAGAAACACATAAACATCCAGGATTCATCTTTCTTTTATAGCTTAATGGAAACCAGCTTTATGATAAAAACATTTTCACTTACTAACATATTCCAAATAGTAGATGATGATGGAATGATACACTTAGAATATTGCCATTTTTTAGATTTAAGAGAAGTATTGGATTTAGATAGTAATTATCATTCGCACAAATATATCATATGTACAGATAATTTATGTCTTTTCTTGAGTGTTAATAGAAAATCTTGCTGTATAGCCAGGGTGGCCCTTAGCCTGACTCAGTCTCCCACGTGCTAGGACTGGTGGAACTACAGGTACATACCAGTGTGACAGCACTCGGGAGGCAGAGGCAGGCGGATTTCTGAGTTCGAGGCCAGGGCTATACAGAGAAACCCTGTCTCAAAAAAAAAAAAAAAAAAAGGAAAGAAAAAGGAAAAGATACCATGCTACTTTTTTGGTAGTTTTCTCTAATAATCCTGAATTTGAGTGTGGTGGTTTGAATATGCCTGGCCCTGGGAATGGCACTATTAGGAGATGTTGGAATAGGTGTGGTCTTGTTGATAGAAGTTTATCACTGAGTTCAAGGTCAGTCTACAAAGCAAGTTCCTGGACAGCCAAGCTTAGGCAGTAAGTTTAGGCATTGGAAAACAGAAAGGTGGTAATAGAATAAGGGGCTGAGGGGGGCATGGGCCACTGCTAGCAAGCAGCAGCTTTGGCAATGTGCCTCTGGCTTTAGAATCAAGAATAGAAGGCACTACTGGGGCAATTGATGCTGGTTTGCTAGAGCTATGGTGTTAGTGGTGATTAAGAAGAGACCAGTATCACAGAGGTGAAATCTTTTGGGAACTGTTTTCTCAGAGCACAGAGAAGCTGTGTTCCAGAGATAGCCAAGGTTGTACCTTGTGCTGCAGCTGGACTTGGTAATTTGTAAAAATCACCCAGGTGGTACTGGTTTTGAAGGCATGAAGGGGTTATGAAGAGCAGCTGAGGCTTGGCACTGTGAGAGGCCAGGAAAGGCCATTGGTGAAGGTATAGCCTCAGTTGTAGTTGATGGCCCAGGACTGAAGGGTTCATGCAAGGAAGTTGAGACTTGACACCATGAAGAGAACCTATGAGAGGCTATTGGTGACGCCTAGTTGCAGCAGAAGACCACAGCATATTGGAGATGCCAGTGCCATGGGATGACCACCAAGGACATCAGCAGCAATGGAGTGGAGTCAACTATAACTTAAGAGTGCTTCAGAGGATAGAGCTGGAGAAGTGATGTTAGCCCTTAGGAGCCCAGATCATGTGTGGATCCCTGACATTGGAACCAGAAGCTGTGAAGTTGAAGTTGCCTTGGAGACCCAATGACCTTAAAGATGCCAGAAACGTGAGATACCTGCTGTGGAAACCTACAAACGAGGAGTGAAGGTAGCCTAGGAGAAAGAAGTGTGTTGTAGTCAACAAAGTTGAAAAAGGATCAGAGATCTGAAGACCACTTTGACATCACACATGGAGATGTAGAGTTTAGAGTTTGCCCAGCTGGTTTCTTGTTTTGCTTTGGGAATTAAAGTTAATTGATTGGATGAATCTCAGAAGAGACTTTGAACTTTGGACTTTTAACATTGTTGAGACTGCTATAGAATATGAGGATTTTGAAAGTTGGACTAGATGTACTTTTTTTATTATGCTATGGCAATGTATGGCCCCCATAGACTCATGTGTTTGAATATGCCTATGGGGGCCAGGAAGTGGAATGTGATGGCCTGAATATGCTTGGCTCAGGGAGTGGCACTATTAGGAGGTGTGGCCTTGTTGAAGTAGGTGTGACTTTGTTGGAGGAAGTGTATCCTTAGATTGTCTCTGAGAGAGCTTCCACCTAGCTGCCTGGAAGCCAGTCTTCTCCTAGCAGCCTTCAGATGAAGATGTAGAAAACTCTCAGCTTCTCCTGCACCATGCCTGCCTGGACGCTGCCATGCTCTCACCTTGATGATAATGGACTGAACCTCTGAACCTTTAAGCCAGCCCCAATAAAATGTTGTCCTTATAAGAGTTGCTTTGGTCATGGTGTCTGATTACAGCAGTAAAACCCTAAGACATTGATTAAGAATATATTCAAAAGTTACAGAAAGTACAAGGACAGAGGGTTCATGATTAAAGAGAGCACATTGAATAGTCTAATGAACTAATGGCTTGATTTCTTTGGTAATAGAATCACATCAGGAAAACATTTTGTGGAAATGTATAAACAGTGGTAGATTTGAGAGGCACATCAACTAGTTGGAATTTGTGAACTTTGAAGAACTTAAAGCATGCAAAATATATGAAATCCTGAGAATAGTAAATGCTGATTTATTGTAGACATATTTTAGAGAGTCAATTGGTAATGAGTTTGAAACTGTTGAAACAACTGATCATGATGGTGCACACCTTTAATCCCAATACTAGGAGACAGAGGCAGGTAGATGTCTGAATTCTAGGCTAAGCCTGGTCTAGAGTGAGTTCCAGGACAGCTAGGGCTACACAGAGAAACCCTGTCTTGAAAAACTGACCGACCGATGGGCGGACGGACGGATGGACGGATATAAATAAATGTAATTGTTGAAGCTAACAATGAGTACATTATGATCCTGTTTCAATACTAAACCAAGACTGTTGTTTCAGTGACACTGCCTTTTGTATACTCTCATTAATTTAGTCTGCTACACCAAGACTTACAGCTTTTTTTTTTCCTTTTTTAAATTTTTTTTTTTTAATTTTTCGAGTGTGGGTATTATTACTAAAGGCTTGCACCACCAATGCCTGACCTTTTTTTTTTTAAGTGAAGGGCCAGTTTATACTTGCAGATTTTGTGGTTATTTTTAAAATTGAAACATTGCAGTTGGCTAGTAATAAAGATCAAAGTTCCCGTTTACAGAGCTTAATTCTAATAGAATGATAACCTTTTCCTGAATTCTGTTTTCCTGTGAAAATTTTCACAACCTGAAAATACAAATATCTCTGAAAGTTGACAGTAGTATGTGCACCAGTTGTTTCCCTCCCCACCCCTACCTTCAGTATAGGACACGACAGGTAAAACTTGGTGCCCGAGCCCCCTGTGTCTTTTGTGGAAAGATGCATTAAAATGTGGTGGCTCGGGGGCTGGTGATGGCTCAGTGGTTAAGAGCACCGACTGCTCTTCCAGAGGTTATGAGTTCAAATCCCAGCAACCACATGGTGGCTCACAACCATCCTTAATGAGATCTGATGCCCTCTCCTGGTGTGTCTGAGAACAGCTACAGTGTACTTACTTATAATAATAAATAAATATTTAAAAAAAAATGTGGTGGCTCATTTATCTAAGCCCAGCACTCAGAAACCTGAGTCAGATGGCTTTTTCAGAAATTCAAGTCCAGACTGAGCTACATTGCAAGTTCAGCCAGCCAGTGCTAAATAGCAAGATTTTATCTCAGGAAAAAAAGTGTTACCCATTTCTCAAAGGATCTAGACTGTTTTCTAGGATGCCTTAATAAACAAAACAACTTTGAACTAAGAAAAAAAAAGTGGTTTTCTTTTTATCTGAAACTCCTGTAAGACCATATTTATTTGTCATTTAATTTTGGATCATTTCCCTAAATTTTTTCTCCACATAACTTAGAGTATTTCTGCTTAGTCTCATTTCTCCGCATGTGCAGACTGTTAGTGGCTCACTCCTCAGTAGCTGAGGCTCTGCAGCCGTGAGTTTGGTGGCTTTTCATCACGAAAAGCACCTGTGTTCAAAGATTTTCATCTGCTTGTTTATATATTTATTTATTTATTTTTAATGCTTCCCTTTTCTTAAGGGAGATTTGTAAGTTTTTCTGTCGTAGTATACACATACTTTGTCAAATGCATTATTTGTAAAATTTTTTTGTAGTTTTTTTAATAGCTTTTTTCACTTTGTTACCATTAACTTGTCACAGAGTAAAAATTGAATTTGAAATAATTTCTTTTTTCATATAGATTATGATCTTATTATTTCTAAGAATCATTTTGCTACCCAGAGGTCATAAGATTTTGGCTTTAAAAAATATTTTACTTAATACCCTTCAGTCTGAGCAATTGAGTCTTAAGTTTTGCATAGGATATGAAATATGGATCAATTTAGGTAATTGCATTGTTGCGTTTCTGATATGGCTATCTGATTATTTCCGTAGTATTTATTGAGGGGACTTGTGCATTCTCCTTTGAAATGACATTAAGCATTTATGAAGCCCAAATTTTATGGATTTATTTTGTGTCATCTTTTCATTGATTTTTGTCTTCTATCTTTTTGGCAATATTCTTACATTCATTTTGGCAGTTCTGTTTTCAGCTTTAATCGTTATGGTCTGTGTGTGTGTGTGTTTGTGTGTACACGCACACACATTGGGGAGCATGTAAACACGTGTCAGGGCAGTACCCGAGGTTGGCTCTCTCCTTCAGCCAGGCTCACTCGGCAAGCACCTTTGTCACCTGGGCCATCTTGCCAACCCAGTGTTCAGGTTTTGTTTGTTTGTTTGTTTTGATTTTTTGAGACAGACAGTTTTCTCTGAGTAGCCCTGGCTGTCCTGGAACTCACTCTGTAAACCAGGCTGTCTTGGAACTCAGAAATCCGCCTGCCTCTGCCTCCCAAGTGCTGGGACTAAAGGTGTGCACCACTGCCTGGCCAGTGTTCAGTTTTGAGTTCAGTAGTTCAGTAGTTTAGATATTTGATTCTTTCTTTGAAATTTTTTTGACTTTTATTTTCTTTGTACTATCATGTGTGTACTTTAGAATCTACATAAAGAAAATCCTGATGGGTTTGTAATTGGAATTATACTGAATCTCCAAATCACTTTGGGTAGAATTGACTTTAATAATAAAACTGAAACTCTCAATTCATGAATTTAGTTGTTTTGTTTCAGCCATTGATTTTTTCCCCCATTATCATTTTGTAGTTTTCCCCATACATGTTCTAAGCCTATTTTGTTAGATTACGCCTTTGTAGTTTCTACTTAGCTTTATGTACTTGTGTTACTTTTCTCATTGCTGCATAAAATTATCAACAAAAATCAATTAGGGAGGAAGAAAAGAAGGAAGGAAGGAGGAAAGGAAGGAATGAAGGAAAGAAGGGTGGGTGTATTCTGCTTCATAGACTGATGGTATAGTCCGCCATGGAGGGAAGGCGTAGCAGGAGTGAGGTGGCATGCAGGTCACACTGAGTCCTCAGTCAGGAGCAGCGAGACAGGAAAGCTGGCATCTTCATCCAGTGGCTCTTGTCACTCAGTTAGTTTCCTAACAGGTGTGTCAAGAGAGTTGTCTCAGCCTGTCAAGTTGGCTGTCAGTATTAGTCATCATAAGATAGCTTAGTGTTTGAAACAGGGCCTGTTCCAAAATCAACACCTTTGTCACAGGGTTAGCTTCTGCTGCGAATTATCACTTGTTCAAATGTCAGTTTCTGTTAGACTGACCCACTGGCCCACCCAGTTAGATAGAAAGTGTCCTTTTATGTTAATGATTAGCTTCTGTTAGGGTTTAGATACGCCTTTAAGCAATACTTATAAATCAAAAGATGTAGGTTAATTGATGTTTTAAATGAGAGACTGTATTTTTTCCTTCTACTTTAAATTAGCTTATATTTTTATATTTAATATTAAAGATTCCATGGTGAGCATAAAAATATTTTTAAAACTGCATTTCATGGGTATGGGTGTTTTTGTGTGTATGTATTTCTGCACATTACTTGAGTCTTATGTTTGGTACCAGTGGAGAAGAGAGCAGGGTGCTGGATCCCTGGAGCTGGAGTTACAGAAGGTCGTGAGCTGACACATGGATGCTGGGAATCAAACCTGGGCCCTCTGTAAGAGCAGCAAGTGCTCACACTCATTCTGAAGTAGATTTTAAAAGTATACTCAAAAAGCAGACAAATTTCAAAAATCTTATTTGTTAATAAAATACTGGAGCCGTTCATCCTTGTTAAGCATATTAGGTTAGATAAAAGGAAAAAAAAAAAAGAGTCAGGTGTTGGGTGCATGCCTCTTCCTCAAGAGGACAAAAGCCTGGTCTGTGTAGCCAGTTCCAGTGAGTCAAGTCTTATACAACGAGGCTGTTTTTTTCTTAGGCTTATTGAATGATTACCATGCCGTTTGTCATTCCTCTCTTATGTTTCACCCGAGGTTAATAAAGGTAATTGTAAAGATCCATTGCAAACCCATTGTTGATACCTTACACGTATATACGAGTATGTGCTGTGTAATATGAGAGAGTTATAGGTTGCAGATATCTTCGGGACTGCATTTGGGCTTCAATGGTTTTGATATTTTGTTTTGGTTGAATCCAGAAAAGCAATTGAAATGTTGAGACGCCAGTTCACATTGCTATGCATGCACCCTCAGTCCTTCCCTATTGTAGGGCTAGAGATCAGGTAATCACGTGTTCTATGACCCAGCTACATCTTTAGCTTGATTTGAAATATTTGATGACTGTTTAGTTAGGGTTTCTATTGTTTTGAAGAAACACCATGACCAAAAACCAAGTTGGAAAGAAAGGGGTTTATTTGATTTACACTTCCATCATTGGAAGAAGTCAGAACAGGAACTCAAACAGGGCAGGAACCTGGAGGCAGGAGCTGATGCAGAAGCCATGGATGGGTGCTGTTTATGGCTTGCTTCTCATAGCTTACTCAGGCTCTTTTGTTCTTTTTTTTTTTTTTTTTTTTTT